>NC_134690.1:149871352-150471352 GCF_050947455.1 Rhinoderma darwinii
GTGGACCCACTGGGCCGTACCGCATAGCGGGGTAGCAGATGGTAAACTAGGTACAAAACAATGTCTATAGTCCAGAAAGGGTACCTGAGGCAATGTAGACAGTAGCGGAGATACAACTTGACTTTCACTGTAGATGGCTAGTAGATGCAGTGGAAGACACGACTTGACTCTGGCTGTAGATACGTTAGCACGGGATACAGGGTACAGGCAGCAGGAACGGGTAACACTGGTAACTGGAAAGCACTGGGAGACCATTTGCAAGACAAACTTAGGTATACAACAACGCTCAGGCAAGGATCAAGTGGGCAGAGCCCTTTTTATAGTCCAACAGCCATTTGGGCTAATTATTGAGTAATGACAACTGGACGTGTACTGGCCCTTTAAGGCCGTGCATGCGCGGGCGCGCGAGCCCTGCAGGAAACAGTCCTAGAACCTGGAAGTGAGTGCCGGCGTCTCCCTGGAGGAAGATGTCGCCGAGGACACAGATATCCATGGCTGGGACCGTCAGAGGGTAGGTCTGAACGACGGCCCTCGGCCATAGACGTTACACACAGGAGAGAGTGACCTTCTGTTTACACATGAGAGCTTGGTCTATTCCAGTGGTCAGACTGAGATCACATGACACAGCTGCCCTATTCGAAAAAGTTCAAAATATATAGATGCAACTGAGCTGGCAAGAAAAATAATTACATGATTATTGCTGGTGAGTCAGCAGTAACATGTCCAAAAAATCTTTTTTGCCGGAGTGTTTCTTAAAAGTATTCAGTCATATACACATACCTGTTTTAGATTAGACAAAAGTGGCTATATTTGCAACTATTCAAAACTCAAGCAAAAAAATATATTTATATGGAAACAATAACAAACTAAAACATTTATTCAGTTGAGAATGTTACTCCTAGTAATGTGAGAACTGGGTATTTTTCATACTTGGTGCAATTGCTAATATCCTAATTATTTTAAATATAAGAAAATGGAAAGTTTAACAAAAGTCTTGGCTAATGAATCATTTCTTGCTGTTTGCTAACATATTCAAACATATACTTACTGCTTAGTACAGGAAGACAAAGTGCATGAGTGATCCAGTTATGTCAGAAAAATATATAGACCCTAGTAGTTGGCAGGTATATACTTCAATGCAAAACTAATATGCCAGAGGCACAATGGGACCCAAATGTAAAACTACTATATGAACCCAAGGATTGGGATAAAATATAAATTTTATTAACATAAATGCAAATATTTACCAACAGACACACAACATATACGGTAGTATAGGGTTAAAAGTTAGCCAAAGTGGGCTAGCAATATATCACGTTTGCAAAGATATTGCTAAAGTATTGAAGTGAATATATTCAGTGTATAGTACCAAGGGTGTATCGATCAGCGACTGCAGTACGCTGCACAAACACCAAGCAGTAATTAAGAGTTCACTTAGAATTGTTAGGCACACATTGATATTAAAAAAAAAACAAAAGAAAACCCCATCCAGTTATGGTCACTCACTTTGAGAACAAGAGCTGGAGACACGTGTTCATATGAGGAAGATGGCGGCTAGGACCCAGTAATGGATCATGGACTGCCAGGGAAGGGACCAAAAATAAATCCAATTTTACTATGTGTTGCAAAATGAAATGAATGCTTATAAATGCTTAGGTATAATCAAATGTATTGTTTTATTCCTCTGTTCCCCGCCTTCATTATTTGAATTGAAGCAATGAATCTCATCAAGGCTGTGAATATGGTAATGCTATGTGTGATCATCTACTAATATGTGTCGCAAAGTTCAACTTTAAATCATTACACGAAATTAGATTTGAAGTCCCAGTTGATATAAGAACATTAAAGTAAACATTTTCATACATAAAATACTACATCTCTAAAATAATCATTTTGCTTTACATTAGCACATGGGGCTCTTGGGCTCCTAGCACGTGGCTATTTATCTGTTGAAGCAGTAGATAATATATTTCACTATTTGCGTGGCACCGGGCATGTCATAGAATTACTTTTAACATGTGGTATTACTGTAGACTCGGAAACAATTTACTATCAATTGGCAGCAGGCTAAGAACCATATAACTACCCCTTGACTACAAATCAGCACTGTAGAACTGGAACGTTGCATTGGCAATATAATTGGCAATATCACTTCTACTTGACTATTTTTTAGTTGTCAGCTTAGTGATTGGTTGGAAAATGCTGATATCAATATTTGATTTGGGTAATTTTAGTAAAGTGCTCCTGACTTGTTACATAGTTACATGGGTTAAAAAAAGATACAGGTCCATCAAGTCCAACCTTTCTCAATAAATTACCCGTCATTCATTGCTTGATTAATTATAACCCTCAATGCCATTCGTAAATAAATAAGCATCTAGCCTTTTTTTAAATGCTGACATAGTATCTGCCATCACTACCTCTTGGAGTAGGGCATTCTATAGTTTGACTACTCTAACTGTAAAGAACCCTTTCCTATACTGATGTCTGAAACGTCTTTCTTCCACACGCAATGAATGCCCCATGTCCTTTGTAAAGGCCTTGTAATATATGTTGTGTTTAAAAGTGCCTACAATAGCAAAAACAGTGTTAATTAACGGTCACAGTGCACTCTTCCCAATATGAATAAAACTGAATCATTCTAAACTTACAAAAAGAATTGATTGTATCTGTACAGTAAAGTCATATTTTAATGACTAGGAATGACCATGGTCTATAGTGCTTATAAAATATATGGTATTTAGCCTACAGTATTTAGCCTAGAGCCTAATATATCACACAGTAAGGTTATCTGCAATGTGAGACATACTCTTCTTTACACTGGCCATAGACAACCAAATGATAAATGTTTATAACCATACTATACAAAGTTGTATAGTATATTCAAGACCTCCAAACTCAGGGCCAGATGAGACCACTTTTTTCCCATACAAGCACCACTGGTATACAGACATTTGGTCAACCTACTCTAACAAAACCAACTCAGAGCTAATTATTTATAGAATTCAACCTGTCCGAGTAAAAGTTCATCAGAAGTATAGCATCTACTTTATGCATATTCCAGACACTGTCAAAGTTTGCTTTTTTTGCCCCTATATTAAATGACAATTTTTGGTTCTACTTCCATGAACTAATTGGAGTTTGATTTATAATAAGCTGTCAGTTGAACTTTGGCCAATTTTATCCGATAGTTTTCACGGACCCATTCACTTTAGCGGGTGAATCGGGTCCGTGAAAAATGGTCCGAGTCTCCGTTCCGAGGAAGGATAGAACATGTCCCATCTTTCCTCGGATCACTGACGGCACTCAGACGGCACACACGGTTGTGTGCATGAGACCTTAGTCACGCAGTTACAGTCATCTAGTAGTGGAAGATAGACACAAGCATGACAGTAGAGTGAAAACCTCCATCCAGACCTTGTTATTCACCACATTGGACATAAAGTATAAGGTATGTTCAGGATTAGAAAAATATGGCTGCTTTCTCCCAGAAACAGAGCCACACCTTGTGTGGTTGTGTGTGGTTGTATGTTCTATTGCAGCTCAACACCATTGAAGTGAATGTAGCTGATATGCAATATCAGACAAAGCTTGTGGACAGCTGTGGCAAAGTTTTTGAAGGAAAGAAGCCAATTTTTTCAAATCCTGGACAAACCCTTTAAAGGGAATGTGTCGCTAGAATTTTTCTTTTATTTTTTCAGTTAAACAATTAGTCAGGAAATATTATAAATTAGATTCTAATTTATAACATTTCCATGTGCTGGCCACTAGAGGGAGCAGTTCCCAAAATTGCAGCATGGTCACTGTGGTAAAGCAACCTCATTGATGTATGCTGCAATTTTGGGGTGGGCACACACTCCTCTAGTGTCCTCACACAATCCCCCCTCCCTTCTTCTGGCTATTGCCAGGAGAAGGAAGGGTTTTGAATGTCTTCAAACCTCCTACACTGTGTGCCGCCATTTTCTGAGTGACTGCACAGTGGTAGGAGGATTAGATACAGGGCTCAGCAGACAGTATCACACGAACATAATACACACGAACATAATACACATGAACATACACGAACATAAATTACCTGCTCCTGCCGCCTCCGCTGGTCTACGCTCCTCTTGCTTGAGCCTTCACTTCGTTGAACATATGGCCGGAAGCCGCGGCCGGAATTCGTCATCTTACTGTCCGGCAGCGGCTTCCGGTCCACATGAAAATAGCGCCGGATATAGCTCTACGAACGAGCTTCGTTTTGGTCTGTGTGGGAGTGACGCATGCGCCATTCCCACACAGATGGCGCATGCAACTGAGAATGGAATGGCTCCCGTTCGCATTCTCTATGGGGATGTATGTGCCGTATTCCATGTATGTATGTGTCATTAATCGACGCATACAGAGATTTAAAAAAAATTGCAGCCCCCATAGAGAAGTAAAAGTCAGAAAACATTAAAAAGTAAAACATGAGAACACAATTAAATAAAATTTTTGAAAATATTATATTAAAAGCAATATGATAAAAGTGCATGGAGCCATCTGGAAGTACATGGACTGCAATATACTGTCTGTTGCAGCTAACAAGATTTTTTTTTTTTCGTGGAATCTGAAGCACACGGAGGTCCAGAATGGGCCTTTAGGGTACTATGGGCAACATATTCAGGATCCGCACAACAAAAATTCCAAATACACTTGTATGTATGAGGCCTAAAACTATATCAATCTCCTCTATTGGTGAGGCAATGTAAAGAAGTAATCATCTCCTATTATGACCAACTTAATGTATCCACTTACACTTTACCTAAATACTTTGTCCGAAAAAACTAATATTTACATTTTTATGAGGTAGCAAGTTCTCCAACCTTTGAAGTCAGGTGTTTATAGTTTCTCTCAAGCCAACTGAAAAAAGAATATTTAAAACAAGACCCAGCCCCTTTATACTGGCATTAATGTGCAAAACTGAGGTTTTAAGAAGACTTTGTTGCGCGTTCTGTTTAAACTAGCAGAATTTCCGTTTTGAGTGGTGAGGGATTACAGCCTTTTCTGAGAGGGAAGTTCACTGTAAGTTGAAAAGCAAACAAATAACAAAAGAATTTCCACCTACAAAGCAGATGGGTGAGCTGGGTTCTCTCCATGCAGTCACGCAGATCCCTAACCACAGCTTGTTTGTATCAGAGATCAATCTGCACTGCTGATTGTTACTGTACACCTGTATGCAATTTCTCAGGTTCAACCACCTCTACCTACATTTAAAAACACACACACCGCCGCTGATCAAAAAAAAAGAGTCCAGGGGTAGGGATTTCCTAGCTCTCAAATATAAATGTGCACAGTTCACTTACTAAGTAAACAGAAAACATGGGCAGCTGAGAAATCAATTTAGCTGAACAAACAAGGTTCCATGTAATGAACTACTAATTATCCTTTTATGCCATGTCAGTCTGAGTGATTACAGAGCTGTGCGGTTTAATTTGACATTTGGGCATTGTCTTGCTCCATTACCCCCATATAAAGCTAAAATGTGATCAAAATTGTGGTCTCTTTATAGGCTGTTGGATGTTCCTGAGACACGTTGGTTTATTATCCTATTCAGATTGCTAAGGGTTAATAAAGGAATTAAAATAGCATAACAGCGTGGAATTTCATTTTGAATAAAGAGCAATTGGCCTGCATAGATATCCATTGTAAAAGATCAGATCCGAGGGCAAGATTGTCTATGTATCAAGAAGGCTTCTCTTTCACAAGTCCATGAATAATTAGCTTCTTTTTTTTTTTAAACTAAAATCATGTAGGGTTAATAGTCAGGAACTAATTTCATCGTCATATTTGATCATACAAGACTTTACATTTTAGAAATTAATCTACATCATAATTCCAAAATATACGGTGCTACTAATGATAGATATAATAATAATAATAATACTGATAGTGGTGGAATCACCATCGTTATTATAATCATTAATTGATGAACATTATCTCTAATATTCCATTGTACACTGCAAATCTCCCGACAAGTATAAATAGACAAGTTCAACACCACAAAACCCTTAATTTAGAACGTGTCAGATTATCAAGTATTTGAGATTATCAACAGCCACCAAATAATATGGAAATATACCTATAAGTGTAATGTCTTAAAACCGCACAGATCCAAAGAAAATTCATTGGCGCATTACAGCACATTTAGGAAAATTAGTAGATAATAGTGTGTAAAATATATGTATTTATCTGAAAAATGGTGCATGTGAGATTATAAACTTGGCATAATTTGCAAGTTATGCTAGACACATTTCTCTTCCTTATGTCCCCTAATGGCTGGCATACATATACACCAATATTTTGCATTAAAAAGTACTTTACTACTCCTGCCACATCCCTTTATTGCAACACTTGGAAATGTTGAGGTAGGCTAAAAGGTTTTTTAAACACATTTTTTGACACAATTTGTGACAGAATTCTGGTGCATTTTGTTTAGTAAATTTTCCCCATCGCTTTCTAATTAGAGGTAGTACCTCTGCTCGATTCTTACTAGATTATCAAATCCTACAAATTATCAACTAATTCTATGTATAAACAAATGCTAGGATAGAAGTGCTGCCAAGCTGTCTTATTTTAGATTAAAATAATTTATTGTACTTCAAAAAAAATAGACAGATGACAGACAGACAGACAGACAGACAGACAGACAGACAGACAGACAGATAGATAGATAGATAGATAGATAGATAGATAGATAGATAGATAGATAGATAGATAGATAGATAGATAGATAGATAGATAGATATTGGATAGATAGATAGATAGATAGATAGATAGATAGATAGATAGATAGATAGATAGATAGATAGATAGATAGATAGATAGATAGATAGATAGATAGATAGATAGATAGATAGATAGATATTGGATAGATAGATAGATAGATAGATAGATAGATAGATAGATAGATAGATAGATAGATAGATAGATAGATAGATAGATAGATAGATAGATAGATAGATAGATAGATGATAGATAGATAGATAGATAGATAGATAGATAGATAGATAGATAGATAGATAGATAGATAGATAGATAGATAGATAGATAGATAGATAGATAGATAGATAGATATTGGATAGATAGATAGATAGATAGATAGATAGATAGATAGATAGATAGATAGATAGATAGATAGATAGATAGATAGATAGATAGATATTGGATAGATAGATAGATAGATAGATAGATAGATAGATAGATAGATAGATAGATAGATAGATAGATAGATAGATAGATAGATAGATAGATAGAGAGATAGAGAGATAGAGAGATAGAGAGATAGATAGATAGATAGATAGATAGATAGATAGATAGATAGATAGATAGATAGATAGATAGATAGATAGATAGATAGATAGATAGATAGATAGATGATAGATAGATAGATAGATAGATAGATAGATAGATAGATAGATAGATAGATAGATAGATAGATAGATAGATAGATAGATAGATAGATAGATAGATAGATAGATAGATAGATAGATAGATAGATAGATAGATAGATAGATAGATAGATATCACTGACAAAGTGGGAAGGACTTTCAAATTTAAAAACCACTGAATCATATAAGAAAGTATGGTTTCAGTGAAACATATCATTTTTAGATTTACGTAATCATATATGTCGCTAAATAAATAAGGCACAGACCATTACACTACACATAACATAGAAGGACAACTCAATTACGCCCTATATAGTTATACAGTTGGCAATTTTCTGAGAAACCAAATCATATCTCAAATGTGCATGTCTCCCTCTTCTAAGGAAAATGAGGAATATCACATGTATAATAAGGTTGGAGGGGATGCATCATTCATCCATTTGCGCTTGCAAACCTCCTATTAATTCACAATAGAGACCTATAAGCCTACTAGCCAGGACATCCTTGTGAAATGAAAGAAAGTTTTGTTTGCAGAAATCCTACATATATATATATGTCTTATGGAACAAATGTTGTTAATCCCTGTACTGTATCCAACTTCTGGAAAATAAAAATGAAACTGTAAAACAATTTATAACCAATTTCTCTGATTATTCTGTCACACTTCTCCTTTGATATTCAATCATTTGACTCAAAGAAAGAACAATTTTTTTTTATATTTCATTACATGGTAAAAATAACGACATAGTATAATGTGAGAGCTTAATATAACTACTGTGTAGTAGTGATGATAATAATAATAATAATAATAATAATAATAATAATAATAATAACAATAATAATAATAATAATAAGTAAAATAAGATCCAGTGTAATACATCTAAAGTCATTATGTTAAATAGCTGGAAAATATTGTTTTGAAAAACAAACTATACAGTATAAATCCGGTGGCTGGCTCTCAAGGAATCATTGTGTGAAGACGTCTTATACTATTGCAGCGTTCACAACCAAAAATGATTGCATTTCATAGACAAATTGCACTTGAGCTCAAAAGTTATATCAACTATAGCAACTTATTGTCATACAAAGTTATAGCACCCATAAAGGGTTATGACTTTCCTTCGCCAAAGAGTGAATAAAAAACAGTGATTTTTAATTGTGGTTGTAATCGGTGACTTTTGTAATCATTACTCTAAACTGAATGTGTTGGAGTGATTCCTCCTTTGTTTTTTGGGTTTAATTTTACGGTAAAAATTACATGTCAACTTATTCCATAAATACGATTATGGCGATACCAATATAATTACGTGCAGGTTTTAAATGATGTAATAAGTTTATAGTTGGGTTCGTTACAGACGCGGCAATACCAAATATGTGTAACTTTTTTACTTTATTTTGTTTGTTAAAAAATAAAGCAGTTTGTAAGGGGGAAAAGTGGATTTTTCATTTTTTTTCTTTTCACTTTTTTTTTTCACTTTTTATTAAACTTTTTTAAACTTTTTTACTAGTCTCACTAGGGTACTTCACTATGCGATTATCTGATTATCTGATCTGATTATCTGATTGCATTCATAATACACTGCAATACTTCTGTAAAACGGACAGGCATCTGCTAGGACATGCCTCTGGCATAGCCTAGCAGGCATTTACTACAGGCAGACCTGGGGGCCTTTATTAGGCCCCCGGCTGCCATCGGAGACACAGACATTCGGCGATCTTATCGCCGGGTGCCAGTGGGATGAGAGGGAGCTCCCTCTCTCCAAAACCACTCACATGCGGCGCTCGCTATTGAGCGCCGCATCTGAGGGGTTAAACGGGTGAGATCAATACTGATATCGATCTCACCTGGTCGAGCAGGGATGCCCCCAGCCCTCAGCTACCCCCCAGCAGCTGAGAGCAGGGAGATTTAAAGTCTCCCTGCTCTGTTTATTTATTCCGATGCAGGGCCGTAAAAAGGCTATTGCATCAGAATAAATCCCATTAGTGGCCGCCGTAAAAACACTATGGGGCGGTCACTAACGAAAGGCCAATTTGAGTTTTTCATTTTCGCTTTTTTTCTGCCGCTCTTCAAAAGCCCTATATTTCTTCGTCGACTTAGCCATATGAGGGCTTGTTTTGTGCGGGACACATTGAAGTTTTTCATGACACCATTTATTGTACACCATAATGTACTGGGAATCTGAATCTGAAAAAAGTTATTAGTGGGGTGAATTGGGCAAACAACGGTGATTACACCATTATTTGGGAACAAATAAAAACTACATATTCAACTTAGGGCGGATTTACACGAGCGTGTCCGTTTTGCGCACGCAAAAAACGCGGCGTTTTGCGTGTGCAAAAGGCACTTAACAGCTCCGTGTGTCATCACATAGGCTGTGCGGCTGCGTGATTTTCGCGTAGCCGCCATCATTATGGCACTCCGTTTGGATGTTTGTAAACAGAAAAGCACGTGGTGCTTTTCTGTTTGCAAACATACTTTGACTGCTGTTGCGCGAATCACGCTTGTCCCACGGAAGTGCTTCCGTGTGGTGCGCGTGATTTTGAAACTTCAATGGGTGCGTGATGCGCAAAAAACGCAGAAATATAGGACCTGTCGTGAGTTTTACGCAGTGGACTCATGCTGCGCAAAAATCACTGACAGTCTGCACTGCCCCATAGACTAGCATAGGTCCGTACGACACGCGTTGCACGGACGTATTACACGTTCGTGTAAATAAGCCCTTATGGCGATACCAAATTTATATGTTTTGTTTTATGTTTATGTTTTATGTTTTACCACTTTTAAAAAAAAAAAACTATTTGCTAAAAAAAATGTTTTATGTCGCCACATTTTTCCATAAATGTAGGGGTGTGAGGGCTTAAATTTTGCGGGGCGAGCTGTAGTTTTCACCGATACCATTTTGGGGTACATGCAATTTTTTTATCACTTTTTATTCCTTTTTTTATAAGTACTAATGTGACCAAAAAACAGCAATTTGCATGTTTTATATTTTTTTTTTTATGTCGTTCACTAATGCTATATTATGATAGTTCTGACTTTTACGGATGCGGCAATACCAGTTATGTTAACTTTAAATTTTTTAACATTGCTTTAGGAAAAAAATGGAAAAAGGTGTTTTTTTTTGAACTTTTAATATTTAAACTTTTTTGGAACATTATAAAAACCTTTACTTAACAGTTTTTTTACTTTTTTATTAGTCCCCCTGGGAGACTTGAAGCAGCGATCGCTTGCATAGTATACTGCAATACTAATATATTGCAGTATATCGTGATTCTGACAGTCTCCTTTGAAACCCTGCCAGAGGCAGAGCTTCAAAGGAGTACAAATATGGCAGACCTGGGGGCCATTATTAGGCCCCCAGGCTGCCATAACATCACTGTAAATGGCAGATCATTCCACGGGGGGGGGCACGATGGCGTGTTTGAGGCGGGGCCCCCCTGATTCTAACAATTTAAATGCTGCGGTCGCGATTGACCGCTGTATTTAAAGTGTTAAATGGGCGGAAGCAAAGTGATCTTTTATTCCGCCCATTGCAGTGTGGTGTCGGCTGTGTAACACAGCCATCACCCGCTGTGTATGATGCGAGCTCAGCCTGTGAGCCAGCTCCATACTTCCCCTTAACGGCTGCTGCGTACCAGTACGTGACATGTCGTTAAGGAGTTAATAGAGCGGTGTACGAAAAAAAATTTGTGTTATAAATGTACACCGTGTACCGTGTGGTATAAATAGAATAATAACATTATTTCTCATTAGGCCCCCAGACTGTCATGACAAATATTAGCGCCTCACAATCACACCTCCTCTTTCTAAAAAGCTTAGATGCCGCATGTTTCTATTGACTGCTGCATCTAAGTGGTTAAACATCCGGGATGCGAGTTATCTCGGATCCTGGCCATTATAGTGAAGTGTCGGCTTCAGCCAACACCTGCTGAGTTCGCTCCTTACTCTTCCTTCCCAGACATGACGTACAGTTACGTCAAATGTTGGGAAGGGGTTAATATTTTATGCTCTGTATATTATATAATATGGAGGAATACTGTCAATCAGCGTTTGCCAATCCAGTCCTCGAGGAACCCAACAGGTATTGTCTTGAAGATTTCCCATAGAGGAACTACAAGTATTGATTTAGAGAAATTAATTAAATCACTTGTACAATCCTCAATACATGATCTGTTGGGGTTCCTTGAGGAATGGATTGGTAAGCACTGCTGTAGAGGAAGATGACTATGCCCAATGAGTGTACAATCACACTAGAGGAGAAGAAGCAATACTTTCAAAACTGCGGGAGTGTTGGCTGTTAATGAGTTATTAAGCTGTACAATAAAGAGGACAGACCATTCTGAAGAGTTGGCTTCTTTACAGAGAGTCCAATGAGGCAAGGAAGAGAGTTAAAAATTGCCACCTCAAGGTAAGTCAATTAGTTGTGCATAGTAAAAGTTTATTTGAGAAAGCATAAGTAGTAGGGCAGTAAAGGAGTGACAGGCTGCAGCTTGTGATTTGCTGCAGCGGTCACATGGGATGAAACATCATCCCAGAAGGCCGGCCTAGAAGAAGAAGAAGAACAGAATTCTGGGTAAGTACAAGGTTTCTGTTTTTTTTCCTGAGTTGCAATTCTTGCGGCGGAATCGCAGCCTTTCCGCCGCAAAAATTGCAACATCTGCAGTTTGTTGCAAGTTTTACCTCCCCATTAAATTCAGAAGAGAAAACTTGCAACGAAAAAGCAGCGATTACTCAAATACAATTTACAAGCTGCGAATTAAAAAAAACGCACCACAGGTCAATTTCTGAGCGTTTTTTCCGCTCATCATTTACGCAGCGTGTGGATGGGATTTGTTAAAAATCTCATCCACTTTGCTTCTACTGTATTATGCTGCGGATTTTCTGCAACAAAATCCGCTGCGGAAAATCCGTAGTATTTACGCTACGTATGAGCTTACCCAAAGAATAAAGTGATTTCAAGGTAACGCATATTAGTTAGAAATTAGCGAATCAATTCTACACAATTCAAATTCGGTCCTAAATTCTCAAAAGTTTCAGATCCAAAAATATGGAAACGCGGCATAAAAATCAGGACAAAATGGCGGTTGCCGGCTAGCGATACAATATTGCATGTTGTGGTAGTGTGCCATGCAGTCAATACCGCACACGTTTTACAGAAAATTGCCACAGCTTTCTAAATCTGTTTTATACATGTTTTTAACATGTTTCCACTGTAAAAATGACATGGCCAACAACCGCATTGCAAAACCGCTGAAATTCGCAAGAAAATGCGGCACACTACTGCAATGTGTAAAACCAGTGTAAAAGTCTAAGAGAAGGTCAAATAGGGAGACATTGTATGGGAAATAAATTACGGTCAGAAGTTATCAAACAGCTTAATACCAAGGTACTTCACTTCACAAAATATTTTCTAGGTTACTCCAATTTATTCCACTGTAAAACAAAGTGCCATCCAATTGTAAAGTCGATGGGCGAGCAGACTAAAAAAAAGGATACCTCTTTCTCAGACAGTAGACCTATCCACAGGATATGTGATAAATGTATGATTGCTGGGAGCCCCACCAGTAGGACGCCAGTAATTACTAAAACGGGGATCTCGAGTCCCGAGGAGTTTAAATGGAGTGTTGATTGCGCTGTGACCTACCACACCATTTAATGTCTATGGTGCCAACAGAAACAGCCAAACTATGTACTCAGCTGTTTACGTTAGTCCCATAGACATTGAATGTTCTAGTGAACATTAAACACCCAGCGGTGGGATCCCCAGCATACAGACATTTCTCACCTATCCTGACTTGTCACCTAAATGTCATTTGTGGGACAACCTCTTTAAGTTAAAAGGGTATTACCGTAATCAAAAATTATCACCTATCCACAGGGTGGTACACAGGAAAATTGCAACAGCACTCTGCGAATACCAATGCCACCTAAAACACTATATATAAATAAATATGCATTACTTCCGAATTTACTTACAATAGTGAGGTTCTTAGCGCACATTTTGATAAAATTGTGTGAGCCCACCTGCCTCGATAAGGCGACCTCACTTATAAGGTGGGTCCCTACGCTGCACATACACCCTGTTCTGGGTCTAAGCCTGCAGAACATACTCGGGGAAGGTAGGAACTAGCATTAAACTAATTTAAATCACCCTAGGGCAGAATGGGAGTAGTGCAAGATTAAAAATGGAGGCAGTCACCATCCCAACACATATATAACACACAAGAAAGTTTGATCAGCACATTCCAGAAAAATAAAAAAAATGTGTATACAGGTGTACATAAGGGGTCACATATGTTGTTTGTTTTGCCAACTGCACCAAACTACGACCCAAAAAAAATGCAACATGGCAGATCAACCTTTCCACTGATACACTATATAGACAAAAGTATTTGGACACCTACAACAAACACTTATAGGAGCTTTTATGACATGCCATTCTAAATTCATAGGCATTATTATGGAGTTGATCCCCCATTTGCAGATAAAACAGCCTCCACACTTCTGTGTGTTTTGGGAATTTTTGCTCATTCATCCAGAAGAGCATTTGTGAGGTCAGACACTGATGTTGAACGAGAGGGCCCAATCTCTGCTCTAATTCATTCCAAAGGTGTTCAATAGGGTTGAGGTCAGGGCTCTATGTGGGCCAGTCAAGTTCATCCACACCAAACTCACCAGGGCATAGTTATGCTGGAACAGAAATTTGCCTTGCCAAACTGTTCCGACAAAATTGGAAGCATACAATTGTCCAAATTGTTTTGTTATGATGAAAATTAAGATTTCCCTTCACTGAAACTAAAAGGCCTAGGCCAACCACTAAAAAAGACAATCCCATAGCATTATCCTTCCCCCACCAAACATTACGGTTGGCGCAATGCAGTTAGGCAGGTAATGTTCTCCTGGCATTCGCCAAACCCAGATTCATCTATTAGACTGCACATAGAGAAAGATGATTAGTCACTCCACAGCAGGGCCGGCGTCAACACCCGGGCAATTTCTGGGGCCCCATTGCCTTGAAGGGGCCCACCGGGTAATGACGCTGCCATCGTCACAGCATCACTGTCCGGCGTCACAGGAAGAACGCTAGCGGCTCTGCTCCGGGACTCCATCTCTGGGGAAGCACCTGACATCACTGTCCATATATGGACAGTGATGTCAGGAGGAAAGGAGGAGTCCTAGGCAGAGCGCTGGAGGCGGCGCTGCTCGCGGACTCTGTCTCTGGGGAAGCCCCTGACTGTTAGGGGCTTCCCCAGAGATGGAGTCCCAGAGAACAGCTGCTTCTATCACTCTGCCTGGGACTCCTTTTCTCCTGACATCACTGTTTATATATGGACAGTGAAGTCAGGAGGACTCCTTCTCTCCTCCTGACATTACTGTCCATCCCTGTCTCTGGGGAAGCCCCTGATATCACTGTCCATATATGGACAGTGTTGTCAGGAGAAGAGCAGTGTCGCAGGCAGATTGCTAGTAGCGCTCTACCCGGGACTTTGGCTCTGGGGTTGCCCCTGACATCTCTAGCCATATATGGACAGTGATGTCAGGGGCTCCCTCAGAACCTGATTACCGTAGCAGAGCCTTTTACTAGCACTCTGCCCGGGACTTCAGCTCTGCTCCAGACATGACTATCCATATATGGACAGTGATGTCAGGAGCAGAGCAGTAGTCCCAGGCAGAGTGCTAGTAGTGATCTGCCCATAACTATGGCTCTGGGGTTTCCCCTGACAACACTGTCCATATATGGACAGTGACGTCAAGGGCTTCTCCTGCAGCAGAATCCACAGCCAGAGTGTCGGCAATGCTCTGGCTGAGGATTCCACTCCTAGAGGGAACCCCAAAGGCGCTACCTACAGGGAGGGTGGCTGTATGGCACCTCCAGGGTGGGTGGCTTTTGTGGCACTACCAAGGAGGGGGATGTGTGGCACTACCTGGGAGGAGGGGGATGTGACACTACCTGGGAGGGGCGTTGTGTGGCACTACCTGGGAGTTGGGGGCTGTGTGGCACTACCTGCGAAGAGGGGGCTGTGTGGCACTACCTGGTAGGGGGTCTGTGTGTCCCTATCCATCCAACGCTCGCCACTGTGCTTGATGATATAAGGCCTGCATGCAGATGCTCGGCCATAAAAAAAACCCATGCCATGAAGTTCCTGGCGCACAGTTTTTGTGCAAATCTTAATGCCAGAGGAGGTTTGGAACTCTGAAATTATTGAGTCAGCAGCGCCTTAGCAACTTTTATGCAGTGTGCGCCTTAGTGCTCAGCGATCCCGCTCTGTAACTTTACGAGTTGCTGTGGTTCCTAAACGCTTACACTCTGAAATAATACCACTCACAGTTAATCGTGGAATATATGGGAGGGAGGAAATTTCACAAATTGACATATATCTACAGTGCATCCTATTATAGTACCGTGCTCGAATTCAGTGGCTCTTTAGAATGACCCATAGTTTCAGAAATGTTAAAATGTTTGTAAAGGCAGACGGCATGGCTAGATGCTTGGTTTTATACACCTGTAGTAATGAGACTGAATGAAATGCCTGAAATCAATGATTAAGAGGTGTGTCTCAATATGTTTGTCCATATAGTGTACCTGCCTTCAGTTGGCATTTGTCATCCTCATTTGTGTCATAACAAAAAAGGTGCTGACAATTGGCAGAAAATGATCTAAATCTGACTTATCATTCATCTAAAAACGCTAGTGTACTGCCAGCTTAAGGCCTCATTCACACGACAGGGTCCGAGTGTCGACCGGGAAAATCGGCCGTTTTTGGCCGATTTTCCCGGCCGGTTTGCATCCGTTCCGATTCCGTTCCGGGCCGTGTCGCCGTTTTTACCGGCCGTTTTGGACCCGATTTGCATCCGTTTTTTTCCCTGTCCGTTTTAAAATCGGATGAATTTCATTTAAATTTGTTGCCACACACAGCCCTTTGTAGATAATGCCACAGTTCCCCTGGTAGGTAATGCCACCCAGCCCCCTGTAGGTAATGCCACCCTGCCCCCTGTTGGTGATGCCACACAGCCCCCTGCAGGCGATGCCACTTTTCCCCCTGTAGATGATGCCACCCTGCCCCCTGTAGGTGATGCCACCCTGCCCCCTGTAGGCGATGCCACCCTGCCCCCTGTAGGCGATGCCACCCTTCACCCTGTAGGTGATGCCACACAGCCCCCTGTAGGTCATGCCACCCTGCCCCCTGCAGGCGATGCCACCCTGCCCCCTATAGGCGATGCCACCCTGCCCCCTGTAGGTGATGCCACCCAGCCCCCTGTAGGTGATGCCACCAAGTCCCATGTAGGTGATGCCACACAGACCCCTGTAGGTTGCACCCATCCCCCCCCCCCCCCTTCCAGGAGAAGTCACTGACTTCAATGTCCATATATGGACAGTGTAGTCACTCACTTCTCCTGTAGCGGAATCCCCGGCCATAGAGTCGGGGATTCCGCTGCAGAAGTGGGTGACATCGCTGTGTCCATATATGGACAGTGTAGTCACTCACTTCTCCTGTAGCGGCATCCCTGGCCATAGAGTCTGGGATTCCGCTGCAGAAATTAGCGACATCGCTGTGTCCATATATGGACAGTGTAGTCACTCACTTCTCCTGTAGCGGCATCCCCGGCCATAGAGTCGGGGATACCGCTGCAGAAGTGAGTGACTTTGCTGTGTCCATATATGGACAGTGTAGTCACTCACTTCTCCTGTAGCGGAATCTCCGGCCATAGAGTCGGGGATTCCGGTGCAGAAGTGAGTGACATCGCTGTGTCCATATATGGACAGTGTAGTCACTCACTTCTCCTGTAGCAGCATCCCCGGCCATAGAGTCGGGGATTCCGCTGCAGAAGTGAGTGACTTCGCTGTGTCCATATATGGACAGTGCAGTCACGCACTTCTCCTGTAGCGGAATCCCCAATCCCCGGCCGGGGATTGGGGATTCCGACTCCTACAGGGAGCAAAAAAAGACCCTTCTCCTCCTCCTCACATGCACTCTGCGCTGTGAGGAGGAGGAGAGAGTGCGCAAGCGACGGTAGACCAGGCCATTACTCGGGACACATTCCGGTGATGGCCGTGTATTACCCGGCCCCATAGACTTCTATGGGAGCCGGGCGGCCGGGTACCCGACTGAAAATAGGGCATGTCCCATTTTTTAACGGCCGGTTTACCCGGCCGTCAAAAAATCGGTCGTGTGAATAGCCCCATTAGGGGTCTATTGTTCCTAATGCAGCCGGGTGCAGGCCGATTTATGAACGGCCGGCACCCGGCCGGGAAACCCTGTCGTGTGAATTCTGCCTTAGTCTCTACAGTGCTCTTAGTACACCTGAATATTTGGTAAGCAAGATCAGACATCTTTGGGGTCCTTGATAGTTTTAGAGATTGAGCTAAATTTTAGTCCTTAAAATAGGGTTAAAGTTAAAAAATAATCAGACTTAGATTACAGTTAATATCAACATTTAGATTATATAGTTCTCTGTAAATCTTATCAATGATCACAGACAATCTTACATAGAACAAGGACCATTTATAACTGTTCTCATAATTCTAAATATTGTTATGCGATAGCACAAGTTACGTTAAAGTAAGTTTACACAATAGGTATCAAACATGTGATAAACAATTTAGGGCAAGGTCAGGGATTTTATGTAACATGTAATGACTTAGGTAGTAATTCACATTTTACTTATTTGTATTCTGTATAAAAGACAGAAAACACCAAGGAAAATCTGGTTCATGTCTTTAAATTTTTCCAAATGGAAAAACCATAACATGTAAGGCAGTATAATTTTGATCCACTTAAAGAGGCTCTGTCACCTGATTATAAGTGCCCTATCTCCTACATAATGTGATCAGCGCTGTAATGTACATAACAGCACTGTTTTTCTTTTGAAAAACTATAATTTTTGAGCAAGTTATGAGCAATTTTAGATTTATGCTAATTGCTTTCTTAATGCCCAACTGGGCATTTTTTAATTTTTGACATTGTAAAGAGAAGTGTATGACGCTGACCAATCAGCATCATACACTTCTCTCCATACATGTCCATTTGTGCACAGCACAGCGTGATCTAGCTATCACATACACCCACATTAACTTTACTGTAGTGTCTTGACAGTGAATAGACATCACCTCCAGCCAGGACGCGATGTTTATTCACAATCCTGACACTTCGGTAAAGTTTGTGTGGGACTTAATCGCTGCACAGCTTGATCTCGCGAGATCACACTACTGCTGTCATTCATAGCGTGATCTCGGGAGATCAAGCTGTGCAGCGATGAAGTCCCACACAAATTTTACTGAAATGTCGGGATTGTGAATAGACATCACGTCCTGGCAGGAGGCAATGTCTATTCACTCTCAAGACACTTCAGTAAAGTTAATGTGGGTGTATGTGAAAGCACAGCATGATCTCGCTAGAACAATACAAATGGACATGTATGGAGAGAAGTGTATGACGCTGATTGGTCAGCGTCATACACTTCTCTTTACAACGCCCACTTGTTCAAAAGTTTAAAAACTCCCAGTTGGGCATTAAGAAAGTAATTAGCATAAATCTAAAATTGCTCATAACTTGCTGAAAAATTAACGTTTTTCAAAATAAAAAACAGTGTTGTTATCTACATTACAGCGCCGATCAGATTATGTAGGAGATAATGCATTTATAATCTGGTGACAGAGTCTCTTTAACACTGCACATTTGATGTAAGGTATTTTCTGTACTATCAGACATGGTCAACATGTTTCTATAAATCTATATGACAGAACACTGTTCTTTACTACTTTTATAATTCCATATGAAACATTAAAAATCAGACTACCACTAAATTGGTGACACTGACCACCTCTAATCCCTCTTGCCACAAAAAAAAGCACTGAAACAGCTGAAGCCGTGAGGAGCTAACTAGTTCCCCTGATCTGCAATCTCCAACATAAACATTTTAGACATTATTAAAACACATTCTTTAGAGAATGGGTTCTGTGGCTGCCATCAAAAACTACCTGTCCAAATATGTAGAGTCCACCATACGTAATGTAGAGGAAATGTTGGGTTACTGAGGTTAATTTAAAGGAAATGCAATTGTAAATACCTTAAAGTGGCTGGACAGGATCAAAAAAACATGGTTGTCTGTGGTCCAGGATTGAGCTGTTATCAATCAACTTAGATGTGATCAATAACAGGACCCTCTGTCATTGAACCTGATAGATTCAGGTCTCAGCGCAAGATACAGCTGCTCTGTATACAGGAAACAAAGAAGCTGTATCTCAAGAAGTAAAAATAATTTTTAATAAAATGTCATTACAAAGTTGCACAAAACACACTGATAGACATTTTTAATTAAAAACAATTTTTTTTCATAGCCTTTATACTCTAATCCCCATTCAAAACCTAAAATGCCAGGTGTAAAAAGAGTTTAGCACAACCTCAAAGTGTATTCACATAGAGAGGTCATATCGCATTGTTGCCTTAACCCCTTCCCACAAAATTACGTACAGTTATGTGATGGAAACTGGTGTTTTAATGCATTTCGAGCCAGCACCATCACCGCCAGGTGCCAGATGTATGTTACAGGTGGCACCCTGAGGTATCGGCCAGGACCGGAGCTAGCCTCCGGTCCAGCCGATTAACCCCTCACATGCTGCGTTCAATAGAGATCGTAGCATGTCAGGAGTTTTTAGCCACCGGCACGCAAGCAATGTGATCGCTGGGTTGCCGGTGGCTGCAGAGGCGATCGGAGGCCTAATACTTACCTCCCAGTCTGCCAGCAACGAAAGCCTCCTATGCCCACTCGTCGGTGGGGCCTAAAAGGCTTCCGGTACCATCTGCGTCATCAGCAGTGGGTGTCCGCTGTATCTTACAGCGGACATTCCCGATGTATCGGCAGGAACCGGAGCTTGCTCCAATTCCTGCCAATAACCCCTTCGATGCAGCAATCCAATGCGATCGCTACATCTTAGCGGTATACAGCAAATCGGCAGCCTGCCTTACGATGGCAAGGCTAGCGACTGCTACTATGGCAACAGGAGGCCTAACAATGACTTCCTGTCTGCCATTACGGAAGCAGATTATGCCCCGTCCGGAGGCGGAGCCTGATCGGCTTGCTGTCAGTGAACAACTGACAGTTCTAATACATTGCACTACCTAGGTAAAAGTTTCAAGTAATAACATAAAACTCTATCGCCCTTTTACCCTTATCAAGTCATTTATTACTGAAAAAAATAATAAAGCCATACATATTTGGTATCGCTGCGACCGTAACAACGTGAGCTATAAAAATATGATGTTATTTATCCCGCGCAGTGAACGCAGTAAAAAAAAATTTGAAATAAAAAGTGACCAAAAAGTCGCATGTATCCAAAAATGGTACCTATAAAAACTATAACTCTTCTCGCAAAAAACAAGCCCTCATACAGCTCCGTCTACTAAAAAAATGTAAACGTTATAGCTCTTACAACTTGGCGACAGAAAAAATACATTCTCTTTACAAAAGTAATTGTATTGTGCAAAAAGTTGTAAAACAAAGAGAAGTGCCAAAAATTAGGTATCGCCGGAATCATACTGACCCGCAGAATAAAGTTAACATGTAATTTATGATGCGTGGTGAACGCTGTATAAAAAGAACTAAAAAAATATGCCAGAATTGCTGTTTTTTTGTCACCTTGCCTCCCAAAAAAAAGGATAACAAGTTATCAAAAAGTCACATGTACCCCAAAATGGTACCAATAAAAACTACAGCTCGTCCCACAAAAATACAGTCCCTCATGTCACTACATCTATGAAAAAATTAAATTAGTTAAGGCTCCAATAATTCAGGAAAGAAAAAATATGCAGTTGTGCAGGTCCGAGGGGAACATTTCTTCTGTTTCTAATGGCGAATTATCAAGGCCCTTAAAAATAGGGAACCAGGAAAGGGAGGGCCAAAAACATATCTGCTGGAACCAGCGGCTTCAAATACCTGTTTGCTGCTTTGCAATGGCATTTTAGCAGCTGCTCTCCTAATCCTATTCATTTGTCTGGCAGAAACCTTCCTCATTATGTAATGGCAGGAAGGAGGTGAAGGGAAAGTGAGCCCTAATCTACCCACCGCCCTGTCCCTGCCTACTTGCAACGACCCGCCCTAGGCGACGGGGTACAACTGGGCGGCGGTCCCTACGCTGTCTAAGTGCACAGGAGAACAAACAGGGAACACGCAAGGGAAGGGGCAGTAGCCACGGAACGCCGCGAGGAAACGGAGCGGTGAATGAGTAGTCAGGACCAGGATGAAGTGGAGTATACCCAAGTGAGCACGGAGAAGGAAGCAAGACAGGGGCAAAGCAAAGCAGGTTAAGCGGAACTGCAGCAAGGCAGAAGCACGGCAGAAGCAGGCTGGAGCAAGCAGCAGTGAGGCCAGGAATCCAGAAGAATTACAAGCACTGAGGAAGAGAACACGGCAGGTAATAAAGGACAGGGGGCGGAGCTAACTCCGACTGACCAGGCCGCGATAGGCTCTCCCACTCCTGAGCCTGCCACCCTGGTTGGTGGGAGACGGTGTCAGTCGAACAGGTCTGGCCTCAGGTGTGGATTGATTAATCCCAGGAGTATACCTAGATGTAGTACCTGGCAGATCCCTAACAGTACTCCCCTTTTATGAGGGGCCACCGGACCCTTACTAAGAGGACCCGGTTTAGTAGAGAAGAGAAGGTGGAACCTCCTGATCAATACCCCTGCATGAACATCACGGGCAGGTACCCAAGTCCTCTCCTCCGGCCCGTATCCTCTCCAATGGACCAGGTACTGGAGGGAGCCCTGGACCATCCTACTGTCCATAATCTTGGCCACCTCGAATTCCACCCCCTCAGGGGTGAGAACGGGAACAGGAGGTATCCTCGAGGGGGACCAGGACGGGGAGCAGCGTTTAAGGAGGGAGGCATGGAAGACGTCATGTATGCGAAAGGATGGGGGCAGCTCCAGACGGAAGGATACAGGGTTGAGGACTTCAATGATCTTATAAGGTCCAATAAATCGGGGAGCAAACTTCCTGGACGGGACCTTAAGGCGCAAGTTCCTGGACGACAACCAGACCAAATCCCCGACAACAAACCGGGGGTTAGCAGAACGTCTACTATCCGCCTGAATCTTTTGTGCGCTCTGGGACGCCTCTAGGTTCTTCTGAACCTGGGCCCAGACAGTGCACAGTTCCCGATGAACATCCTCTACCTCAGGATTATTGGAACAACCAGGGGAAACGGAGGAGAACCTTGGGTTAAACCCGAAATTACAGAAAAACGGGAAGACCCCTGACGAGTTACTGACCCGGTTATTCAGGGAAAATTCAGCAAGGGGAAGGAATGAGACCCAATCGAATTGACAGTCAGAGATGAAACACCTTAAATATTGTTCCAGGGATTGGTTAGTCCTTTCCGTTTGGCCATTAGTTTCGGGATGGAAGGCGGAGGAGAAGGACAGATCAATCTCCAGCTTTTTACAAAAAGCTCTCCAAAATAAGGAAACAAATTGTACCCCTCTGTCAGAAACGATATTGACTGGGGCCCCATGGAGACGCAGGATGTGTTTCACAAACAAAGAAGCTAACGTCTTGGCGTTAGGTAGCTTCTTAAGGGGCACAAAGTGGCACATCTTGCTGAAGCAGTCGACTACCACCCACACCACCGACTTGCCCTGAGATGGAGGCAAATCGGTGATAAAATCCATGGAGATATGGGTCCAAGGTCTCTGGGGAATGGGCAAGGAACGTAGTAGGCCCACAGGTCGGGACCTAGGGGTTTTGGACCTAGCGCAAACCTCACAAGCGGCGACGTAAGCCCTAACGTCTTTAGGCAACCCAGGCCACCAATAGTTTCTGGTAATGAGGTGTTTGGTGCCCAAGATGCCAGGATGACCAGATAGAGCGGAGTCATGGTTTTCCCTGAGTACCCTTAGCCGGTATTGCAAGGGAACAAACCGTTTGTTCCCAGGGACGTTCCCGGGAGCTGCACCCTGATCAGCCGCGATATCAGAAGCTAAATCAGAATCCGTGGCAGAAACGATTATACCAGGGGGTAAAATACAAGCAAGGATCCTTCTCGGAAGGAGGATTGGCCATGAAACTACGTGACAGAGCATCAGCCTTAATATTCTTGGACCCAGCCCTATAGGTAACCAAGAAATTAAATCTGGTAAAGAATAGTGCCCACCGAGCTTGTCTAGGATTAAGCCTCCGGGCCGATTCTAGGAAAACCAGATTCTTGTGATCCGTAAGGACCGTTACCTGGTGTCTGGCCCCCTCCAGGAAGTGCCGCCACTCTTCAAAAGCCCATTTAATGGCTAGAAGTTCGCGGTTGCCAATATCATAGTTACTCTCCGTGGGCGAAAACTTCCTAGAGAAGTAAGCACAGGGGCGGAGATGGGTGAGGGAGCTGGTACCCTGGTACAAGACGGCCCCCACTCCCACCTCGGATGCGTCAACCTCCACAATAAATGGCTCCTCTTGGTTGGGCTGAATCAGCATGGGGGCCGAGATAAAGCACTTCTTGAGGGTCTCAAAGGCCTGGACGGCCTCAAGGGGCCAATGGAGGACATCAGCACCCTTGCGAGTAAGGTCCGTAAGAGGCTTAGCGACGACCGAGAAGTTGGCAATAAATCTCCTGTAATAGTTGGCGAACTCTAAAAAACACTGTAACGCCTTAAGGGAGGCAGGTTGGACCCATTCCGCCACAGCCTGAACCTTGGCAGGGTCCATGCGGAATTCATGAGGAGTTAGGATTTGCCCTAAAAATGGTATCTCCTGTACCCCAAAGACACATTTTTCAGTCTTAGCAAACAGATTATTCTCCCGAAGGACCTGGAGCACCTTCCTGACATGCTCCACGTGGGAGGACCAGTCCTTGGAAAACACCAGTATGTCATCAAGGTACACAACAAGAAAATTACTCAGGTAATCTCTCAGGATTTCATTAATAAAATTCTGGAAGACAGCAGGGGCATTACACAACCCAAAGGGCATGACCAGGTATTCGAAATGACCCTCGGGTGTGTTGAACGCAGTTTTCCACTCATCCCCCTCTTTGATGCGGATAAGGTTATATGCCCCCCGTAGATCGAACTTAGAAAACCATTGGGCTCCCTGAACCTGATTAAAAAGATCCGGGATCAAAGGAAGTGGGTACTGGTTCCTTACGGTGATCTTATTCAGGTTACAATAATCAATGCACGGCCTAAGACCACCATCCTTCTTCCCCACAAAGAAGAAGCCAGCACCTACAGGAGAAGTCGAGGGGCGAATGAAACCCTTGGCCAGGCATTCTTGGATATACACCCTCATAGCTTCACGTTCAGGACATGAAAGATTAAATATCTTACCCTTAGGAAGCTTGGCACCAGGCACCAAATCGATGGCGCAATCGTAATCTCTATGGGGGGGCAACACCTCGGAGGCCTCCTTAGAAAACACATCGGCGAAGTCCTGAACAAACTCAGGAAGCGTGTTTACCTCCTCCCGGGGAGAAATAGAGTTAACAGAAAGACATGACATAAGACATTCACTACCCCATTTGGTGAGATCCCCAGTATTCCAATCAAACGTGGGATTATGCATCTGCAACCAGGGAAGACCTAATACCAGATCAGACGATAATCCCTGCATCACCAGTACAGAGCACTGCTCCAAATGCATGGAGCCAACCAGGAGTTCAAAAACAGGAGTATGCTGAGTAAAATAACCATTAGCAAGGGGAGTTGAGTCGATACCTACTACAGGGATAGGATAAGGTAAATCAATAAAAGGCATCTTTAGAGACATAGCAAATTCCACAGACATGATATTAGCAGATGAGCCAGAATCCACGAAAGCACTGCCCATGGCAGACCGGCCAGCAAACGAGACCTGAAAGGGAAGCAAAATTTTATTGCGTTTCACATTGACGGGAAATACCTGTGCGCCCAAGTGACCTCCCCGATGATCACTTAGGCGCGGAAGTTTTCCGGCTTCTTATTCTTGCGCCTGGGGCAGGTGTTCAGTAGATGCTTGTCGTCCCCACAGTAGAAGCAGAGACCATTCATTCTGCGAAACTCCCTAAGTTGTCGAGGGGACATGGAGGCCCCGAGTTGCATAGGTACCTCCGAGTCCTCCGTGGAGGGGCGAGGAGACGGGACCTCGGGGGGGGATCGCAGAAAAGTCAGAGGGGAGCACATTGAAGCGTTCAAGCTGACGTTCCCTGAGACGTCGGTCAAGTCGTACTGCTAGGGCCATAACCTGGTCAAGGGAGTCAGAAGAGGGGTAGCTAACCAGCAGATCCTTCAGGGCGTCAGATAATCCTAACCTAAACTGGCACCTTAGGGCCGGATCATTCCACCGAGAAGCTACGCACCACTTTCTAAAATCAGAACAGTATTCCTCAACCGGTCTCCTACCCTGACGTAAGGTCACCAGCTGACTCTCGGCTAAAGCAGTCCTGTCAGTCTCGTCGTAAATGAGTCCGAGGGCAGAGAAAAAACGATCAACAGAGGAAAGTTCAGGGGCGTCAGGAGCCAAGGAGAAGGCCCACTCTTGGGGCCCTTCCTGGAGTCGGGATATGATGATACCCACCCGCTGGTTCTCGGAACCTGAGGAGTGGGGTTTTAGGCGGAAATACAGTCTGCAACTCTCCCGGAAGGAGAGAAACGTCTTACGGTCCCCTGAGAACCGGTCAGGTAACTTGAGGTCGGGTTCTAGAGGTGAGGTGAGGGGTACTACTAAAGCAGCGTCACCCTGGTTGACCCTCTGGGCCAGGGCCTGGACCTGTAGGGAGAGGCCCTGCATCTGCTGGGTCAGGGTCTCAAGGGGGTCCATGATAGCGTCAGCGTAGGAGAAATGGTAGACTAGGTAAGGGCTTGTAATTATGTAATGGCAGGAAGGAGGTGAAGGGAAAGTGAGCCCTAATCTACCCACCGCCCTGTCCCTGCCTACTTGCAACGACCCGCCCTAGGCGACGGGGTACAACTGGGCAGCGGTCCCTACGCAGTCTAAGTGCACGGGAGAACAAACAGGGAACACGCAAGGGAAGGGGCAGTAGCCACGGAACGCCGCGAGGAAACGGAGCGGTGAATGAGTAGTCAGGACCAGGATGAAGTGGAGTATACCCAAGTGAGCACGGAGAAGGAAGCAAGCCAGGGGCAAAGCAAAGCAGGTTAAGCGGAACTGCAGCAAGGCAGAAGCACGGCAGAAGCAGGCTGGAGCAAGCAGCAGTGAGGCCAGGAATCCAGAAGAATTACAAGCACTGAGGAAGAGAACACGGCAGGTAATAAAGGACAGGGGGCGGAGCTAACTCCGACTGACCAGGCCGCGATAGGCTCTCCCACTCCTGAGCCTGCCACCCTGGTTGGTGGGAGACGGTGTCAGTCGAACAGGTCTGGCCTCAGGTGTGGATTGATTAATCCCAGGAGTATACCTAGACGTAGTACCTGGCAGATCCCTAACACATTATGCCTTTATCTGAACGAACCCGTCTGTGCTCTGAATCAGCCACAAATCTTTTCACAGTACAATGATCACGCTTAAGTTTTCTTGAAATATCCAATGTTTTCATACCTTGTCCAAGGTATTGCACTATTTCACGCTTTTCAGCAGCAGAGAGATCCTTTTTCTTTCCCATATTGCTTGAAACCTGTGGCCTGCTTAATAATGTGGAACGTCCTTCTTAAGTAGTTTTCCTTTGATTGGGCACACCTGGAAAACTAATTATCACAGGTGTCTGAGATTGATTACAATGATCCACAGAGCCCTAAGACACAATACCATCCATGAGTTTAATTGAAAAACGAATAATTAAATGTTTATGACACTTAAATCCAATGTGCATAATAATTTTGAACACGGTGTATACCAGGACAACACTTCCCAGCAAAAGGGGGATAAAGAAGGACATTTATCAGTGCGACACTGGCCTGTGCAGAAACGATTGAGCACAGCGTAACACACATCTATGGATTATTTTATTTATTTTTTTACCCTATTATTATACCACCTGACTATGGCCCTGATGTACTCTGCCCGGCTTACACATGCCCCCACATTATAAACGGAAACACCAGTAAAACTCCAAACAAAACTGCTACCAAGCAAAATCTGTGCTCCAAAAGCCAAATGACGCTACCTCCCTTCTGAACCCTAAAGCGTGCCCAAACAGCAGTTTACTTCCACATATATGGAGTCGCCATACCCAGGAGAACCCTTTTAACAATTTTTGGGTTGTGTATCTCCAGTGGCTCAAGCTGGGCACCACATATTTGCCACTGAAATGGCATATCTAGGGAAAAAATAAAATTTTTACTTTGCACCTACCGCAGCACAATCATTCATGGAAAAGACCTGTGGGGTGAAGATGCTCACTACACCTCTTAATAAATGCCTTGAGGGGTGCAGTTTCCAAAATGGGGTCATTTCTCGGGGGCTTCTTTTATTACTTCACATCAGAGTCTCTGCAATTGTGAACCAATACTTTGTAAATTGCCAAATTAGGCCTCAATTTCGCATGGTACTCTTTCACTCCTGAGCCTAGTCGAATGTCCAGGAAAAAAAATTGGGCCACACGTAGGGTGTTTCTAAAACTGGGACATTTGTGCTAGGTCCAAGACTCCCAGGTCCCGACCAGCGGGCTTACTATGTTCTTTGCCCATTCCCCTGAGACCTTGGACCCATATCTCCATGGATTTTATCACCGATTTGCCTCAGTCTCAAGGCAAGTCGGTGGTGTGGGTTGTAGTAGACCGCTTCAGTAAGATGTGCCACTTTGTGCCCCTCAAGAAACTACCCAATGCTAAGACGTTAGCTACCTTGTTTGTCAAACACATCCTGCGTCTCCATGGGGTTCCTGTCAATATTGTTTCTGACAGAGGGGTAAATTTGTTTCATTGTTTTGGAGAGCCTTTTGTAAAAAGTTGGAGATTGATCTGTCCTTCTCCTCGGCTTTCCATCCTGAAACTAACGGCCAAACTGAGAGGACTTTTTAGTTTCTAGAACAATATTTAAGGTGATTTATCTCTGACTGTCAATATGATTGGGTCTCCTTCATTCCCCTCGCCGAATTTTCCCTTAATAACCGGGTCAGTAACACGTCAGGGGTCTCCCCCTTTTTCTGTAATTTTGGGTTTAATCCACGGTTCTCCTCCGTTTCATCTGGTAGTTCCAACAATCCCGAGGTAGATGTCGTTTACAATTCAATGGCAGATATCTTTAAAGGAATCAATTGATGGGAAATTCATTACAAGAAATAGTAAAAAGGAAGGAATATAAAATATGAATATTCTGCACTAGTTCATGAGAGGTCAATATAATAAGTTTTTCAGTACTATAGTGAGGCTCTATTGTTCTTGGTAGTAGCTACTACAGCCGGGTTCACATATGTCCATTCAGAAATGCTGGAGAGAAAATGAAGCAAGAACTGATCCTATGGGAGCAGTCCGGTCCTGGCATTAGTTGCATCCGTTTTAACGCCAGATGTCTACCTTCGCTGGACTGAAAAACGTTGTATATAGTGTATTTCCGTCCGGCTATAGAAGTGGCACCGTTGCACAGAGTGCCCAAAAATTATATCAGTTGTGTCCAGCTCAGGCTAAAAAAACTGGCCAGATGCAACTGATGTGTGAACCCAGTATAACAGCATATCATACAGTTAACAGTGTATTATGTACTTAAAATATCAGTTACCATCGAACAGAAATGAACTCTGATCATACATATAGAGATAAATGGTCATTCTCACGACTATGAACTATCTCACTGCATTTACAATACCTGAATATTTGAAAGAATATTTTTTTTGTTTGCTTATATTTCATCCTATTTTGTATTGTCACTTTCAGACATTCTCATTATTATTGTCCACAACTCCATTTTGGACTAATTTTTGCAATGCATTTTAACTTTTTTGTGGCCACACTGTAAAAAAAAAGGAAAGGAAAGTAGGTGAGAGTATTTACCTGCAGGCCTATGTAAAACCAAAGACAGCACAGTATGATATTGTGATCATTTGTTAATAAGACTTTAAGCTTTTCTCTTTACTCTGCTTGTTTGATTTGTTCATTAGTTTTGTCACTGTGTTACGTCTGATTTTGTCTGTACATGTTTCCCCTGAATGGCTAAGTGATGCGGAGTCATGTTGGTGCTCTATAAATATTATTATTATTAGTGTGTGATTTTATATATATATATATATATATATATATATATATATACATATATATATATACATATGTATAACAGTGTGTTGTATATATTATAGACATAATAAATAAATAAGTGTGTCACTTCAGATATTGGCTAATCCTTTATTACACATTGTTTTATTTTAAAATGTGTCAGTGGTGTCTGATCTGTGACTACAATTTCGATATTTCAGTGTAACTAAAGAGTAGGTATTCGCACTATGTTGTCTCCTGAATTAAATTAAATTTATTATACTGTATGTACGTTACGGTGTTAGTAAGATTATAATGATTTTACTAATAGTTATATAACATTATAAATAGAACATATCCCTATACATTGATTTTTTTTCCTTAACTTTATAGAGATGAACTCATAGGCCTTAAATAAAGATGTATGGAGGTGCACAATATAAACTATATTAAACTAATAGAGCGCAATAGAACCAATACAACCTAATGACCACTTCTGTTTAAAGTGAATAGAAGCATTGTGGCATGGCATCCGGTTGAATTGACCATGTTAAACAAGCCTCAGATATTGCCGCTTCCTCACAGCTATTTTCCAGTTCAGCCGCGGTGATGAGCCATACTCTACCTGTTTTCCAACTGATGGTTTGATTACAAACCTTCTTTTAAGAATCCACCCAAGCAGAGAAGTGCGTTACATTGTGAAATTAAGCATATAACGCAAGGCCTACCCATTCTATAGAAAAGGTGTTAGTTATATGACACAAAATGTTCATATTCATGGCTACTTACTTTGTAGTCATTAAAGCAGGCAATAGCGCCACCTACTGATTGGTAAGAAAAAAGTGTAACAGCAATTGGAAATGGTTAAAAGACTCAGGCAACCTGTGACTTGTAAAAGTATTGGGGAACTGTATGACTTGCTCTTGACTTAGGAATTGATGTGTCAGGATTTGTGTCATTCCTATTTAGGTTTTCGGATATGAGAACAGTCACAAGTATATGCATACAAATATTGTACTTGTGATTTCCCATCAATAAAGTGGGGATAGCATTCAGAAACATGCCCCTTGGGTCTATCATTTGTATGTCATTTTAAAGGGGACAAAAAACTCGGACTTTTAATTTTGGACTCATCTATACTTTTTTTTATGTTTCTAAGGCAAGTATTCCCTATCAAAACATAAATTACATCAAAGTACCAACAAAGCCATAAAGATAAACTGCACTGCACATTAAAAACACAACATGAGGACATTGCAAGTACCCCCTAGAGACGTGGCATATACCCCTTGTGGTACACGTACCACAGGTTAAGAGTCAAGCATCGATATCATATAACTTCATTGATCCCATAATTTTCCAGTAGAATTTTATCTTTAAACATTATTGATTTGACAATGAATAATTCAAGCTTTTACTTAACTTATGTTAATTAATTTTCTACTTTTGCTATGTAGAAAATGAACAGACATTAATTAATCAAATTATTTTCTGAATATATTCCCTTGACAAATGACACATTCAATTGAAAACAAATATAAAATATGAAATATAAGTAATCTATGATAATGGGAATTTTAATTGTAATTGACTAAATAATACCATAATAGAAATTAATATGTAAAATAACAATGAGAATAATACCTGTAATTCTACCTGTAATTGCTTAATTGATATAATGGGAAATCAAACTAGGTTTAAAACCCTAAGACCTTTAAATGTGTCGGAAATTGATTTAATTTCGTAATTCCAATAAAACCATAAAAATTGTGCTACATACATCATAAAATCAAGCTAACGACATTGTTTATTGTTGAGACACCTTCCATTAATTTATTATTATTACCAAGATTATTACATGTCTGATGCATATTACTTGGCAATTCATTTATTATTGCGTAAATGCATTTTATAGAGGAGTTAAAATGAGCAGCAATCTAAAAAAATTTACCTGCTTTAACTGCGCTTGGCAATTGGCCTTTAATTATATATCTAAAAATGTATCATTGACATCCTACTTCATTTTTCACCAGCCGGCTTCATTTGCCAAGCCATTTCAACACGTAAGCTCTACCACATCAGCGTTCTGCTAGTAAAGAGCGACACCTAGTGGAAGTGCTGAGCTGTAGGAAAAAGGATGAATTAGTAGTTGTCGCTCCAAAAAGGAACGGAACAACAATTAGGCTCAGTTCACACTTTGTATTTTGATACATTTTTTGCATACAGATTTCATTAGCCAAAACCAGTAGTAGACCCTAACTGAAGGAAAAGCCTTATTACTTAGAATAGAAAAAATGCAAAGTGGGGATTGGGCCATATAGTAACTGTAATTTTTAAGAAATATTTTATTTTGGAAATAGTATTTCCAAACAATGGGAGGAAGTTGCGCCTAAATTTGAAAGCACAATCTTAAGTTCCAAGGCTTTTTACATTTGTAAAAAAGGTGAAAGTTAGCTAATCTACAAAATTTACATGATTTGATGCACAAAATACATACTTAAAGGTATTGTCTAGTTTAGAAAATCATTTTCATATACCCTATTAGGGGATTCTGAGATAATAGAGGTGGATCCTCTGTTCAGGATCCTCATCTTTTGGCAAGAGTTGAGAGCGTTTACAAAGAGTGTCCCTTTTTCTGGAGGACCTGTCCTGTCCTGCATTACATAGACAACCCATTGATTTTAATGGGTACTGTGTAATGCTTAATTTCTCCTGTGATGGCACTGCAGGGAAGTTGAATACTTACTGACAGATTTCCCAATAGATTATAGCTGATTGCTGGGGATCCCAGCAGGGGAAGACTTTGTGATCAGCTTATTGTCAATGGAAACTTCTAACAAGTAGAGATTCTCCAAAGGGGCTAACCCCTTTAAGAGCCCATGAACACAGAAAAGCGATGTTTACAGACCCAGTACAGCATCCCACACAGTTCCTACAGTTCCATTTTAGGGACAGGTAAGGAACTCCTTGTATACTTCCTCCATGAGGCACTGTATTCTCCTCTCGGTGCACTGCATCTAGGGAAGAGTACCTCCCTAGTACAGCATCCAATGGTGCACGCCACCACTTTAAAAAAAATAATAACATTAGAAGAAATAGGAGACACATGACGGTACAGAATGGACCTGCTGCAGGCTGTAAACACCATATTACGGATCTGTGTGCATCAGGCCTTAGTGGCCAAATATATTACGAAATATATCAGTTATTTTCTGTGATGAGCATTGGAAGATAGGGTTGAGACATTAATAACGTACGTAATAATGTACGATTTGTATGTTTGATGTGTTTTACCCCTCGATCTTCGTTCTCTTTTGCACAAATCATACAATTGATGCTATTGCCATACAAAGAATTAAGGAGCATTGCAGGTGTAATGTCCTTGTTCTCAAAGTCCCGCACTATGTAAGTTCTGAGAAAATCTGTGAACACTTCTTTAAAAAAAATGAAAAAATAGCTTTCCAAATAAACTAACAAAGGATAAGCATAAAGCCGCTTCTCAGAAGCTCCAAAGAAGCATTTGAAGTGTCAAAGCCCCAGATAGAATGGTAAAAGCTGTGTGTGTGTGTGTGTGTGTGTGTGTGTGTGTGTGTGTGTGTGTGTGTGTGTGTGTGTGTGTGTGCGTGTGCGTGTGCGCGTGCGCGTGCGTGTATACTAGCTACTACAGCTTTCATATACATGACTTTATAAATGCCTTGTTCTGTGCTTCATTCACTGTATATGTACAAGGGGTCTTGAGGAACATTTTAACCATCCTCACCCCATGATACAAAATATATTTTAGATTGATGGAAAACATCAGCCACAACATTTATTGCCTATCCAGCACCCAATACTTCTATAGTCTTGATACCGAGTCCATATACTATGTCTCATATTAAATGTAGGGCTATACGGTATATATCTATATATGTAAATTTGCAGCCAGGGGATTCCAGCAGTATTTTATACTTGTCAAATGGAAACAGGAGCTTTTGGGACTGGCATTGTCATGACAGGTGGTATGATGGCAGCTCCCAACTGAGTGCTGCTAATCACTGTGATGTCATCCAATACAAAGTGCTACCACAATTTTTTTTGTGCATTTCAAGTATACTACCTATAGTTATTCCTCTTTCATTTAAGGCCTTAAAAAGATAATCCAGTCAAAAATGGTTTTCTGACATGTCATAGATATAAATGAAAATATCACAATGGTGAAAACTGTGATCTTGGACCACCCTGGAACGAAAGCCACGGCCACTGATTTCTGTGACTTGAAGACATGTCACTCTAAGCGATCTAGTCCTTCTTACGGGGATCAGTGATCTGGCGGCCATATGTATCTGTAATATCAGAAGATCATATTGACTGGACCTTCCCTATAAACAATTGACTATGAAAGAGGCTAGCAGTTAGCACAAAATGAGTTGCTCTCTCCAGGTAGCTAGAGGGTAAGTCCTGGGGAAAGCATTCTGTAGATCTAAGAATCAATATAATACTTGATAAGGCTGTGTTCACAGGTAGCTGATTTGCTGTGGATTTTCCATCTGGATTTGCGGACGTAAAATCCGCAGTGGAAAATAGTAGCAGTGGAAATTTTTCATGCAAAAATTATCTTGTGGTGCAGATTTTTAAATATTCAGCGTGTCAATTCCTATTGAGGAATTATTTCAGATTTGTTGCGTATTCTCCCATTGATTTAAATGTGTAAAGTCAAAATCCGTAATAAAACGCAACTGTTGCAGATCTTGCTGCGGATTTTGCTGCAGATTACCAGATAGTTAAATAAAATTAAAAATAAGTTCAAAATAAAAACTATACTCACCTCTCCTGGCGCTCTCATGGCAACAATATCTTGGTCCACCCGCCTCCAATGATGACGTGTTGTGTCACAGACTGCAGCGGTCACATGTGATGACATGTCATAGCTGGAGGCTGGGTTTCCAGAGACCACTAGGGGACCAGGGAAGCGTTGCCAGGGAGGTGAGTATAATGTTTTTTGTTTTGTTTTTTTACACTAGGCTATTGCCCACAGGGAACATCAACAATAGATTGAAATTCTGCATTGAAGACTTGTGAAAATTTAAAACTTTACATTTATTTCACTGCTTAAAAGCTTTACATCGTAGCCGTGAAGCTTTTATATGGTGAAACAAAAGTCAAGTTTTGCATTTTCACAAATCTTCGATGCTGGATTTCTATCTTTTGTTGATGTTCCTGAAAGCTGTTCTAATCTGGTTGTGTCCCTGCATTGAATTCCTAAATGAGGAACTCTGCTATCCGAGGGTGAGCTGAATCTTACAATTTTTAATTGTCCGCAGGGAAATCCTCTCCAAATTCTGCACGATTTGGTGCGGATTTGCCAATGTGGATTTCCCTGCGGCTGTAAGCTGATCTGCTTCTGAAATTTTCTGCAGGAAATCCACTAAGTGTACACTTACCCTAAGGGTAAACACACACGTAGCGGATATGCTTTGGATTTTCCACAGCTTTTCCAAAGTATTTCCACAGAATGATGTTGCTGCGGATTTCACTGCTTCTACATTGAAAAAAATGAAAATCCTCAGCATGCTCTGATCGCCGTTCAAAAATGTTTCAGAAGCATGTGGATGAGATCTTTTAAATCTTATCTACTTGCCTGCAACCATCTACCACTTCAGATATTCCACTCGCAAATCCCGACACAAACTCTGCAACAAATCCACTACGTGTGCAGAGGGCCTGAGAGTAAGGGTATGTGCACACGCTAGCTGGCTTTTACGGCTGAAATGACAGACTGTTTTCAGGAGAAAACAGCTGCCTCGTTTCAGACGTAAATGCTCCTCCTCGCATTTTGCGAGGCTTCTCTGACAGCTGTAAATTTTGAGCTGCTCTTCATTGAGTTCAATGAAGAACGGCTCAAATTACGTCTGAAAGAAGTGCCCTACACTTCTTTTGACGAGGCTGTATTTTTACGCGACGTCGTTTGACAGCTGTCAAACGACGATGCGTAAATGGCAGGTTGTCTGCACAGTACGTCGGCAAACCCATCCAAATGAATGGGCAGATGTTTGCCGACATATTGTAGCCCTATTTTAAGGCGTAAAACGAGGCATATTACGCCTCGTTTACATCTGAAAATAGGTCGTGTGAACCCAGCCTAAGGGTATGTGCACACACTAGCTGGCTTTTACGTCTGAAAAGACAGACTGTTTTCAGGAGAAAACAGCTGCCTCGTTTCAGACGTAAATGCTCCTCCTCGCATTTTGCGAGGCTTCTCTGACAGCCGTAAATTTTGAGCTGCTCTTCATTGAGTTCAATGAAGAACGGCTCAAATTACGTCTGAAAGAAGTGCCCTGCACTTCTTTTGACGAGGCTGTATTTTTACGCGTCGTCGTTTGACAGCTGTCAAACGACGACGCGTAAGGGTATGTGCACACGATGAGAGGCTTTTACGGCTGAAATGACAGACTGTTTTCAGGAGAAAACAGCTGCCTCGTTTCAGCCGTAAAAGCTCCTCCTCGTATTATGCGAGGCGTCTGTGACGCTCGTAAATCTTGAGCTGCTCTTCATTGAGTTCACTGAAGAACGGCTCAAATTACGTTGCAAAGAAGTGCCCTGCACTTCTTTGCCGAGGCAGTCAATTTACGCGTCGTCGTTTGACAGCTGTCAAACGACGACGCGTAAATTACAGGTCGTCTGCACAATACGTCGGCAAACCCATTCAAATGAATGGGCAGATGTGTGCCGACGTATTGTAGCCCTATTTTACGCCTGAAAATAGGTCGTGTGAACCCAGCCTAAATGACAGGTTGTCTGCACAGTACCTCGGCAAACCCATCCAAATGAATGGGCAGATGTTTGCCGACGTATTGTAGCCCTATTTTAAGGCGTAAAACGAGGCATATTACGCCTCGTTTACGTCTGAAAATAGGTCGTGTGAACCCAGCCTATGGGTATGTGCACACGGTAGCAGGCTTTTACGTCTGAAAAGACAGACTGTTTTCAGGAGAAAACAGCTGCCTCGTTTCGGACGTAAATGCTCCTCCTCGCATTTTGCGAGGCTTCTCTGACAGCCGTAAATTTTGAGCTGTGCTTCATTGAGTTCAATGAAGAACGGCTCAAATTACGTCTAAAAGAAGTGTCCTGCACTTCTTTTGCCGAGGCTGTATTTTTATGCGTCATCGTTTGACAGCTGTCAAACGATGACGCGTAAATGACAGGTTGTCTTCACAGTACGTCGGCAAACCCATTCAAATGAATGGGCAGATGTTTGCCGACGTATTTTAGCCCTATTTTCAGACGTAAAACGAGGCATAATACGCCTCGTTTACGTCTGAATATAGGTCGTGTGAACCCAGCCTTAGACTCTGTTCACATCACTTTTGGCCATACATTTAGCGGGTAGGTCGGGAAAGCTCCCAATGTACACACTAAACATGTCTATAGGGCTCCATTGTCAGATGGAGGCCAAAATAGTGTCCTTTTGGTCTCTGTCTGGCCGGTACATGTCACTATACTATAAAAATAAGGTATGGAATGGGGTAGTAGACTTCCCTATTCCACCCTGCAGAGTCCAGTAAAAAAAACTTATACATTAACCCCTTAAGGACACGGACAATTTTGGCCTTGAGGACAGAACAATTTTTTTATATTTCCCCCTTTGCATCCCGGCACTCATAACTTTTTTATTTTTTTTGTACGTCGTAGCTGTATGAGACTTTGTTTTTTGCGGGACGAGTTGTACTTTATGTAGGTACAATTTTTTGGTACAAATACATTATCTTTTAATTTACACAAATTTTTATTTTGGCAAAAATGCTGAAAAATAGCAGTTCCACTGCAGTTTAATTTTTATATTTACATCATACATCGATCATGATAAATAATGTTATACATTTGTTGTACAGGTTGTTATGGTCATAGCGAATATGTGTACCTTATTTCATGTTTTGAATTGTATAAAATATGTATTTTTGTTTATTTTTTTACTAATTATTATTTTATTTAACATTACTTGTTTTGTTTTTTTTATTAATTTAACTTTTTTTTTTAATCCAATAGAGGGATTTCTTATTTTGATTTTGATTTTTGATTTTTAATGTTCTGCCATATATCTATATACTGATAGTACACAGGCAGTTGTTAGGGCATAACTCAGTATGCCCTAACAACAGGTAATAGGGTCAGATAACCATGGAGTCCTTCAATGGACCCTGGGTTGTCTGGCCATACAAGGTATGGGCCTCGATCGCGTTACAGGAATTTTCTGTGATTCAATCAAAGGGGAGCCCCCCACCCCCTCCTCCTATTCACTTTGAATGCCGCAATCAGCTTTGATCGCGGCATTCAAGGGGTTAACGGTGGAGAGAAGAGATTTCAGTATTACAGCCATTGCCCCGCTCATGATGGCGCGCACACTGGCTGTCACACAGGACGAGAATGCTTGTCCTAATGCGGCAAGTTCCCACAACTCAGTCGAGTTTTCTCGTCCTGTGACGGCAAACCAGTTTCTGTAGGCTATAATGGTATCCGTTTATCGTATATTTTATGAATTCTTATGATTCGTTAATGGAAACAATTCAGATCTATCTGTAACTTTATTGGTCTATGGCCACTGTTAGGCATTAGTCACAGCCTACATTTAGAGCTCCAAACTTATACGTCAGTCAAATGCAAAAAATGTGATGTGGACATATACACATTCGCAGATTTTTTTATACTAATGTTCATCAATGATCATAGCTTAAATTATCAGTGTTTTAAACACTACAGAAACTATTTAGCACTGCTGTAGTATAGAATGGTGGATTACAACCCTCTGTGTTTAGTAAAGGTGGCTACATATGCTATGCCTGGGCTACATTTTTGCCCCCTATTGGAGGGAAGTAGCCACACACCACTTATATTGTGCAGGCAACAAATGACAATACCCTACAGATGCAGCCATTTTTTATTCTTCCCTTTATTATCCTTTCCTATCCTGCCAAAACAATATCCAAGAGAAGAATGTGTGGTGGGATTGTTCAATCACCTACCAATAGTTCATACCAATATTTTGCATCGGATTATTGTGATGTAAGCACTGACTAGTTTATATGCTCTCATTTACAGTAATTTAATTTATAATATTAAGCTATTTATATTTAAATGTATATATTACCTGCTGGAGATGGGCATATTGTGGTTTTGTGATCACTCGCAAGAATATATCCATTCAATTCAATAAAGCCGATTTACACTAGCCAATTATCGTAAATTTGTTGCCCGGTTTAAGGTCCTACGGAGTGGCATTAGTCCGGAAGCGACACGGCCAAAAAAACCACGCTGAGTGGCGGTGCCTTTGTCAAATTACTTGTTACTGTCCGCACAGTGTTGCAGGTAAAACTGCTGTTTACCTATAAAATCGTGCAGCGTTTAATAAATAGACCCTTATGGCCGCACGGCCATTAACAAGCAATTCGACAATCGCGCTAAACAGAACGCCGGCATGGTTTTCGTCTGAATTGTGGCTGGGTTAATGCCGCTCCGTCGAGGCCCTAGGCTAAATGTAGAAGATTAATTATAAGCTATAAAGCTATTATTTAATTATTCTCTTTAAAGATCGTGGGGTCACAAAAATCATCATTATCAGTGGCACGATTGATAAATGTAAATGCAGCTTGGAACAAGATTTACATTTATAGTGGGCTCCGTGAAAGCCGTTGCTACGCAACAATAATGCTCCAGTGAGGAGGAGTTTCCTTCGCGCCATTAGCAAGGACCATACTGGTGGAAATGACTATAGGCTTCTCTTGTACGACATGGTATGAAGAGGGGTAAAGGGGCCTTTACTACCGGTAGTAATAATTTAGCCATACAATTTCAGTATTATTACAAGGTAAAATGAGATTAAGGAATTTTTGTTTTTACATTTTTTTTTACTAGTAAAGTAACGTTATTTTGAAATTATGATTTTTATTATTAGTATTATCAGATATTAATACTGGACATAAGAAGCAAAGAAGTAAGCACCGCACATATGACAAATGCATTTATCTTTCCAATTCTGCACTATGCATGAGAATTAATGTCCTACAGAAGACTTGTAATGTGAGTGCATTCATTTTACGTATTCGCAGAGGAGCAGATGTTTTTCTCCTCCTGAAATAGGAACGTACTATGTTTCTCATCAAAAAAATAGAAATGACTCGGTTTTTTTTTTTTGCAGCCTGTTATCTCTAAGAATTAAAAAGCGCATTCCATCCTGCTTAGATGTAAGTCTGCGCTACTATGTTCAATAGGGGATAGCGAGCATGTGATATCAGAGGAAGCATTCTAAAGGTGGCATTAAACTGTATGTTTGAAATGAAAGCGTGCTCTTTCTTCCCGCAACGCTTCAGTAGAGGTTAGGCGCATGGCCCACATGAGGGAGAGTGGTGTGATTGCCATCAAACCGAGCAGGCATGAACAGCTCACTTTAGATATTTTTTTTTTAACAGGATGGCAGATGAATCATAGATTTTGCAGCCGAGGCCACACAGGTTGCAAGAACCTGGTCTAACCAGGTGTAATGACGGAGGCTTCTCAGGAGAGCAGTGGTGATATTCATCATGTCCTCACTTGTTCCAATTACTCCAATACCAACATTAATCCCAGGCAAAACAATAGCTCTTCATTTCCTCCCCACTAAAACAGTGCTGTGAAAAGAGCTTATCAAGCAGGGAACGCCTGTGATGTGTGGAACTGTGTGCCGCACATCATCCCGTCTTAAGTGGAACATCAAACGACACTGCATGGAAACCGGGAGTAACCTACTGGCCCCTCTTATGTTATTTTTAGGCTTTGTTCGTTAAGGGGAAAATCAAAAACCATAACTATATTATTAGTCGATTTTTCTAAGAACCACTCGAAGCTTTGTGTTTTAACCGTAAGATTTTATTTCTTTAAATTTACTAATATTTATATGATTATTATTATTATTATTATTATTATAGATATTGGTCTTTAAACAGAACCTGTCAGCTTTCTTTTAGACCTTAATCAGTTACTTACAGTGACCTGATGTTCATCTTATGTTCACAATAGTCATTTTGGTGTCTATCACGAATATGCAATGGGTGCCGTCATTTTTAATACATAAAAACTGGACATTTTCCGCAGGAAAAGGCATTTAGGCAACTAAGCTTCTATTCTAGTGCACGCCCAGTTAGTTACAGGTAGGCAAATAATGCAAAAAAGCCAGTCTCGTCCCAAAGACAAGTGGGAATCTTTAGAGAGTGAGGGGGAACTGATGGACGGCTACTTTTAGTCTGAGAAACACTTTTCTATGTAAAAATACAAAGACGGCTGCTTAGTATTTTTTAAAAATGAAAATGACAACGTTTCTTAAAAAAGAGAAACCTGACAGAGACAATGTAGATCTGACTCTTTTTTGTTATATACTTATTGTCTACATGTACTTCGGAGAAAAGTGGGAGAAGAAATGGATTCCACCAAGCACCTATAACAGATTATTATTATTATTATTATTATTTATTTATTGTTTGTTTTTTTTCTTTATGATATGGGACAGAATATGATCAAAGAAAAATATGTACCATACAAAACGTGTTTTCTTAATACAATCATATTTGAAGGAGCTGGAGGTGAAATCGATGTATAGTACACAAATTCAATTCTCTGTGATGCCTGAGAGCTCATTTCAGGGTCATGGAGCCAGCTTCTAAAAAAAATAAGATATATATATATATATATATATATATATATATATATATATATACATATACATATACATATATATATATATATATATATATATATATATATATATATATATTAAAGTTTGTAATTTATTTTATTAAAAAAGGATGCCCCCTTTTACTACTTGTTAAACTCCAAAATCATTGAAGTAAATGATTGATTATCCCATTTGAACAATATTAATAACAGATTTCCATAATCAGAAACTCGCGCATATTTTTTAAAGTAGCTTTTGTAGTAGAAGGGTCTTTCTGAATTTAAGTGTCTCAATGGAGGAAGATATCATTGTGTAAGGTGAGAGAATATCACACGATCTACCTTTTCCAAGTATACAGGAGGAGAACATTACAGTCTTGCTAATCACTTCAAGCTTTTCACCTTGTTTTCATCACCATAGTTTCCATTCCACTATTTTAATCACAGAAGTATTTGTGGCTAATCATGTTAAAGTATAAAGGTACAACACGTCTTATAGACTACTTAGTGAGGGCATTCTGTACTGATAGCATCAGTTAAGGGATCTTCAGTGAAGCCAAAAGCCTGGGGGCTCTTGTTCTTGCCTCTTAAAATGAAGACAGACAAACCTTTAAAGAGAAATCTCCTCTAGAGCAAACAGAAACTTTAAGTACTTTGCTGGGTCAGAAATTGTTTCCAAAGTAGTAAAGCTAGACACACATGTAAACATATGGTTGTCTGCACAGTTCATTTCTATATAATTAGGTGTGTGCCTGTCTGTGTTAATGCAAGACATAAAGATAAAATCCATCTGATGTATCAGTCTGACTCACAGCACCCCCATCGAATCTGTTTCAAGGGGAACTTGCTGCAATACCAGGCACAGCCACAACCGTATGTGCGGCGCTGTGCCTGGGCAAACAGTGAAAGAGACGCAGCGCTGCTGGAACGATGCACCCTGTTCACTCAGCTGATTGGCACAGGTGCCAGAAGTCAGACCCCCACTGATCAAATATTAATAGCCTTTCCTAAGCCCCAGAAAAACCCCTATAAAATGTTGGATTTGCCTAACCAAAATCTGGATTTGAACCCAGTAAAGGGTCCAGCAAGTCCAATAGCAGTTTATGCACTTTTTCCTGGTACATTTTGATCAGAGACCTATTATTTTAACAAATATATAGTAATAGGGGGACATTCTTTTTCACATTAACTGTAGGTCTTATATCATGCCATTTGGCAGAATGATTATACACGCCTCTATTAGCCAGAATGGAAAGCCACTGCCCAAAGCAACTCTAGCATTGGAGAACTCAGCATGACCACGTAGTACATTGTTAGCTATTGATTTCAATGGAAACCACGTAATACAACAGTTTGCTTAGACCACTGCTACAGGGAAATTTGTAGTTGCAAACAGCTTCCCAGTGCAATACAGCAGCTAAATCATAATCTATCCTCACTATAACCTGAGATTGCTTTAGGCCCAGAGTGGGCCCCAACGCATGTAACACGCAGGATCAAGCTGTTACCGATCACATCTAAGGCTTCGTTCACGTCTGCGTCGGGCTTCCGATCATGACATTTCCTTTAGGGGAACTCATGAACGGAAACCGAACAGAAACCAGACGGAAACCATAGCTTTCCGTTTGCATTACCATTGATTTCAATGGTAACGCTTATGCTGCTAATGGTTTCCATTTGTCTCCGTTCCGTAAGGTTTCCAGTTTTTTCTGCGTAGTCGATTGAAATCAATGGTAATGAAAATGGCAAACTATAGTTTCCGTTCATCGGTTCCCCTGATGGAAATGTCTGACGGAACCCAAGAACGGAACCGCGACGCAGATGGGAACGAAGTCTAAATTTATAACTTAGATGTGATCGATAACAGGTGGATCCTAGGTGTCAGAGACACACAAGACCTGCTGTCACTGAACTAGTGAACCAGTCAGTCACGCCGGCCTTCAGGTCTCAGTGCTAGATACAGCTGCTTTATATACAGGATACAAAGCATCTGTATCTCAAAAAGTTAAAATAAGTTTTAATAAAAATGAATTAGAAATTTGCACCAAAACACTGATATATATATATATATATATACATATATATATATATATATATATGGTGTACATGGACTTTAATCTTTTCTCTGACATCTGATGTTAGGGATCTGCCAGGTACTTCATCTAGCTATACTCCTGGGATTAATCAATCCACACCTGAGGCCAGAACTGTTCGACGGACACCATCTCCCACCAACCAGGGTGGCAGGCTCAGGAGTGGGAGAGCCTATCGCGGCCTGGTCTCTCGGAGTTAGCTCCGCCCCCTGCCCTTTATTACCTGCCCTGTGCTCTCCCTCAGTGCTTGTAATTCTTTTGGATTCCTGGCCCCACTGCTGCTTGCTCCAGCCTGCTTCTGCCGTGCTTCTGCCTTGCTGCAGTTCTGCTTGACCTGCTTTGCTTGCCCTGGCTTGCTTCTGTCTCCGTGCCCGCTCGGGTGTACTCACTTCGTCCTGGTCCTGACTGTTCGTTCGCCGCCCCGTTTCCTCGTGGCGTTCCGTGGCTACTGCCCCTTCCCTTGCGTGTTCCCTGTTTGTCTTCCTGTGCACTTAGCCAGCGTAGGGACCGCCGCCCAGTTGTACCTCGTCGCCTAGGGCGGGTCGTTGCAAGTAGGCAGGGACAGGGCGGTGGGTAGATTAGGGCTCACTTTCCCTTCACCTCCTTCCTACCATTACATAATTACAAGCCCCTTACCTAGTCTACCATTTCTCCTACGCTGACGCTATCATGGACCCCCTTGAGACCCTGACCCAGCAGATGCAGGGCCTCTCCCTACAGGTTCAGGCCCTGGCCCAAAGGGTCAATCAGGGTGACGCTGCTTTAGTAGTACCCCTCACCTCACCTCTAGAACCCGACCTCAAGTTACCTGACCGGTTTTTAGGGGACCGTAAGACGTTTCTCTCCTTCCGGGAGAGTTGCAGACTGTATTTCCGCCTAAAGCCCCACTCCTCAGGTTCCGAGAACCAGCGGGTGGGTATCATCATATCCCGTCTCCAGGAAGGGCCCCAAGAGTGGGCCTTCTCCTTGGCTCCTGACGCCCCTGAACTTTCCTCTGTTGATCGTTTTTTCTCTGCCCTCGGACTCATTTACGACGAGACTGACAGGACTGCTTTAGCCGAGAGTCAGCTGGTGACCTTACGTCAGGGTAGGAGACCGGTTGAGGAATACTGTTCTGATTTTAGGAAGTGGTGCGTAGCTTCTCAGTGGAACGATCCGGCCCTAAGGTGCCAGTTTAGGTTAGGATTATCTGACGCCCTGAAGGATCTGCTGGTTAGCTACCCCTCGCCTGACTCCCTTGACCAGGTTATGGCCCTAGCAGTACGACTTGACCGACGTCTCAGGGAACGTCAGCTAGAACGCTTCAGTGTGCTCCCCTCTGACTTTTCTGCGATCCCCCCCGAGGTCCCGTCTCCTCGCCCCTCCATGGAGGACTCGGAGGTACCTATGCAACTCGGGGCCTCCATGTCCCCTCGACAACGTAGGGAGTTTCGCAGAATGAATGGTCTCTGCTTCTACTGTGGGGACGACAAGCATCTACTGAACACCTGTCCCAGGCGCAAGAATAAGAAGCCGGAAAACTTCCGCGCCTAAGTGATTATCGGGGAGGTCACTTGGGCGCACAGGTATTTCCCGTTAATGTGAAACGCAATAAAATTTTGCTTCCCTTTCAGGTCTCGTTTGCTGGCCGGTCTGCCACGGGCAGTGCTTTCGTGGATTCGGGCTCATCTGCTAATATCATGTCTGTGGAATTTGCTATGTCTCTAAAGATGCCTTGTATTGATTTACCTTATCCTATCCCTGTAGTAGGAATCGACTCAACCTCCCTTGCTAATGGTTATTTTACTCAGCATACTCCTGTTTTTGAACTCCTTGTTGGCTCCATGCATTTGGAGCAGTGCTCTGTACTGGTGATGCAGGGATTATCGTCTGATCTGGTTTTAGGCCTTCCCTGGTTGCAGTTGCATAATCCCACATTTGATTGGAATACTGGGGATCTCACCAAATGGGGTAATGAATGTCTTATGTCATGTCTTTCTGTTAACTCTATTTCTCCCCGGGAGGAGGTAAACACGCTTCCTGAGTTTGTTCAGGACTTCGCCGATGTGTTTTCTAAGGAGGCCTCCGAGGTGTTGCCCCCCCATAGAGATTACGATTGCGCTATCGATTTGGTGCCTGGTGCCAAGCTTCCTAAGGGTAGGATATTTAATCTTTCATGTCCTGAACGTGAAGCGATGAGGGTGTATATCCAAGAATGCCTGGCCAAGGGTTTCATTCGCCCCTCGACTTCTCCTGTAGGTGCTGGCTTCTTCTTCGTGGGGAAGAAGGATGGTGGTCTTAGGCCGTGCATTGATTATCGTAACCTGAATAAGGTCACCGTAAGGAACCAGTACCCACTTCCTTTGATTCCGGATCTTTTTAATCAGGTTCAGGGAGCCCAATGGTTTTCTAAGTTCGATCTACGGGGGGCATATAACCTTATCCGCATCAAAGAGGGGGATGAGTGGAAAACTGCGTTCAACACACCCGAGGGTCATTTCGAATACCTGGTCATGCCCTTTGGGTTGTGTAATGCCCCTGCTGTCTTCCAGAATTTTATTAATGAAATCCTGAGAGAGTACCTAGGTAATTTTCTTGTTGTGTACCTTGATGACATACTGGTGTTTTCCAAGGACTGGTCCTCCCACGTGGAGCATGTCAGGAAGGTGCTCCAGGTCCTTCGGGAGAATAATCTGTTTGCTAAGACTGAAAAATGTGTCTTTGGGGTACAGGAGATACCATTTTTAGGGCAAATCCTCACTCCTCATGAATTCCGCATGGACCCTGCCAAGGTTCAAGCTGTGGCGGAATGGGTCCAACCTGCCTCCCTTAAGGCGTTACAGTGTTTTTTAGGGTTCGCCAACTATTACAGGAGATTTATTGCCAACTTCTCGGTCGTCGCTAAGCCTCTTACGGACCTTACCCGCAAGGGTGCCAATGTCCTCCATTGGCCCCCTGAGGCCGTCCAGGCCTTTGAGACTCTCAAGAAGTGCTTTATCTCGGCCCCCGTGCTGATTCAGCCCAACCAAGAGGAGCCATTTATTGTGGAGGTTGACGCTTCCGAGGTGGGAGTGGGGGCCGTCTTGTCCCAGGGTACCAGCTCCCTCACCCATCTCCGCCCCTGTGCTTACTTCTCTAGGAAGTTTTCGCCCACGGAGAGTAACTATGATATTGGCAACCGCGAACTTCTAGCCATTAAATGGGCTTTTGAGGAGTGGCGGCAGTTCCTGGAGGGGGCCAGACACCAGGTAACGGTCCTTACGGATCACAAGAATCTGGTTTTCCTAGAATCGGCCCGGAGGCTTAATCCTAGACAAGCTCGGTGGGCACTATTCTTTACCAGATTTAATTTCTTGGTTACCTATAGGGCTGGGTCCAAGAATATTAAGGCTGACGCTCTGTCACGTAGTTTCATGGCCAATCCTCCTTCCGAGAAGGATCCCGCTTGTATTTTACCCCCTGGTATAATCGTCTCTGCCACGGATTCTGATTTAGCTTCTGATATCGCGGCTGATCAAGGTGCAGCTCCCGGGAACGTCCCTGGGGACAAACTGTTTGTTCCCCTGCAATACCGGCTGAGGGTACTCAGGGAAAACCATGACTCCGCTCTATCTGGTCATCCTGGCATCTTGGGCACCAAACACCTCATTACCAGAAACTATTGGTGGCCTGGGTTGCCTAAAGATGTTAGGGCTTACGTCGCCGCCTGTGAGGTTTGCGCTAGGTCCAAAACCCCTAGGTCCCGACCTGCGGGCCTACTACGTTCCTTGCCCATTCCCCAGAGACCTTGGACCCATATCTCCATGGATTTTATCACCGATTTGCCTCCATCTCAGGGCAAATCGGTGGTGTGGGTGGTAGTCGACCGCTTCAGCAAGATGTGCCACTTTGTGCCCCTTAAGAAGCTACCTAACGCCAAGACGTTAGCTTCTTTGTTTGTGAAACACATCCTGCGTCTCCATGGGGCCCCAGTCAATATCGTTTCTGACAGAGGGGTACAATTTGTTTCCTTATTTTGGAGAGCTTTTTGTAAAAAGTTGGAGATTGATCTGTCCTTCTCCTCCGCCTTCCATCCCGAAACTAATGGCCAAACGGAAAGGACCAACCAATCCCTGGAACAATATTTAAGGTGTTTCATCTCTGACTGTCAATTCGATTGGGTCTCATTCCTTCCCCTTGCTGAATTTTCCCTGAATAACCGGGTCAGTAACTCGTCAGGGGTCTCCCCGTTTTTCTGTAATTTCGGGTTTAACCCAAGGTTCTCCTCCGTCTCCCCTGGTTGTTCCAATAATCCTGAGGTAGAGGAGGTTCATCGGGAACTGTGCACTGTCTGGGCCCAGGTTCAGAAGAACCTAGAGGCGTCCCAGAGCGCACAAAAGATTCAGGCGGATAGTAGACGTTCTGCTAACCCCCGGTTTGTCGTCGGGGATTTGGTCTGGTTGTCGTCCAGGAACTTGCGCCTTAAGGTCCCGTCCAGGAAGTTTGCTCCCCGATTTATTGGACCTTATAAGATCATTGAAGTCCTCAACCCTGTATCCTTCCGTCTGGAGCTCCCCCCATCCTTTCGCATACATGACGTCTTCCATGCCTCCCTCCTTAAACGCTGCTCCCCGTCCTGGTCCCCCTCGGGGATACCTCCTGTTCCCGTTCTCACCCCTGAGGGGGTGGAATTCGAGGTGGCCAAGATTATGGACAGTAGGATGGTCCAGGGTTCCCTCCAGTACCTGGTCCATTGGAGAGGATACGGGCCGGAGGAGAGGACTTGGGTACCTGCCCGTGATGTTCACGCTGGGGTATTGATCAGGAGGTTCCACCTCCTCTTCCCCACTAAACCGGGTCCCCTTAGTAAGGGTCCGGTGGCCCCTCATAAAAGGGGGAGTACTGTTAGGGATCTGCCAGGTACTTCATCTAGCTATACTCCTGGGATTAATCAATCCACACCTGAGGCCAGACCTGTTCGACGGACACCATCTCCCACCAACCAGGGTGGCAGGCTCAGGAGTGGGAGAGCCTATCGCGGCCTGGTCTCTCGGAGTTAGCTCCGCCCCCTGCCCTTTATTACCTGCCCTGTGCTCTCCCTCAGTGCTTGTAATTCTTTTGGATTCCTGGCCCCACTGCTGCTTGCTCCAGCCTGCTTCTGCCGTGCTTCTGCCTTGCTGCAGTTCTGCTTGACCTGCTTTGCTTGCCCTGGCTTGCTTCTGTCTCCGTGCCCGCTCGGGTGTACTCACTTCGTCCTGGTCCTGACTGTTCGTTCGCCGCCCCGTTTCCTCGTGGCGTTCCGTGGCTACTGCCCCTTCCCTTGCGTGTTCCCTGTTTGTCTTCCTGTGCACTTAGCCAGCGTAGGGACCGCCGCCCAGTTGTACCTCGTCGCCTAGGGCGGGTCGTTGCAAGTAGGCAGGGACAGGGCGGTGGGTAGATTAGGGCTCACTTTCCCTTCACCTCCTTCCTGCCATTACATCTGACAGAGGAGTTTGCATTAGAAAGTGTTGCAGACCTCTCCGAAAAAGTGAATGAAGTGTATATAACCCCCATCGTCCCTGTATATACCAGCCATCATCCATGTATATAACCTCTCTGAAAGTGAATTGAAGTGTATATAACCTCCTATATACAGAGATGATGGTTGGTATATACAGGGATGATGGAAGATATATATATATATATATATATATATATATATATATATATATATATATATATATATATATATATATGGATGATGGAGGTTATATACAGAGATGATAGCTGGTATATACAGGGATGGTGGAGGTTATATACAGGGATGAAGGGGGTTATATACAGGGATGATGGTTGGTATATACAGGGATGATGGAGGCTAAATACAGGGATGATGGAGGTTATATACAGGGATGATGGCTGGTATATATAGGGATGATAGGGGCTGTATACAGGGATGATGGGGTTATATACATGGATGATGCCTGGTGCAGCCATCATCACTGTATATAACACTTATCATCCCCATATATAACCCCCATCATCCCCGTATATAACCCCCTTCATACCTGTATATAAGTGCCATCATTTACGACGCGTAAATGACAGGTCGTCTGCACAGTACGTCGGCAAACCCATTCAAATGAATGGGCAGATGTTTGCCGACGTATTGTAGCCCTATTTTCAAACGTAAAACGAGGCATAATACGCCTCATTTACGTCTGAAAATAGGCCGTGTGAACCCAGCCTTAGATTCGACAACATGTCAATTTATGCTGCGTTTCTGTTGATTTTCTGTTGCAGGTTTTCCCTATTGAATTCAATGGGGATGCCAAACCCGCAACGGAAAGCCAATTGTTGCGACTTTTGTGGCGTAATTGCAGCGATTACGCCGCAAAAATCGTAACTCCAGAAAAAAAAATCATACTTACCCTTATTTTTCCTGCAGTCCAGCCTCCTGTGATGATGTTTCATCCCATGTGACCGTTGCAGCCAATCACAAGCAGCATCATCACATGCCCTGCAATGTCATCATAGGGGGCCGGAGCGCACGTCAAAGGAGGGAGGGGGTAAGTATGAGCGCTTCATTACGCAGCGGAAATTACATCAGAAAAACCGCACCACGATGTGGTGCTATTTTTCGGACAGAAGGTGCCAGTTTCCAGGTCGGATACGCTGCGTGATTTTTGCACTGCATATCTGACCCATGGGAACCCAGGCTAAGGCTGGATTCACACATACAGGGAGGTTTTATGAAGCCCTGTACACCAGATTTCTGATGTAGAAAAGTCACAATTTGCGCGGAATCTTGCTCTCTGTGCAACTTTAATATTTTCGGATTATTACGCCAACTCTGCCACTTTTCAAAAAAGTGGCCAAAGCTTAGTGATAAGGTTTGGGGCCATCGCAGCCTGATAAAAATACTAGAAGTTATGCCAAAAGGCTGGCGTAAATTATAACTCAAATCTACTGAGGCTTATAGCAGGACTAGATTTACGTTTCTGGTGCACGGATGGCTGGAGATACACCTAATTTATTAAGAGGCATTCACCTATTAATACGTTATTTTCCTCTTACTCCAACATTCTTTGTATTAAGGCTGGCATATGAATCGCCAGTCTTAATAAATTTCCCCCACAGTATTATGCTGCATTTTTCTTGGTGTTTTTCACATAATTTTTTTAGGTAATAAAAACGCTGCAGCCAGATGGTTTAAACCCTTCAGGACTGAGCCTATTTTGGCCTTCAGGACGTAGTCACATTTTTCAAATCTGATGGGTCACTTTATATGGTAATAACTATGGAATGGTTTTAGTTATCCAAGTTATTCTGAGAGTGTTTTCTCCTGACGCATTGTTAGTGGTAAGTTTTGGACGATAAATATGAAATTTTTAATTATAATAAAAATACTACATTTTAGGAAAATTTAGAAAAATAAGCATTTTCCTACATTTTTAATCCTCTTGGATAATGGGTCATGATACCACACAAATTAGAAAACAAATACTGTTTACCATATGTTTTCTCCATGTAGGCATCATTTTTTTCTTATTTCATTTTATTTTTTAGGATTTAAAGGCTTATGTTTACTAGCAGTTTTTAAAATTTTCAACAAAATTTGCAACACTTTTTTTTAGGCAACACCTCAGATTTAGAGTGGCTTTGAGGGGTCTATATATTAGAAACCTGTCAAACCCCTCTTTAACCCATTCGCGCTCCATGACATAATATTCCATCATGGTAACCACATCGTTCGCACTCCATGATGGAATAGTACGTCACGGGAGGAACGGCCATTTCAGCCGTCCTCCCGACAAATACATATATATCTCGTACAGCAGTTGCCGCAGCTCCTACAGTGGGGACCGATGGTGGTGTCACCGCTGATTAAACCCTTAGAAGCCGCGTTCAATAGTGATTGCGGCTTCTTAGGGGTTAAACCACCATCGACGGCCCGCTACATGATAGGCATCCGGCTATGCCATCTACGGAAATCTAAAGTCAGGACCCATTATGCTTGCTGTCAGCGAGTAGCTGACAACTCTAATACACTGCACTATGCATGTAGTTAAGTCTATTAGAATAGCGATCAGGGCCTCCTGCCTTCAAGTTCCCTAGTGGGACAAAGTAAAAAAGTGTAAAAAAGTTAAAAAAAAGTTGTGTCAAAATAAAAGTTTTAAAAGTAATAAAAGTAAAAATCCCCCTTTTTACCCTTATCAGGCATTTATTATTAATATAAATAAATAAATAAACTATACATAATTGGTATTGCCTCATCCGTAACGGCCTGAACTACAAAAGTGTTTTGTTATCTATCCCGCGCGGTGAACGCCATAAAAAAAATAATAATAAACCGTACCAGAATCACAATTTTTTGGTCACTTCATCTCCCAAAAAATGGAATAAAAAGAGATCAACAAGTCGCATGTACCTAAAAATGGTAGTGATCGAAACTACAGTTCGTTGCACAAAAAAACAAGTCCTCACACGGCTTTCTTGATGGAAAGCAAAAACGTTACGGCTCTTAGAATAAGGCAACACAAAAAGTAAATGATTTTTTATAAAAAGTATTTTATTGTGCAAACGCCATAAGACATAAAAACCTATAAACATATGGTATCGCCGTAATCGTATCGACCCGCAACATAAAGTGAATATGTAATTTATAGCGCACGGTGAACACTGTACAAAAAATAGAATAAAATACAATAGTAGAATTGCTATTTTTTAGTCAACACACCTCTTAAAAATAGAATAAAAACTGATCAAAAAGTCGCATGCACCCCATGAAAATTACAATGAATTCCTCAAGGGGTCTAGTTTCCAAAATGGGGTCAGTTTTAAGGGGTTTCCCCTGTACTGGTACCTCAGAAGCTCTCCAAATGCGACATGGAGCTCAGAAACCAATCCAGCAATATCTACTGTATATGCCAAATAGCGTTGCTGCCTTTCTGAGCTCTGCCATTTGTCCAACCAGCAGTTTATGACCACGTATGGGGTATTGCCGCAATCGGGAGAAATTGCTTTACAAATGTTGGGGTGCTTTTTCTCCTTTATTCCTTGTCAAAATTATTATTTTTTTACCTTTTATCGGAAGAATTTGATTTTCAATTGCACAGCCTAATTCCACAAAATGCAGCAAAAAAATCAGTGGGATCTAAATGCCCACTATACCCCTCGATAAGTTCCTTGAGGGGTGTAGTTTGCCAAATAGGGTAACTTTTGGGGGGTTTCCACTGTTTTGGCACCACAAAACCTCTTCAAACCGGACGTGGTGCCTAATAAAAAGGAGGCCTCAAAATCCACTACGTGCTCCTTTGCTTCAGAGACCGGTGCTTCAGTCCATTAGCGCAGTAGGGCCCCATGTGGGATATTTCTAAAAACTGAAGAATCTGGGCAATAAGTATTGAGTCGTGTTTCTCTGGTAAAAACCTTTTGTTTTACAGAAAAAACATTTATAAAACGGATTTTCTGACAAAAAAATTAAATTTGTAAATTTCACCTACTTTGCTTTAAATTCCTGTGAAAGACCTAAAGGGTTAATAAACTTTCTAAATGCTGTTTTGAATAGTTTGAGGGGTCTAGTTTCTAAAATGGGGAGATTGATTGGGGTTTCTAGTATATAGGTCCCTCAAAGACACTTCAGAACTGAACTGGTACCTAAAAAAAGAGGGTTTTGAAATTTTATTCAAATTATGAGAAATTGCTGCTTGTTCTAAGCCTTGTAACATCCTAGAAAAAAACAATAATGTTCAAAAATTGATGCCAACATAAAGTAGACATATGGAAAATGTGAACTAGTCACTATTTTGAGTGGTATAACCCTCTGTGTTACAAGCAGATGCATTTAAATTCAGAAAAATTCTATTTTTTTCAAATTTTCTCTAAATTGTGCTATTTTTCACAAATAAACACTGAATATATCAACCAAATTTTACCACTAACATAAAACCCAATGTCTCACAAGAAAACAATTTCAGGCTCTGCCTCTGGCGGAACTTAGCAGAAGCCTGTAAAAATAACAATACACTGCAATACATTGGTATTGCAGTGTATTGAACCATCGATCTGATGATCTCTGGATCAAGTTGCCTATGCGGACTAATAAAAAGTATAAAACAAAGTTAAAGTTTTCAGTAGTAAAAAATAAATAAATATATATTATATATATATATATATATATATATATATATATATATATATATATATATATATATATTAAAAGTTCAAAAATCTTCCCTTTTCCCATTTTTCCTCTAAAGTAATGATAAAAAAATATAATTAAAACAAAATTGGTATCGCCGCATCCGTAAAAGTGTGAACTATTACAATATAACATTATTTAGTTTGCACGCCATAACAAAAAATTATAAAACACCAAAATCAGTTCTTTAGTAAACTTAGCACTAAATAAAATGAAAGTGACCAAAAAGTCGTATGTAATATAAAATGGTACTCGTCAAAGCTACAGCCCGTATTGCAAAAAATAAGCCCTCACACAGTTCAATCGACGAAAAAATAAGAAAATTATGGCTTTTAGAATATAGCGAGACAAAATGTATATCTTTTTATCAAATAGGTTTTTCTTTCTAAAAGTAGTAAAACATTTAAAAAAACTAAATAAACTTGGTATCGCCGTAATTGCATGGACCAGCAGAATAAAGTTAATTTGAAGTTTTTACTATGCGGCTAAAGACGTGAAACGGAACCCCCGAAAAATAGAAGAATCACAGTTTTCTCAAATTCCCCCCCACATAATTTTGTTTCAGTTTCCCAGTACATTATATGGTATTTTAAATAGTGGCAATAAAATCTACAACTCCTCCTGCAAAAAACAAGCCTTCACACCACTCCATTGATGGAATAATAAAAAATGTATGGCTCAAGGAAGACGGGGTGTGAAAAACCAAAACAAAAAATTGCTTGGACTGCAAGGAGTTAGGCAACATACACATAACTATAATTGTTTTTTTTATTGTGTTATAGTAATTATGGACAGAACATAAACATTTATTATCATGTGCGTAAACAACTTAAAAATATTAGAGTGATGAATTAGTAATGAATTGATCTATAGGGCGGGCTCACGCTAGCGCTAATTTCTACACTAGTAAATATCACAACTGATGTATTTTATACAGTATATCAGCTTTACCTTCCATTTTCCAAAGAGGGCAATGTCAAATATAGTTAGAGGTTTGACTGTTTTTAACCTTCCCTTATGAAGATGTGACTAAGGCTAGGTTTACACTGTGTATATAAGCATTATGTTTGATATTTTGTTTGGGTATTACGTTTGCTTTGATGCGTGCCATTAAACGTATGCAACTGTATGCCTATACAGTTGCATACATCTACCATTGACTCCCATTAAAAAAATCTATAGTGCACGTTAAGGGTAAGGCCACACGGTGGGTCGTTGATGCAGTTTTGTTGCGTTTGAAAATCGCACGCGGTCAACTGCATGCGTTCTTTGTCTCTAATGCTGCAGTTCTGTTTCGTTTTTAACCTTTTTCAGATTTTCATTTAGGTTTTTTCCTCCCCACATTCCAAAAGCAATAACGTCTTTATTTTTCCATCTATATAGTACTATGAGGGCTTGATTTTTGCGGGACGAGTTGTAGTTTTTTGTAGCACCATTTATTTTGCCATATAATGTACTAAGAAACGGTAAAAAAAATATTTGTGGGGTAGAAAATGAAAAAAAAAACAGCGATTCCTCTATGGGTTTTTGCGCTCCGTTTTTACGAAATTCACTGTACAATTAAAGCAACATGTTAACTTTATTCTGTGGGTCAATACGATTACAGCGATACCAAATATGTATAGTTTTTTCTATATTTTACTACTTTTACAAGTAAAAGCCTGTGGAAAAATGAATTCCGAGAGCCATAAGTTTTTTATTTTTCTGTCGATTAAGTGGTATGAGGGCTTATTTTTTGCGGGATAAGCTGTCGTTTTTAATAATACCATTTTGGTGTACATGCGACGGTTTGATCACTTTTTATTTCATTTTTTGTGGGAGATTAGGTGACCAAAAAATAGACATTCTGGCGTTTACAATTTTTTTTCTTTTACGGCGTTCACCGTGCGGGTTAAATAATGATATATTGTAATAGTTCAGACTTTTACGGATGCGGCGATACCAATGATGTTTATTTATTTATTTATTTTTTTTTTACTATGCTCTAGGGGGAAAATGGGAAAAGTTTTTTTTTTGAACTTTTAATATTTTTTTTTACACATAAAATCTACTTTATGTAACTCATTTTTACTTTTTAATAGGTGTACAAAGATGGCGGACCTGGGGGCCTGCATTAAGCCCCCAGGCAGCCATAGCAACCATCGCCCCCCCCCCCCACCCCCGCGCGCGCTTTCTAACGATTTAAATGCTGCGGTCTCTATTGACTCGTTACCGCTCGTTACTCTGAAGTGTCGGCTGTAACAAACAGCGGCCACCGGCATCGTATGGAGCAAGTTCACTCCGTGAGCCCGCTCCATACTTCCCCTACCCGACTTTGCCGTATGGACACGTCAAATGTCGGGAAGGGGTTAAAGGAAATAGTTGATGGACATAGTTTTCACCCGTGTTGAAGTTTGTTAGGTGCTTCCTGTATATAGTTCATTACAATGCATTGCAGAACTGTTAGCAAAAACACAAGCAGTTCAGCAACAACTGTGGCAGCGCGGTCATTAACCGCATGCGGTCGGATATTATGAAGATGCATTTAACTGCGCAAAGAACACATTGTAATATAATAGCAGCAGTCTGTCCATAACAAACATGTCACCATTGACTTCTATTGAAAAATGACTTGCTGCGGTTTAAAAACGCAACATAAACGCAACGTGGCCGCATCATGTGGCCGTACCCTAAAGGTATTTGTTAGTTTTTGCATACAGTTGGGTTGAAAATCTTAGTTTGTGCTTTTCAATGCAGTTGAGGCCATTGTGTGACAACGTTTACCTATTAAATGTATTCCAAAGGGATACTCTTTTGCTATCCGTCTGGCTTATAGTAGTCTATGGGCAGGGTGGATGCATACATTGAGAGAATTTTCTGGCGCATAAGCCAAACATAGTACTAAATGCAGTGTGAACCTAGCCTAATAAATAAGCTAACTATCCTATAGAACTGCACTTAAATAGTAAACCCTCTTTTAACGCTAGAGTGAACCCAGCCTTAGATGTAGAATAAAATTTTTTTCCAATAGAAGAGACTCTGTTCAAGGGAAAACATCAAAATAACAATTCTCATGTACATTACAGATTTCCTATTAACTAAGAATGTTCTTTAATACCTTTTAGACTACCAAGAAACAGTTTGCAACTCTTAGATTACGCTTCGTCTCTTGTGTTGTTTGGTAACTGCTGTACATTGCCTTGTTACAAAAGCAGCTATAGTTTCCAGAATATGTATACCACCGATTCAGAATGCATCTCTAGTGCTTTTGTTGTGTTTTCTATTTATCCTCAGGATTCCATGCTTGTCGTTGGAAACCCATCTTCCCCCAAGCCCTTTGGCTATGTAACCAAACCACAGGTGTGCCCTGACAACAAGCCTGAATTCTTCTTTATCACCTGAGCAGAAAGAAAACAAAAAAAAAAAAACTGATTAAAACAAATACAGGTACGTAGAGCGTGTAGAGTGATTGAAGATGTTTGTGCGCAGCACGGTTTGTAATGTGTAGGGGACAGGATTGTGCCTCAACGCTGCTACAGTCTTCACTTGTTATAGAACATAAGGAGCCTAGATACATAGCAGTTACGGTATGTTCACACGACCTATTTTCAGCCGTAATTCAGGCGTTTTACGCCTCGAATTACGCCTGAAATAATGTCTCCAATACGTCTGCAAACATCTGCCCATTGATTTCAATGGGTTTTACGATGTTCTGTTCCCACGAGGTGTCATTTTACGCGTCGCTGTCAAAAGTCGGCGCGTAAAAAGACGCCCGCCTCAAAGAAGTGCATGTCACTTCTTGGGACGTAATTGGAGCAATTTTCATTGACTCCTTTGAAAAACAGCTCCAATTACGTCCGTAATAAACGCCGCATAAAACGCATGCACTTGCAAAAACGTCTGAAATTCAGGAGCTGTTTTCGCCTGAAAACAGCTCCGTAATTTCAGACGTATTTTGTTAAGACGTGTGAACTTACCCTAATAACGTGATCTCATGAAGCACTAGAAAGGGCAGTTTGTGTATAGTTATTATAAAGAACACCGGCTTTCTGTCTTGCTTCCCTCATATCGATGTGATATATACAGTACTTTCATGTTTGTAACATTTCTACAATACATTAACAATATGAGCTATTTAGGTACATTTCTCTTTAAATTAATGACCAGGATAAAAAATTATTGCAATTTTATAGGTGCCAGATTCTCAAAATTTTTCAAAAATTAGACATATAGAAAATTATATTAAAACTTACACAATAAATTGCTAGCATGAAATATCCTGCAATAACTTTTTTTATTAATCATATAAGATTTACAAGTTGATATGCCTCCAAAGCATTACCTGTAATACAGCATCCAAATATGCCTACTGTAAGGCCCCATGCACACGTATGTATTTTTCATCCTTAATTACGGACCGCAATTATGGACCAATTCATTTCTATTGGCTACGGACACCTTTCCAGAGAAATGATCCGTAAAATATAGAACATGTCCTATTCTTGTCCGTAATTACAGCATGGACTCCCCATAGAAGTCTATGGGCGCTTCCGTAATTACGGACGGTTATGGAGCGACACCAGGTTTGCAGATGTTGCACATCATTTCTGGTTTTCTTCTTCCTTTTGCGGATCTGCATATATGGATGCATTACAGATGCACTACGGACCGTATTTGCGGATACCGTTCCGTATATGTGGATAAGTTGCGGATTACTATGGATCCGTATTTACGGACAGTATTTACGGATGGATAAAAATATGGTCGTGTGCATGGGGCCTTCCTTCGTATGTCTCCAATTTCAAGCATTACTTCTAGGAGAGAAACCACATATCAGCACACAAAGTGCCTATGGCTCAGTAATACGGTACTGTAGTGACTTTGCCAGCCACCATATAGGCTATGTGCACAGAGCTTTGCATGAGGCCTGATACTTCTACTATTGAAAATTATAATCTTGCAATTCTGGGTCACGAACTAGGGCCAGACCATCAAAATGCCTGGATCCTCAAATACTGGATTAAAGCACTGTTAATATATATGGAGTAGATCACTGTACATATTTTCAGTTCTATACATGACTATCAGGTGTAACTTGAGTTGCACTTTTCATAGGAGTATATATTTTACCACCAACAAATTTGGGAAAAGCATTTAAAGCAAAATCCACCTTTAAACAACATATACATTTTTGCAACTCAACGGGGAGATATGCTAATGCTGTCTAAGATTTAGACAGAGTAAACTTAGACCAGGCAGTCACAAGATGCACCAAATGTAGCTGTAGGTGTTCAATCACCTCCCGACGCCCACAGCCATGGATCCGTGAGCGCTGTTCCTCGTCTCCCTCCTAGGAGACGCCAGCGCTCACTTCCGCTCCGTTCGGCTGTGTCCCGTAGGGTGCGCGCGCACGCTCGCGCCCGGCCTTAAAGGGCCAGCACGCGCAAATAGGAAATTGTCATCATCATCAACTGCCACGATTTCCTGGTCTATAAGAAGGCCCCTGGCCTTCTAATCCTTGCCTGAGCGTTGTTCGTTTTCCCAGTCTGTCTTGCAAATGGTCCCTTAGTGTTTCCCGTTCCAATTGTTACCCGTGCCTTGTTACCCATTCCTGTTTCCCGTGCTGTGCCTTAGTATCGTGTCGTGCCATGTCCTGTGTCATCTGCCACGTCCGGAGGAATCCGCCACGTCCTGTGTCATCTGCCACATCCAGAGGAATCCGCCACGTCCTGTGTCATCTGCCACGTCCGGAGGAATCCGCCACATCCTGTGTCATCTGCCACGTCCGGAGGAATCCGCCACGTCCTGTGACATCTGCCACGTCCGGAGGAATCCGCCACGTCCTGTGTCTTCTGCCACGCCCGGAGGAGTCCGCCACGTCTGGCACAACTTGCGGCTCCTGTGTCATCCGCCACGTTTGGCGCCATCTGCTGAACCCATCTCATCTGTGCCAGAACTGCGGCCACCATCTGGACTATTCAGGTACCCTTGTGCGGGACATTGTATTTCTGGGGCGTCCTGTTGTTTGGCCAGCTGCCTCCCCGCTGCGGCGGTACGGCCTAGTGGGTCCACTAACCCGCTCCGTGACGGTAGCACAGTCGCGTACGCTGTATGATACATTTTGCTAGACGTGTTAGACATGTTTCCTTATGCTACCCCATTTACGCCATGCCCCTTTCAAATAAGACAACCCCCCTTTAACGACACTTTTAAAAAGTGTCTAGTGAGGTGCAAACATCTATTCCTTTTAACGCATCATTGTAATAAATATGTCTAAAGCTAAATGCAATATAGTGCATCAAAAATGCGCCACATTTGGGCACAAAACAGCCACAGCCACAATAGTAAATCTGCCCCAATATTTCACCACTTTTTAAGTTAAATGGTTTTCATTGCCTCCACATACAAAGCTAAATTCAGAATTCTGCTGATTTCCAGTTAGATGATATTTACATATATGGACAGTGATGTTAGAACGAGAGAAGGAGTTCCAGTTTGAGCGCTAGCGGCTCTGCTCTGGGACTCCGTCTCTGGGGAAGCCCCTGATATCACTGTCCATATATGGACAGTGATGTCAGAGGGAGAGAAGGAGTTCCAGGTAGAGCGCTACAAGCGGCTCTGCTCCGGGACTCCGTATCTGGGGAAGCCCCTGACATCACTATCCATATATGGACAGTGATGTCAGGAGGAGAGGAGTTCCAGGCAGAGCTCTAGAAGCGGCTCTGCTCTGGGATTCTGTCTCTGGGGAAGCCCCTGACGTCACTGTCCATATATGAACAGTGTTGTTAGGAGCAGAGCAGTGTCGCAGGCAAAGTGCTAGTAGCTTTAGAAAATTATTTGGATCAGACATTTTTTAGGGAGTTTTTGAACAGATATTTAAGTCCTGATCGTACAGTGTATGCTCAGGATACATTTTGGTTGATAATGTCTTTCTTTGTATTTGAAGCAGACAAAACTTTATATATGGATTATAAATCACGTGACCGAGCTTGGGTCACACAACTGGCTAATATTTTCGATGGCACAGAATTGCCCCATGAAGATGCAAATACTGATGTGAAAGAAATTAAAGTGTCTTTGAAATATTTATTAAAGAAAAGAACAAGGGTATGGTGGAATAAAGCCTCACTTGAGAACTACCTACAAAGGGATATGATCCCTCGTGGGCTAAGAATTAAATTGTTCCCCTCCTTTCCGGTTGATGACACAACCTTTAGGAATAAGTGGGAGGAGTCATGTAAAATCTGTTAAAGGAATTTCTTGGAACTCCTTATTGGACTAGACCAAAAAACCTTAGAAGCTACTGAAGGGGATATTGAGGATTTGAACGATAACTTAAAGAAAGAATTGATTGAGAAATCCCTTAGGGAATTCGAATGTGAACGTGAGGACAATTTCAAAAAGTGGGAAACTGGGGTACAACAGGATAAGACAAAGAAATTTAAAAGAGACCTCTCTGATTATCAGTCAAATAGTGCATACAGATGGCAAAGATCAGGAAGATTACACTCCTTATCATCCTCTGTGTCATCTACTAGAAGCACTCCAGGGGAACGTTTTTTAGCCAAACGTACAACCATAATAAATCGAGAAGAATCGGATCGATCCAGGATGCGCACTCTAAATTATCAGAAAAGGAAGAATTATGGAAGCATCAGAGAGGGCCAGGTGAAAACAAAGAAGCATTAGAGGTAATTAATTTGTCTAATATAATTTTTTCTGTGGCTCAAATTTCAGTTTTGAATAGGAGATTGACCTTTTCCCCTTCTGCGAACTTTGACTTCTTTGAAGTGGTCAAAGATTTGCATCTTTGTGCTCGCAAGCTGATGCTGAAACGTTACTTCTCTGGTCCAGAGGAGTTTGTGCCATGTAATGATGTTGAAAGAGAGACTCTTAAAGCATTGGAGGAATTACAGGAGGAAAATTTTGAAGGAAATGCATCTGAAACCTTTTTTCCCCATGCACTTGTAAAAAATCCACAACATTTCAATCCTTCTCCCTTTGTCCGCAGGTTGACATTTTTGTCAGGCTAGTCACTGAAGACTTGAGAAAAATATCTAATCATTTTGGTGATAATTTGAAACATTGTGAAAGGGTGGCATTGAAGGAATTAAAGCAAATGAAGAATGTCGTATTTAAACCTGCAGACAAAGGGGGTAATATCGTGGCATGGCCGAGTGATATGTATGAACAAGAGGCCGGGAGACAATTAAACAATATGGACACCTATAGGGTTTTAGAGCAAAATCCTATGAGGTTGTTCAATTCTAAATTGGACACCATTTTGAGGCTAGCGGTGGACAGGGGTATTATTACACGGGAGGTCCATCAGGGATTTATTGTTAGAGAACCAAACGTTCCAACGTTGTATCTTTTACCCAAAGTGCACAAAAATGTTAAATGTCCCCCGGGTAAACCGATCATTTCGGGGATTGGTGGGATCTGTGAAATTCCGTGCAGATTCATTGATTTCTACCTTAGACCTCATGTGGAAAATCTTCCATCATATATCCGTGATTCAACCGACATCCTTGTATCATTTGAAGGCCTAAGATTGGTACACGATATGTACCTTGTTACAAGTGATGTGGAATCTCTGTATACCTCCATTAATCATGAACATGGTCTACGTGCTTGTAGATTTTTTCTACAGACAGGGAATCTGGCCATTGAAATGGTTGAACTCCTTTTGGAACTATTGGAATTTGCGTTGAGACATAATTTTTTTGTTTTCAAAGATAAATATTATTTGCAGAATCGGAGAACAGCGATGGGGGCAACTTGCGCCTCATCATATGCAAACTTATTTACGAGTTTTTGGGAGAGATTTTTTATCTCAACTGATGATGATCTCTTTGAAAGGCATGTGGTATCCTGGAGGCGTTTCATAGATGACGTTATGTTTATTTGGCAGGGTACTGAAAACGAGCTTAATCTGTTCTTGGACTATTTGAACATCAACGATATGGGCATTAAACTTGTGAGCAAATACAGCAAAACCGAAATTCATTTCTTGGATCTAAAGATTCTAGTTGAAGCTGATGGTAAGCTTAGTAGCGATATTTTTCGAAAAACTACCTCTGTTAAATCGTATCTAATGGCTGACTCCTTCCACCCTAGACACATCATTAGGGCTATCCCAGGGGGGCAATTTCTTCGAGCAAGAAGAATTTGCTCTTCTGATGATGGTTTTGAGCATCGTTCCAAGGATTTGCTGAAAAGATTCCTCAATAGAGGCTATGAAAAAACTGAGGTGACTTGTGAATATGAACACGCTAAGACCAAGACTAGAACCGATCTTTTGAAACCTCAAGGAAGAAAAGAGCATGACAAAGATGTGGTAAGATTCATATCAGGATACAATAAGCAGTGGAATACCATACGTGGGATATTCCACAAACACTGGTCTATATTGAAAACTGATAAACGTTTATCTAGAGTTCTTACCCCTGCTCCAGCCATGACACCTCGTCGGAGCCCTAATCTCCGTGATATGCTTGTTCGAAGCCATTATGTTCCTCCTTTATCCAATCAATATATATTTGGATCAATGGGGCCCAAATGGGGGAATGTGTCATGTGGCAAATGTGGAGCATGTCGGGTAATGGAAAGGACTGACTCCTTTTCTGGTTCTGATTGTACCAAGATGTACAAAATTGTACATTTTGTAAATTGCAACACGAGGAATGTTATCTACCATGCGCAGTGTCCCTGTAGAAAAATCGATATTGGGATGACCTCAAGGGAACTGAAAGTACGTGTGATGGAGCACATTCGGGACATAAAGGGTATTCAAAATAAACAAAATAAAGATGATGGGTTTGAATTTGGTGACCGAAGTAAACCCCTTGCAAGATATTTTAAGGAACATCATGGAAGTAACTGGAGGTTACTCAGAGTAAAGGGGATTGATCGTATTTATTTGAGTAATCGCGGGGGTGATATTGTAAAAAGTCTCCTAAGAAAGGAAATTAAATGGATTGTTACCTTGGACACCTTGTCCCCAAGAGGCTTAAATGAATCACAGAGTTTTGCATCTTTTTTATAGTTATTGGTCAATGACTAATGATATTTTATTTTTTGCTAGTGTTGAGATACTGGACCTTACCATAATATGAATACTGAAATGATTGATGTCATACTGAACAAAATAAATTTTTGGAGCCTATATAGGATGAAAAGATATGAGCGAATAATGAGAAGATACTAAAGAATTTTATGTCTACATTTTTATTTTGTAATGTTAAACAATATGTATGTGGAATGTTATAATGTTATTATGAAGATTGTTCTTGTGATTTCACTTATGATCTCACCATTTCTGACAGAATACTAATATGAAATTAATATGCATAGACATAGGGTCACATATTGATATACTGTAATATTTTTTTTTTCTTTAGGGAGTGGGGCTAATTTTGTGAAATATTTCGTAGGATTTATCTCCTCCCGTAATATATATATATTTTATTTTTATTTGCATAATGATATAATAATTTTGATTTTGATTTATTATCTTTGGTATTAATAATTTTATATATTTTTAAATTTTTATTTATTGTCTATTTTCACTCATGGTGTACATATATATATTCTACTCACATTGCATATGTGTATGTATAGAAATATATATATTGTTTTTTAACTGTATGTAACCTAGTGGGTGATTTTCCCTAAGGGGATAATAAAGACTTATATTTTTCTAAACTTGTGAATATTTTAGAGAATTATTTGGATCAGACATTTTTTAGGGAGTTTTTAAAGTGCTAGTAGCGCTCTGCCCGGGACTTTGGCTCTGGGGTTGCCGCTGACATCACTAGGCGTATATGGACAGTGATGTCAGGGGCTTCCCCAGAGCTGAAGTACCGGAGCAGAGCCTTTACCATTACTCTGCCCAGGACTTCAGCTCTGCTCCGGACATCCCTATCCATATATGGACAGTGATGACAGGAGCAGAGCAGGAGTCCCAGTCAGAGTGCTAGTAGTGCTCTGCCTGGGACTATGGCTCTGGGTTTGCCCCTGGCAACACTGTCCATATATGCACAGTGATGTCAGGGGTTTCTCCTGAAGCGGAATCCCCAGCCAGAGCATCGCCAATGCTCTGGCTGGGGATTCCACACCTAGAGGAAACCCCAAAGGCGCTACCTATAGGGAGGGAGGCTGTGTGGTACTACGAGAGAGGGTGGCTGTGTGGCACTACCAGTAAGGCGAGCTGTGTGGCACTACCAGGGAGGGAGGCTTTGTGGTGCTACGAGCAAGGGTGGCTGTGTGGCACTACCAGGGAGGTGGGCTGTGTGGCACTACCTGGGAGGAGGGCTTTGTGGCACTACCTGGGAGGAGGGGGCTGTGTGGCACCACCTGGGAGGTGGGGGCTGTGTGGCACCACCTGGGAGGGGGGGCTGTGTGGCACTACCTGGGAGGTGGGGGCTGTGTGTACAACATTTCGGACAATGGCTGTGGCTTGGAGGATAGCACACGCTCTGCTAAAGGTTACTACGGTCCCCTCATACTCACCTAAGACTCCACTATGAAATAATCCTTGGTTGCCTCATCTTGAATCGCTGCCGGGAGCGGTGATGTATGTGTGTGAGTATTCACTGCAGATTCTGGCTTTGTATCCTTTTCCAAACTTAAGCATAGATTTAACATTTCAGTGAAAGTTTTTTTTCACTATCTCCAGCTACGGCATGCCTGGTGTGCCCAATTAGGCGCTATGTCACCTCAGGTGGGATCCTCTAGGCTAGAGGACCTTCTTGGTGCTCCAGATCTCTCAAAGGTCTCACCCAATTGTACACCTTCATGACAACCCTGGGTGCTAGACAAGGCGTATCTGCAATGGAGGGGTGATGTCCCCAACTTGACAGAGGAGGACTGGCGGGAGGTGGAATCCTCTTTTTTTGATTCGGTGGTAAGTGCACGGGACTTTCTCATACAATATCGTTTTTTGCATAGGATTTATTACACGCCAGTTAGGCTTAAGAGGATGGGGGCATCTGCTTCAGATAGTTGTTTTCGCTGCCAGTCGGAGGTCGGTACCTATCTACATTGTGTGTGGATGTGTCCCAGAGTTGCCCCCTTTTAGTCGGAGCTAGTGGAATTTCTCCATACCCATTATGAGTTACCGCGACTTCTTACCCCTCAGATGTGCCTCTTGGGCATTATAGATGAAGTTACACAAAACCACTATGATAAGATATTCTTTCTCTATGTTCTTTTTTGTGCCCGGAAGATTGTAGTTATTGCTTGGAAGAATACAGAAAGTCAGAGTTTACTACACTGACAGCAACTGGTGAATAAATATATACCTATGTATAAAAAGCTATACCTGAGCAGAAAATGTCCAGATAAATTCGGGAAAATTTGGTCCAGGTGGTTAAAGACTCTAGAAACTGCGGTTTAATGGTCACTTGAGAGTGACAGAGCTATGGGGGGGTTTAGAGCATAAGGATGACTGTGAGTGAATGTTAGTTTTGATTCAGTCAGGCTTTCGGAGATGGTAATTTTGTATATCCTGTCGTCATACAATGCATCTGCTCTGGGTTGACATTTCTATACGGTACTAATGCCTTTCTGAATGTCTTTGTTTTGTATTGATTGTATATTGGTACGTGTTTTGTACAACAAAAGTTTTGAAAATAAAGCCTTTTAAAAAAAAAAAAAGTGTACAAAAAACGGTACATATATAATTCAGAATAAAATAAGAAAACATGTAGGTGGATAAACACCCCACTCCCACCTTACTTCTCTTGCTTTATCCCACCATAATGCTGTTTTCCCTTTTATATGCCTTGTCATACTTATTTGTTTCTTTCGGCTGCCTCTTGGGAATTTTCTCATTGTTTGGTTTGTAAAAACTAAAATAATTCTGAATTATAAACAAATTAAAAACAGTGAAAAAATGAAAGCATTGTAATGTAGCAATTTAATCAAGCAACCTGTTGATACAATAAATGTAATAATCAGAACCACATGTATATGATTTACCTGGAAAGAAAGAATATTTACCCCAAAATGCAGGTAAATTTACTGTATTATCTATACTCAAAGGGTCATTATGATGCACTAAAAATAAACTCTAAAGAAATAAATGACAAATTCAACGCTGCTACATCTGTAAATATTTTCAGATTACAATTCAATGTAGTTTCATATAAAGAATCTGAATAAGCAATAGTACTAGGCAACCACAAGGCACAAAACCAATATATTAGCATACTAAAAAACCTTTGAGACAAATGCTGGTATGGTCAAGCTTAAAATAGTAGTCATTTAGGCCAAATTCATCGGATAAATATTTTAGTCTTTTTACAGCGGCAGTATTTTACCAAAGTGGCAGGATGCATAATGTTAGTAATTAGGATTTTCATTAATTGCAGCATGTGTTAGGTTGGCATTTTATTGGCACTAAACATTTCAAATAATATGTCTAAAGCCTCATGCACACGACCGTGTGCACCGTCCGAGTCCCGTCAGTGATCCGAGGAAGGATAGATCGTGTGCTATCTTTCCTCGGATCGGAGACTCGGATCATTTGTCACGGACCCGATTCACTCGCTAAAGTGAACGGGTCCGTAAAGACTATCGGATGCCGTCCAAAAAGGCCCGAGTGGCACAACGGTTGTGTGCATGAGGCATTAGAACTGTTCCCTTAAAATAAATGGCATGAAATCCACATGCATTTTTATTTTTACGCTTTTTTAATTCTTAAATAATATCGCGGTTCTCAGCTCCCCCATGTTCGAACCAAGCTTTAGGGCTCATGCACATGACTGTATTATGTGTCTGTGTTGTAGGGATCCAGAGTTTTTTTTCTCACATAGAGTATGTATATGGAATCCATTAGAAAAAAAATTGCATGCTATGTTAGAGGTATTTTCATCTAGAAGCATCACTTATAGTAAATAATATGGTGCCACGGAGTATGTTCATGCAACTATTCCATATACATGGGCACATATTACGGTACAAAAGATTGCAGTAACCCATAGCAACTACCAAGGCATTTACTTTTCTATTTTGGCATTTTCATTTTTAATAATCCTCACTGTATAATTCTCAATGTGATTCTCAGCTTTACCAGCTCTTGACCTACTTGATCTCTGGAGAATCCACATCACCGGTGATATATTAACACAGGCAGTTTTAAGTGTTTAAGTAGTCTCAAATCATTGCCTAAATATGATATGGATCAACATGTCATAATTTTTTTTCTAAGTTTGGGTTAATTTTCAATCTTGTCAAGTAAATCTCAACTGAGTGATTACTCAAAAACTTATCTTCTACAACACATACAATAGAAGAACCAATTAGCACTCCATCCGTGTCTTCAATTTAATTTGGATTCCTAAGAGCCTGTTGTTATCATTCAATTAATAGCATTATTTCCCTTATCAGTGAACTGTCCCATCATCAGTAACTATCAGGAGAATTTCCAGTGTGACTGAGAGAAAACTTAGTATTTAGCATTCAGAATGTAAAAATAAAATAGAAACACCTTGGTTAATGGAAAGCACTGGCAAAGTAAGTGTCCAAAGGCCCTTTTACGATGATCGCCCAAAATAACCGTTCGTTCGTTCGTACGAATGCTCATTCCCGATCACTCGTACGAACGATCAGTCCAGTCCTGATCATTTGTACAAACATTCGTTCCCGACCATTGCGCAGTGTAAACATGCTCGCCAATCATATGACAAACGAGAAAACGCTTGTTTGTGGTTCATCGCATTTTTTATGTGAGCATAAAAATGATTGTTGGTTGGCAGCACATCTCTCTGTGTAAACAGGGGATGTGCTGCCTACAATAATGTAAAGTGTACTAGAGGGGGTTCAAACAATCGCTCAAACGATCATTCATACAAACTCTCTCGATCACTGTTACTTGAAAATAAAAGTAAACGAGCACCGATCAACTTTCTATATCGTCAATCGGCGTTCGTTACAGGCAGTTTATCTGCCAGTGTAAAAGAACCCTTAGGCTAAGTTCACATTGTGTTTTTTGTTAATGTTCGGCAGGATTATTTGTAAAAGTGCTGGCAAACTTATGGTCAGACATATGCAAATATTTGCCTATACAGTTATATATAGCTGCAGTTGACTGGCATTAAAAAAAATGATTTATTTTTATTTTTTATATAGTTATATTGAGAAATGCAGTCAACTGTGCATTTCAATACAGTTGGAGCTGCAACATCCTGGCATGTATCAGCCAAATGTATGCATTCATTTGACCAATAAAGTCTATGGGCACATTGGTGTATAATTTGGAAAATTCTTCTGGTGTACACTCTGACAGTGCACCACGAATGTGGTATGGATTGAGCCTTATAGATATACTTTTCCACTGCTCATAGTATTAAAGGGGGTTTTCCTACTCACATAAAAAGCTGTACAGCAGCCTAGGCAGATTTATTAAGACTCGCGTTTCATATGCCAGTTTTAATAACCAAATCGCTGGCGCAAGATACAAAACATTTATTAAGAGATTGCACATCATCCATCCCCCCAATCACATAAAAAAAAAAACCTCACCTCACCGTTCCTCTTCTCTTCTCAGCTTCCCTCAAGCTCTCTCTACATGCTGTAGCTCATTTAAGGACAACGCAGCACTGATGACGTTGAGTGCCGCATCACATAGGTACGCGTCAGTTCCTTAAATGAGCCTTGGCATAAAGAGGTAGCCAGAGGTGACCTGGTAGGGAGAAGACAAGCGGTGATTTGAGCATAATTTATTTTTTTAATGTGTCAAAACGGGGAGGGGGGGGGTATTCAGATCAGGCATGGGCCTCTACCTTGCTTCACCTCACAGACTGAAATCTACATCAGCTGGGAGCTGGCGTAGATTTTTGCTATAAATTACGCCTCTGCTACTCCTGCCTACCCAGCCAATGAAGGACAGATTAAGAAATGTCGCTATGGAAGGAATCTCATTAAGTTAAGGGTATACAGTAGTAGTGGTGCAGAATTGGAAAGAATACATTTTTATACTGTCAGCCAAGGCAGGAAGAAGGTATTTTGGTGCCCTAGGCAGATTAGGCAAATTCTAATAGATAGGTGATAAATGTTTGTCATGGGATAATCCCTTTCATAAAGACCCCAGAGCAGACCCCAAAATTGATACAGACCCGAGACCAGACACTAGATCCCAGATTGGATCCCAAAATGAATATATACACCAGATCAGACCCCACAAATAAATTAACACAGACCCCCAAACTAGACCCCACAATTAATAAACACCTCAGATCAGACCCCCAAATTTTTACAGAACCCAGATCAGACTCCACTATTAATTCAGACCCCAGACTAGACAAAAACAAAACAAACATACGCACACACAATGGCCATTTCATAGGAAGCCAATTAACCTACCAGTATGTTTGTGAAGTGTGGGAGGAAACATACAAATTACATTCACTTGTTGTTCTGGGTCGGATTCAAACTCAGGACCTGAGTGTTTCAAGTCAAAAGTGCTAACTACTGATTTTGAGTTATAAAATCACCTGCCTAAACAAATTCAGATCCCAGGCTAGATCTTAGAATTAATTCCGAACTCAGATGAGACTCCTAAAGTAATACAATGTGCAGACCAGACCTCAAAATTAGTTCAGAGCCCAGAGCAAACCCCTAAACTCTTACATACAGCAGACCAGACCCAAAAATAAATACAGTTCTTAGACCAGACTCCAAAATAAATACAGACACCAGACCGGACCTGTAAAACTAATACAGAGCCCAGACCAGTCGGTCAAATGAATACAGTTCCCAGACCAGATAACCCCTTATTTAATACAGACCTCAGGTCAGACCCCACAATTAATTCAGACGTCAGATCAGACCCCAAAATAAATACAGACCCCAGACCAGATGTTCTAAACTAATACAGACCCCAGACCAGTCAGCAAAAGTTATACTGACCCAAAGACTAGACCCCAAAATAAATACAGACCCCAAAATAAATACACAGACGCCAAACCAGAGAAAAAAAATAATAAAATGTATAAATTCAGACCCCATCTACTTACTGCTACTTGCTCCCAGGTCCTCTTCCGCTCAGGGCACCGCCGCACTGAGTTGTGACGCTATGAACTTGCCGAAAAAGTCACGCAGCCAGCGAGAATTTCTCTGTGAACTCCAGGGAATAATGGCTCGCTTGGAAGCACGTTGGAAGCAAGTTCCCACAGACAGCCATGGTAACTACCTCTCCTATGTCTTCCATCTTGGTACTGTCACTACCTGTTCCTCCGTGGTTTAAAGGGAACCCTAAGGACTGGTGTAGTTTCATCAACCAGTTCAGTGAACATTTTGAACTTTGTCCTCAGCAGTTTTACTCATATTGTAAAAGTGGCCTATATAATTTCTATGCTTACTGGAGACGCTTGGGCTTGGGTCTCCGTGGCGATCCAATGGTGTCCTCCTTGTCCGCCTTTCTTACTTTTTTTCAGAGGGTCCTCAAAGTAGGTCCTTTGGCTGGTTTGGCCCTTCTTTGCATCAAGCAAGGTTCTTCCATGGTGTCTCATATCAGGGAGTATCACGATCTAGGGGTATGTGTACTCACTAGGCCACTCCGCCATTGCGGAGAGGCAGTTGGTCAAGTCACAATCTATGCAAAAGTCTATACAAGTTTGTAGCACAAAAATAGTCCAGATGGTGGCAGGTGCTCTGGCACGAGTGGTAGTAGGTGCAGCAGGTTGCGCCAGACGTGGTGGATGACAGCAGGTGCAGTAGGTTGCGCCAGACGTTGCTGATGACAATGGGTGCAGTAGGTTGCCCCAGACGTGGCGGATGACAATGGGTGCAGTAGGTTGCGCCAGACGTGGCAGATGACAACGGGTACAGTAGGACACGACTCTAATCACTGAACAGGCTCAGGAACAATAACACAGCACGGGATACAAGATACAGGTAGCAGGGCACGGGAACACTGGGAACGAGACAACACTAAGGAACCATTTGCAAGACTAACATGGGAATTTCAAACAACGCTCAGGCAAGGATCAGAAGGACAGGGCCCTTTTTATAGTCCAGGGTGATCTGGGAATAATTAATTAATTATTTACATATGCGTGCTGGCCCTTTAACCCCTTCCCCCTGCTTGCATTCTGGGCCCTAATGATCAAGCCATTTTTTACGTTTTTCCATTGTCACATTCGGAGAGCTATAACTTTTTTATTTTTGCGTCGACATAGCTGCATAAGGTCTTGTTTTTTGCGGGACAAGTTGTACTTTTTAATACAACCATTTTGGGGTACATATAATTTATTCATTAACTTTTATTAACTTTCTTTGGGGGGGTAGAAGAAAACCTGAAATTTCACCACTCTTTTTTTGCGCCCTAAATCTACGTTATTTACCGTGTGGTATAAATAACACAATAACTTTATTCAACGGGTTGTTACGATTGCAAAGATACCAAATTTGTATAGATTTTGTATGTTTTACTACTTACACAGTAAAAACACTTTTTTTTCAAAATTATTTGTTCTTGCGTCTCCATATTTGAAGAGTCATAACTATTTTATTGTTCCGCCGATGCAGTTGTATGAGGGCTTTTTTTTTGTGGGACGACTTGTCGTTTTTGTTGGTACCATTTGAGAGTAGATGCGACTTTTTGCTCACTTTTTATCAAATTTTTTTTAAGTCAGGATTAACAGAAAACAGCAATTTTTTATTTGTTTTTTATTTTATTTTTTACAGCGTTCACTGTGCGGGTTAAATAATGTAACAGCTTTATAGTCGTGGTCGTTACGGACGTGGTGATACCAAATATGTGTAACGTTTTCGCTTTATTGTGTTTTTTTTAATAGTAAAGAATTTTGTAAGGGGAAAAAGTGGGTTTTTCATTTTTTTTTCACATTTTTTTTATTAACTTTATTCAACTTTTTTTTTTTACTAGTCCCACTAGGGGACTTTAATATGCGATCATCCGATCGCTTTTGTAATACACTGCAATACTTTTGTATTGCAGTGTATTACTGCCTGTCCGTTTAAAACGGACAGGCAGCTGCTAGGACATGCCTCTGGCATGACCTAGCAGGCATTCACTACAGGCAGACCTGGGGGCCTTTATTAGGCCCCCAACTGCCATCGGAGACACAGACACTCGGCAATCTTATTGCCGGGTGTCGGTGGGGGGGAGAGGGAGCTCCCTCCCACTCTCCAAAACCACTCAGATGCGGTGCACGCTATTGAGCACCGCATCTGAAGGGTTAAACGGGTGAGATTGATACTTATATCGATCTCACACGTTCGAGCAGGGACGTCCCCAGCCCTCAGCTACCTCTGGCAGCTGAGAGCAGGGAGATTTGACAGCTCCATGCTCTGTTTACTTTATTCTAATGCAGCGCTGTGGAATGGCGGCGCTGTAGAATAAAGCCCACTAATGACCGCCGTGAAAAGGCTTATCGGCGGTCATTAAGGGGTTAAGGCCGGGAACCAGCGCGCCCTCTAGTGAGCACTACGGGACAGAGCGGACGCATGTGCCGGCGTCTCCGTGGGAAGGAGACGCCAACAGGAAGAGGAAGATCTGCGGGAGGCAGGTAAGTGGAGGTCGCAGTCCATGACAGTGGCCATAACAGTACCACCCCCCCTTACGCCCTCTCTTCTTGGGTCCAGGGCGAGAGAGAAATGTTTTAATGAGGGTAGGGGCATTGAGGTTCTCCTCTGGCTCCCAGGATCTCTCCTCAGGACCAAACCCTCTCCAGTCCACCAGACCATGTGGGCCACAGATTGGAGAATGGCAGCCTTCGTTTGCTGACAGATGTGAACAGAAGTCCCAAATGAAGAGTAAGCTGCCGCCATATGAGTCATAGCTGGCACAGGAAGAGGAATTCGAGGATGCTCACTGTACACAATGTAGAAGGGAGACGAAGTAGTAGGCTCACTAGTGTGATTGTTGTATGATAATTCCTCCCAAGGCAGAAGTTGTACCCAATTGTCATGTTTGGCGGAAACAAAATACGAAGATAGTTCTTCAAAATTTGATTGGTCCTCTCCACCTGACCATTGGACTGTGGGTGGTAGGTGGAGGAGAATTCCAGCTTAAAATCTAGCAGGTTGCACAGGGCTCTCCGGATCTTGAACGTAAACTGTACACCCCTATCCGAGACAATGTGCAGGGGAAGTCCGTGCAGACGGAAAATGTGAAGAATAAACAGGTTTGCTAGGTGAGGGAGAAGACGAAAGACCAGTCAACGGAATAAAATGTGCCATTTTGGAAAAACGATCCACTACTACTCAGACCAAAGTACATCAGGGACAGGCAGGGGTAGGAGCAGACCAGCAGGTTTGGAGCGGGTGGACTTGTTAGAGGCACAGTTAGTACATGAAGAGACGTAATCCCCAACATCAGCTACCAAGTCCTGAGTCTTTCGAACACCACAGTGCCCCGCTAGTTTGGAGATGTGTCCCCAGTGGAGAATTTTCCTCCTGTCTGCAAGCTGAACAAAAGTCTTTCCGGGCGGAATGTCTCTAATTTGCAGAGGGTTAGCGGTAATAATCGTAGAAGGATCTATTATATATTGGGGAATCTCCTCAGAGTCACTAGTTTGAAATGATCGGGACAGGGCATCAGCCTTCACATTCTTATCAGTAGGACGGAAGTGAAGCAAGAATAGAAATCGGGCCAAGAACAATGACCACCTGGCTTGGCGAGGATTCAGTTGTTGTGCTGACTGTAGGTACGTGAGGTTATAGTGATCTGTATAAATGGTAATGGTAATTGAATGGATTTGCCTGACACAGCTTCTTTGTCGATGCCCGTGGTTAATCAGCCTGAATCTGTGCCTAGGTCTGTTAGAGTGACTCGATCTGCTACCACTCAGGCTGGGAGGCTGAGAAGTTGGAGAACCTATCACAGCCTGGCCAGACGGAGCTAGCTCCCGCCCTCTGTCTATTTATACCTTCATTTCCTGCTCCTCCTTTGCCTGTGATTCTGTCTGGTTTCCTGGCTCTGCTGCTCCTGCTAATACTATTGACCTCTGCTTCAAATTGACCCTGGCTTTACTGACTACTCTCCTGCTCTGCGTTTGGTACCTCATACACTCCTGGTTTGACTCGGCTTGTTCACTACTCTTGTTGCTCACGGTGTTGCCGTCGGCAACTGCCCCATTTCCCTTAGCTTCTGTATACCCTTGTCTGTTGGTCTGTTGTGCACTTATTGAGCGTAGGGACCGTCGCCCAGTTGTACGCCATTGTCTAGGACGGGCCATGCAAATAGGCAGGGACTGAGTGGCGGGTAGATTAGGGCTCACCTGTCTGTCTCCCTACCCCGTCATTACAGGTAAAGGGTGAACCGCGCCCTCCAGCAAGTGCCTCCACTCCTCTAATGCTAACTTCATGGCCAGCAACTTTTGATCCCCGATGGAGTAATTACGTTCAGCAGGACAGAATAATTTTGAAAAGAAGTCACAAGCCACCATCTTGCCCTTAGAGTTTTTTTGACATAGTAGTCCTTCTACCTCCAGAAAGTACTGCCGAGATGCATCAAGGTGATGAAGAACGGAGGCTGAGGTGAAAGCGTTCTTGAGGTTTATAAATGCTGACTCTGCCTCCAGAGGCCAAACCTTGGCGTTCACCCCCTTCTTGGTGAGGGCGAAGATTGGGTCAGTCAGAGATTAGAAGTTCGGGATAAATTGCAGATAGAAACTTGCGAATCCTAAAAATTGTTGTATGGACCGAAGCCCCTGTGGATGTGGCAACTCTAAGACGAATTTCACCTTCTCTGGATCCATCTTGAGTCGGACACTATGTAATCCAGGAAGGGCAGAGAGTTCTTCTCAAACACACACTTCTCGAGTTTAGAATACAGGAGATTCCCCCATAATCGGGACAGAACTTGGCGAACATGCCTCCGTTGTGTCGTCAAATCAGGTGAGTAGATCAGGATGTCGTCCAGATAGACCACCACACAGACATACAGCAGATCCCGTAAGATGTCATTCACGAACTCCTGGAACACTGCTGGAGCGTTACACAGTCCAAAGGGCACTACGAGATATTCGTAGTGACCGTCTCGGGTGTTGAATGCGGTTTTCCACTCGTCACAGGGAGTACAGTTTAATTCTAATATCTAATATAAATGCTAATTGATCTAAGTTGCTACTTTGGGCTGAGTTTTACCAAAATGACCACATCTTCAAAGTCACCAAGTAAATCTCAGTTTACTCAGGCACAGCCTAAAGTACCTGCTGTTGTGGGGGCTTGTAATAATCTTGAGGACATCTCAACGGTGGTACACAAGAATTTGGAAGCTGCTGCAGCTAAAAGGGATGCTAATAAGCATCCAGGCCTAAATCCCAAAATTGTTCCTGGTGATAGAGTTTGGCTGCCCACGAAGAATACCCAACTTAAAGTACCATTTTATAAACTTTCCCCACAGATTTTGATGCCATTGCAGGTACTCAAGCAGATTAACCTAATTCCCTGTCGCCAGAAGCTGCCGCCTTCTCACTATATTCCCAATAATTTTCATATCTCTCTTCTTGGACCTATGGTCATTAACAGGTTTTCAACATAGTTGAAGATTTCTTCTAATCTGCTCCTGAATAATCACCAGGTTTTGAGGTTAAGCAATGCAGGATTGTAAGAAGATTAGTGGGAAAACTCTACTATCTAATTGACTGAGAAACATATGGTCCTGTTTTATGCTCCACAGCTCGTCAAAAAGTTTAATTTGAAGTATTCCCTCGCCTCTTGGAATCCCTTCAGAGATGGACCCTAATATAGAGATACTTTTCTCACCTGGCCCAGTTCCCTTGGTGCAAGCACTGGACGTCACCTCTTCAGCTCCTGTCTTCAGCCGCTCAACCAATCAGCGCTCCTGCATGACATTGGTCCCAGCGGCCTATTTAGGGGGCTCCAGTTTTCCCTTTTTTCTCTGCAGATAAATGTACATCCTTTGCTTGGCTATTGTTCCTATTGCTATTTAACTCTGATCCAGATTCTGACCTTGATTTTGGTCTTGTTCCTGGATTACACTCCTGGATCACCATTTGGATTTGTTGCATGGTTCCTGTGGTTCTACTTATAGTATTTACTCCTGGCCTGACTTCTGACTATGGTTCTGTCTCATGCTCCGGCTTGCTACTTCCTGTGTACTTATCCATTGACAACCCCTGGCTATGTTCCTGATTCCGCTACAGTGTTACTGCCACCTAGGAATCTGGCCGCAAAAGTCCATAGCTCTTTGCAGGGGTTAAGGGTAAAGAACGTGGACATTCTTTAGACTCTGTACCCCAGTCTAGCCAGTGCCAAACTGATTGCAGCTTATAGGATATACTTCTCTAGTAAGAATCATAACACTGGATTTGTTGGCAGTCAATAACATTGGAGACACATAGGTCAGCATATAATCTGTAGACACAAAGTGTTTTTTTAATTATGACTATTTTGTAAAATTGCTTCATGCTCTAATTTTGAGTTAATTGGAGCAGTAAAAAATACCTAGTTTAAAAAATCTACATACTTTTTTACCCCTTGGCGTATTTGGATGTACATATGCACTGTAAGAGTCACTCCAGTCAAAAACTAAAAATTAATCTTTTCGCCAGCCTCATGGAGCTTTACAAGCCCCAAAGTTTAATTTATCTAAATAGTGCCATTACAAAGATCCCCTAATGTCCCCTACTAGGCCACAACTGAAGCCTGTACCGGCCCTAACAGAGCGGTGCTGTTATGAGATACTTGGGAGTCAGCACAGGAAATGTACTAATAGGACACCAGTGATGATGGGGCTTGGATAATGTAAAAGATGTATGAATCCCTAATATTTCTGTCAGTCAGGTTTCATGACGCATCAAGGCAAATTCCCAGTTCTACATTTTCTAACCTGGGAGGGGCTTGAGTCATGAAGATAGCAGCCACTTGATGCTGCAATGTACAAATGATGTAGTAACAGCAAATAACAGAAAGCACACACGTTATAATGTAAAAGTAAGGAACACATAAAAATAAAATTTTATGTTTGATTTTTCATTTTTGACCAGAGTGTTCCTTCAAGACATTTGGACATACACTACCGTTCAAAAGTTTAGGGTCACTTAGAAATTCCCTTATTTTTGAAAGAAAAGCACAGTTTTTTTCAATGAAGATAACATTAAATTAATCAGAAATACACTCTATACATTGTTAATGTGCTAAATGACTATTCTAGCTGCAAACGTCTGGTTTTTAATGCAATATCTACATAGGTGTATAGAGGCCCATTTCCAGCAACCATCACTCCAGTGTTCTAATGGTACATTGTGTTTGCTAACCGTGTTAGAAGGCTAATGGATGATTAGAAAACACTTGAAAACCCTTGTGCAATTATGTTAGCACCGCTTTAAACAGTTTTGCTGTTTAGAGGAGCTATAAAACTGACCTTCCTTTGAGCTAGTTGAGAATCTGGAGCATTACATTTGTGGGTTCGATTAAACTCTCAAAATGGCTAGAAAAAGAGAGCTTTCATGTGAAACTTGACAGTCTATTCTTGTTCTTAGAAATGAAGGCTATTCCATGCGAGAAATTGCCAAGAAACTGAAGATTTCCTACATTGGTGTGTACTACTCCCTTCAGAGGACAGCACAAACAGGCTCTAACCAGAGTAGAAAGAGAAGTGGGAGGCCCCGCTGCACAACTGAGCAACAAGACAAGTACATTAGAGTCTCTAGTTTGAGAAATAGACGCCTCACAGGTCCTCAACTGGCAGCTTCATTAAATAGTATCCGCAAAACGCCAGTGTGAACGTCTACAGTGAAGAGGCGACTCCGGGATGCTGGCCTTCAGGGCAGAGTGGCAAAGAAAAAGCCATATCTGAGACTGGCTAATAAAAGGAAAAGATTAATATGGGCAAAAGCACACAGACATTGGACAGAGGAAGATTGGAAAAAAGTGTTAAGGACAGATGAATCGTTTGAGGTGTTTGGATCACACAGAAGAACATTTGTGAGACGCAGAACAACTGAAAAGATGCTGGAAGAGTGCCTGACGCCATCTGTCAAGCATGGTGGAGGTAATGTGATGGTCTGGGGCTGCTTTGGTGCTGGTAAAGAGGGAGATTTGTACAAGCTAAAAGGGATTTTGAATAAGGAAGGCTATCACTCCATTTTGCAACACTATGCCATACCCTGTGGACAGCGCTTGATTGGAGCCAATTTCATCCTACAACAGGACAATGACTCAAAGCACTTCTCCAAATTATGCAAGAACTATTTAGGGAAGACGCAGGCAGCTGGTATTCTATCTGTAATGGAGTGGCCAGTGCAGTCACCAGATCTCAACCCCATAGAGCTGTTGTGGGAGAAGCTTGACCGTATGGTACGCAAGAAGTGCCCATCAAGCCAATCCAACTTGTGGGAGGGGCTTCTGGAAGCATGGGGTGAAATTTCTCCCGATTACCTCAGCAAATTAACAGCTAGAATGCCAAAGATCTGCAATGCTGTAATTGCTGCAAATGGAGCATTCTTTGACAAAAGCAAAGTTTGAAGGAGAAAATTATTATTTAAAATAAAAATCATTATTTCTAACCTTGTCAATGTCTTGACTATATTTTCTAGTCATTTTGCAACTCATTTGATAAATATAAGTGTGAGTTTTCATGGAAAACACAAAATTTTCTGGGTAACCCCAAACTTTTGAACGGTAGTGTACATGTATGTCCAAAGCCACCCATTGAGCTGCCTGTGGGTTTACTGTCGGGAGCGTGGTTGTCAGTGACAGCCACACTCCTGAGGTAACAGCCGGCATTATAGAATGCACGGATGCCGGCTGTTTAACTCCTTAGCTGCTTTGGTTAATAGACACCACAGCACCTAAGGGGTCAGCCCATCGGCGCCCAAGTGACACGATCGCGGGGTGCCGGTAAGTTACTTTAGCAGTTGGAGGCCATTGTAATTTGATAATATTGTAAAATCAGACCATAACTCTATGGAAAACTAGTAATTGGTTTTAATCCCTTGGTGACATGTCACGTACTGTTACGTTTCTTTCACCAAGGTCTTAAGGCTAAACAACATAATAGTACGTGGTGTTTCTGGTGCGGGCTCAGAAGCTGAGCCCGCACCATCGCCTATATTACAATTGACAACCTGCTGCATGGCCAGGACTGGAGCTAGCCTCCGATCCAGCCGATTAACCCCTAAAGTGCAGCACACAAAATCGAGTGATGCATCAATGGTGCTTACCAACAAATCGGAACCCAGTGATGTAATTGCGGGGTTCCGATAGCTGGTTTGGCAGACCAGAGGCCTAACAATGGACTCCTGTTTGCCAAGTACGAAAGCCTGTTAGGTCCCGCTCTAAAGGGGTTCCGTCCCCAGAAACAAGATGGCGCAGGCTCAGAATCTGAGCCTGCCACATCAGCCGCAGGTGTCAGCTGTATGTTACAGCTGACACCCTGTTGTAATGGCAGGAAATGGAGCTAGCTCTGGTCACTGCCATTAACCCCTTAGATGCCACGATCAAAAGCGATCGCGGCATCTTAGTGGTTTGAAGCTGATCAGCATCGCAGAGATGTGATCACAGGGTTGCTGATCGTTGCTATGGCAACCGGAGGTCTAACAATGGCCTCCTGGTCTGCCATGTATGGAAGCCACGTACTGGGATAGCTATCAGTGAATAACTGACTGCTATAATGCTTTGCACTATGTCGGTAGTGAAATGTATTACAGTAAAGGTCAGAAGTGCAGGCCTTCAAGTCCACTAGTGGGACAAAACAAAAAGTTAATAAAAATGTTGAATAAAAGTGTCAAAATAGAAGTTTCAAGTTAAAAAAAAACTAACACTGTCCTTTTTCCTATAATAAGTCTTTTATTATAGTAAACAAATGAAAACATTAAAAAAAAGTACACAAATTTGGTATCACCGTGTCCGTAACGACCCAAACTGTAAAACTATAATCTTATTTTTTCCGCACGGTGAACACAGCAAAACAAAAAAAACAATGCCAGAATCACTATTTTTTGGTCACCACCCCTCACAAAACATAGAATGAAAAGTGATCAAAAAGTTGCAGGTACCCGAAAATAGTACCAATAAAACTACAACCCGTCCCGCAAAAATAAAAACAATGATGGCCCTCAAAATATTGTGACACAAATAATAAATTACAAAAAAACAAAACATATAAAAAAATATATCTATGGTATTGCCATAATCGTATCGACCCGATAAATAAAGTAAAATGTAATTTGTAGCACACAGTGAACTACCCAAAAAAATTAACTTTTTCAGAATTGCTTGTTTTTGGTCACCCTGTTTGTCAAAAAATGGAATAAAAAGTGATAAAAAAAACCTGCATGTACCCCAACATGGTACCAATGAAAACTACAGATCTTCCCACAACAAATAAGCCCTCATACAGCTCCAGTTGAGAAAAAATAGAAAAGTTCTGGCTCTCAGAATATGGCGACGCAAAATGTTCAGAGTGTTCCAAAAGCGGATAAGATTAGGCACCATTTACAGTGCGACACTGGCTAGACATCTATGAATTATTATTTATTTACCGCATTATTATACCCTCTTATTGTACCCTGATGTACTTCGCACAGCTTACATATGCCCCCACATTATAAACTGAAATATCAGCAAAATTCCAAACAAAAATACTACCAAGCAAAATCTACGCTCCAAATGCCAAATGGCGCTCTCTCCCTTCTGAGCCCTGCAGTGTGCCCAAACAGCAGTTTACTTCCACATATATGGCATTGCCACACCTGGGAGAACCCGCTTAACATTGGCCACAAACTGGGCACAACATATTGTGCACTAATATGGCATATCAGTGGAAAATTGCAATTTTTACTTTGCACCATCTGCTACGCATTAATATCTAATGAAAAAACACGTGGGGTCAAAATGTTCACTACACCCCTTAATATGCACTATGGGGTGTATTTTTAAAAATGGGGGTCACTACCTGGGGGTTTGTTTTACTATTTTACCTCACTTTTGGGTAAGCTATTTTACCTCACTATTTTCCACTGTTTTGGTCCCTGAGGTTCTTTGCAAATGCGACATGCCACCCAAAAACTACTCCAGCAAAACTATAGCTTCAAAAGCCAAATGGCGCTCCTTCCATCCTGAGCCCTGCCGTGTCTCCAAACAAGAGTTTATTACCACATATGGGGTATTGCCATTCTGCAAAAAAAAACAGTGGTGTCAAAATGCTCACTGTACCCCTCAATAAATTCCTTCAGGGGTGTAGTTTCCCAAATAGGGTCAGTTTTGGGGAGTTTCCACTGATTTGGTCGCGCAGGGGCTTTGCAAATGTGACATAGCGCCACAAACTGTTCCAGCAAAATTTGAGCTCCAAAAGCCAAATAACGCTCCTTCCCTTCTGAGGGCTGCCATGTGTTCAAACATAAGTTAGTGACCACATATTTCCGTAATCGGATAAATTGCTTTACAAATGTTGGGGTGTTTTTTTCTCCTTTATTCCTTGTAAAAATGAAAACATTGTATGTTTTATTGGAAAAAATGTAGATTTACATTTTTATGACTTACTTTTAAGAAATTTAGCAAAAAAACTGTGGGATCAAATTGCTCACTATACCCCTAGATTAATTCCTTGGGGGTTTAGTTTCCAAAATGATGTATTTTTGAGGGTTTTTCCTATGTTTTGTCACCACAAGACCTTTTCAAACCTGACATGGTGCCTAAAATATTTTCTAATAGAAAGGAGGCCTGAAAATCCACTAGGTGCTCCTTTGCTTCGGAGGCCTGTGCTTCAGTAAATTACCACACTAGAGCCACATATGGGATATTTCTAAAAACTGCAGAATATGGGCAATAAATATTGAGTTGCGTTTCTCCGGTAAAACTTTCTGTGTTTCAGGAAAAGTGGGGTGATTTATCGGGACTTTCTAATATATAAGGCCCTCAAAGCCACTTCAGAACTGAACTGGTCCCTGAAAAAATAGCCTTTTTTAAATTTTCTTGAAAATGTGAGAAATTGCTGCTAAAGTTAAAACCCTTGTAACGTCCTAGAAAAATAAAACGACATTAAAAAAATTATGCAAACATAAAGTAGACATATGGGATATGTGAAATAGTAACTATTTTGTGTGATATTACTATCTGTCTTACGATGGATTCACACGAGCATGTTCGGTCCGTAAAGGACGGAACGTATTTCAGCCGCAAGTCCCGGACCGAACACACTGCAGGGAGCCGGGCTAATAGCATCATAGTTATGTACGACGCTAGGAGTCCCTGCCTCGCTGCGGGACAACTGTCCCATACTGTAATCATGTTTTCAGTACGGGACAGTAGTTCCACTGAGAGGCAGGGACTCCTAGCGTCAAAATACGTTCCATCCTTTACGGACCGAACATGCTCGTGTGAATCCAGCCTTACAAGCAGATACATATAAATGTCCAAAATAGCTGCTGGAAGCTGTACATCACTCAACTGATGTCCAAAGCACATATCCTAGCACAGGTAAGGAGCAGCCCAGCACAATAGTACCGTACTGTATTGTAGAGAGGTGCTTCTAGAACAGCAGTCAGGTCAAGAACTTCAGTAGTACATGTATTTTTCCACTAAAATGCCCATGCTGATTGACTGGATTACAGATCCGGACTGTCTGTGGCATTGTATGTAGAATGTGATTTCAAGTTACAATAGCCCAGGAAATTATACTGCACAGCGCATGGCGTAAGAAAAAAGAAATAAAAACAATTTGGTATCACTGTAATTGTAACAACAGGTAGAATAAAGATAACATGTTGTTATTGTGCGATAAACAGTGTAAAAAAAAAAAACATAAAACAAAGGTGGAATTGCTGGGTTTTTTTCCTTCTCGCCCCTCCCAAAAACATTTTTTTCTATAAAAGTTATGCAAGAAATTATATGTATGCCAAAATGTCGCCATTGAAAAATATAACTCATCCTGCTATAAACAAGCTTCATCGACACCCCACTTATTTGCAGTAAAGGCTTGTAGTGCATAATTCTAATTATGGAGCCTCTCTCAGTGGAGCATGAGGGAGCAAACATTAGCTGGAGCCACACTATTTCTTACATACTTTTACCCTAACTAGGCCATCTCAGGAATCCCAGGATCTGCCTTCCTGGCGATCCTCTAGCACTTTCCTGTCAGAAGATCTCTATAGCCCATCCATAAACAATTTGCTTACATGACATGAAAAAAACAACAACTTGACACCTTTAACATTAAGCTCATTCCAACTGTGTTTTCTTAAGAAAGGCTGTGTGTTTTTGTTCCTGCATTTGTCATTCAAGCTTGAACTTGAGTCAGAGCCAAGTGAAGCTTTTTGTGGAGCTCCTGTCATCCCCTGTGTCTCCTGTTTTTGACAGCATGTTTGGAGTGCTGCTGGACAACCTCTCCCTAGTCAGGCTTAATGCAGTGGATGAGGAGTACTAATTGGCAGCTGATACCCCCCACTGAGTGTCAGAGTACACGGGCGTGCATGCTGCTCTTTGGTCTGGGTCACCTGAAATGATAGATGCTGTAGTTTGAGAGATTAGGTTCTGCTGAAACCTAAGACCCTGCCTGTAATAGTAAATGTCACCAAGGGCTCAGCAAAAGCTTTCAGGTGAAATCAATAAGAACGTGGGCTGAAAGCCTGAATGACCACTTGAAACATGCTCCGGAACAGGAGTAAAAAGTCATGGAACACTCAACACGAGAGACAAGGGACAGCTTGGTTGGTGAAGTCCCTTCTATAATAATAGTAACAGTAAACTAAACTAAACTCTTCTGCATTATGTCTTATAATGGTTGAATATTTTCTACCTACATAGGGCTATATTTTGAAGCATCCCAAGATGTTAAAAAATAATATGTTTTCAAATAGGTTGGACATCCCATTGGTCAAGCACCCAACTGAAGACACATTTTATGGCACAAAGTGTTGTCGCTGTCAGAAAGCAACAAAAATTTGTCTTAAGTTCCATGTATATCTATATTCACCATAAAGTCAAAGACTAACAGTGCAAAGAATAATGGCAAAGTGGTAATCTGCCTTTGTGCTGAGCAGATCCAGTTGCAAATTGAAATTCATTATTAAAGGGGTTGTCCGATTTTAGCAACTTAATGTTATTTTTTGCATAATGTAAAGTTATACAATTTTTCAATATACTTTCTGTATTCATTTCTCACGGTTTTCAAAATCTCAGCTTGCTGTTATCCAGTAGGAACATTAATTGTCTGCTTCCAGTGGATATAATTCTGCCCATGGTCATGTGATGAACACACAGGTGCTGGGATAGTTGGAAGACACAGCTCTGATACACATACTGTAACTAACGAGCCGTGCACCTGTGTGTCCATCACATGACCATGGACAGAATTTTATCCTTTGGTAGCAAACCATCAATGTTCCTACTGGATAACAACAAGCAAAGATCTTGAAAACCATGAGGAATTAATACAGAAAGTATATTGGAAAATTGTATAACTTTTAACAATACAAGAAATAACATTAATTTGTTGAAACCCCTTTAACTCCCAAAATTAAAAAACAGTATTATATAAAATTATATATTTAAGCAGTTTAAACAATTTCAAACAATACCCAGTCCATAAATAGAATCAATAAAAAGAGAGATTTACAAAATTACATAAAAATTATACTGATTCTTGTGTTTATAACAAACTGGCGTCAATTATTCAAAAATTAAACTTTAAGGAATGTACAAAAAAAATTTGAACATTTTTCATCACTATGACATGGACTAAACAGACCTATGATCTATGATCACTGGATATAGCAAAGGTGGTGAAAATAAGCATGTGATCATAGTCCCGGCGCTACCGCCATATCACAACCTCCATTGGAGATGTACTGTAGCACAGCAGTTGTGTTGCTGGAGTTATTCAAATTTGACATGCTGTAAGCCTGAAAAACTGTCCAATGCAAATTATTAGAATTTGCAAATAATGATACTCAATATTGATTTATTTTTTTTACAAGAGAAAGCAATTGTAATTACTGTAAACTACAGAGGCTAAAGCTAATATGTTTTCTATTGAAGGGCAGCTCTACAGCATAAACTGCTGCTCCAACATTAAAAAACTGTGTAGACTAAAGGCCCTTAAACAAGGGGCAAATTATTGGGCAAATGAGCGTCCATGGGAATGCTCGTTCCCGATCATTATCGGGGCAATGACCATTCATCGGCTCGTTCATCGGCTAAATGCATCGTTTATGCAGCAGAAAATATTATCGTTGTCGGCAGCACATCTCCCTGTGTAAACCGTGAGATGTTCTGCCGACATGATAGAAATTTATAAGGACGAGTGATCGTAGTAACAAGCATTCGTCCCCATACTAGCTCCTTGTAAAAGGAGCAAACGAGCGCCAATCAACGAGCTTGGTGATCGTGCTCGTTTAGACGGCCCATGTCGGGTTGTGTAAGAGGACCCTAAGAGAAGACAAACATTACCTATAGGTTTTATTATTTAGGTGTTGATACCATAGAAAGAACTGTTTCTGCTTGTTCTGCTTTCTTCTTTACCTTTTGTACAGAATATTGCAATGAACTATATAAAGAAGATGGAGGGTCTTCTAAGCTCATAGGACCCAGTCATGTCTGGATTGTGCTTATCTCTAGATGCTGTTTTGCATAGCTTTATTAGAATTTAAGAGAGGCTTTTCTGTATGTTTTTTGAGAAAAAAATTAAGTATTCAAAGCTAAATGACTGATACTGACTAAATTATGGGTCTATCAAAGTATCCAAGATAAATTTTTTATTAGTTTATTCCTAGCAATACAATAGGAAGTAGGAAAGATGGATTTAAATATATGTATCCCAAACATTGAAGTGGCACAGTGATACAGTGCCGTTCAAATAAGTATTACTATTTTTGTCTAAAAAAATGAATCTTTTTGGATATTATTTTTTCTATGTGTAAGCGTGAGAAAGGTATGTTATTTTGTTTTATATTTTGTGTATATTATTCATGTTTTAGTGGCTATTTTATCAAGTTAATGGGACACGTCACACATGCCCAAGAGGAGGCCGAAAGGGCAAAACCCAGGGTCGGGCGGGGACGCCGCTTATGCCGCCATCTGCACCCACATTGGATCATGGATTTTCTATTTCATATAGAATGGAAGAGAGTGTTCTTATACTATAAGTTGGATTGCTTATTCAGTGCCGTTTGAGCGATAAAATTCTATGCTTTTTTCTCTGTAAATTATTGGGGTGTTAACGGATTTCACCCGACTATTTTTACCTGCTTCCGCCTGATTTTTTATTCGTTGTAGATAATAGAACCAGGGAATATATATACTTTATTGTCAAGATAAATATTTTACAATTTTAAAAATATTCTTTCTCTATTTCAAATTTCTACTAAAAGTTGATGTACAATTAAGTAGAAAATAATAATTCTTTGAATATTCTCATTCTTTCTGCTGCCATTCAGTAATGAACACTTTGTTCCAGTATTTCAATGTATTGTACAACCTTCTAACTCATTTGGAGAATATTCCTATGCACATACAGCAATGTGACAAGAAAAGAGCCTCCTCAGCATTCACTTGAGTCCACTTCCCTTGAAGTGTTAATAGTGGGTGATAAAAGCTGTATAACTGGGATAAGGTGATCCAGTCAACAGGGAAAAAGAAAGTTCCCTAGCCAGCGGAAGTTAAAGAACAGTAAAGACACCAGACTGATTGAAAGCAGTGGTTATTTTTAGCCCCGGTGGAATATACTGTCTAGTTTCCATGGTGTTAGCCTCGTATTTCCAAATGAGACATATCTGACACAGCTTGAATTCTTTCAGAGAAGCAGATGAACCCAAAATCTTTGTCAACAACTATACGCAATAATAATTGAATCAAACCATCATGAGATGACAGCTTTTCTGTACAATTATAGGACCATCAAAAATATATTATTTGCAATCATGTGAAACTCTCTGAGTGGATTCAGGATTCATCCAGAAAGAAAATCATTTTGATAGATTGTTACAATTGACCAAAAAGAGCATAAAAAGCACTGATTGACATTAGTACCATATATATGAACATTTCAGAATCTCATTTTATTACATAAATACAATTATTTTTTAACTTTAGGGAAGAAAAGTGTTATCAAATAAACAGATAAGTCAAGGTATGGGAAAGCTATTATGGTTACAGGTAATACTGTCACAATGATATTCCAGCTTTAGGCCCCATGCACATGACCGAGAAGTTCATCCATAATTACAGACCCATTGATTTCTATCACTGACGGACACCTTCCCATATATTTACAGGAAGGTGTCCGTGCCGTTGAAACCTTCCGTAAAATATAGGACATGTCCTATTTTTTTATTTTACTGACCGTGCTCCCATACTTTACAATGGGTGCACGGCCAGCAAATGCAATGTGATTTTGGGCCCTGTCGTGTGTATGGGGCCTTAGAAACAGAAATGTTAATGTTGTCTCCTAGTTTTCCTAGAGCCCTAGGCAGAAAATCTGGTTTTAATCCTTTCACTGCCAAGGATATATGTAATAAATCATGACTGACAACTTGTCGCGACTCGAATATATAATGACTAGAGCTTAGATCAGATTAAAAATCCCAGAATCTTAGCTTTCAAATGATACCACGATCATACCTTTAGTTGCAATATTTGCGGAGCATCTCCCATTTGAACTTGCAGAACAGGATGAAACGTTTTACTTATAGCGGTCTCCTGATTGGACCCTAGAGCTGTTACTCAGAGCAGAGAGGAGGGACTGGCAGGTACAGGCAATGATGGCTGGTAACCGTTGTTTTAAATTTGCTTTGTGCCGGGAGAAGCAGCCCTGACAACACTTTGGTTGGAGTATTGCCGTGCCATAACATCGGGGAGGACGAGACCAGCGTAGATATTCTGCATCCTCACGCTGGGGGCGGCGCTTAACTTAAATAAGGTGGCTAGGTTCCCACCAGCTAAATAAGAGCCGGTAAATAGCACAATACACTGCAATACTTAGGTTTTGCAGTGTATTGTACCAGCAATCAAACGATCACTTGTTCAAGACCCATAGGGGAACTAAAAAAAATTTGTTTAGTAATGTACAAAAAATAAAAAAAATATTAAAAGTAAAAAAAGTCCAAACAATTACAATATAATATTATTTACTCTGCACGGTGAGTGCCAAAAAAAATAAAACAAATGCCAGAACTGCTGTTTTTTTGGCCACTTTGCTTCCCAATTAAAATAGAATAAAAAGTGATCAAAAAGTCAAATGTATCTAAAAAAAATGGTACCAATAAAATACTACAGCTCTTCCCAGCAAAAAGCAAGCCCCCACAGCGCTCCATCAGAGTAAAAACAAAAAAAAAAGTTATGGCTCTCAGAATATAGTGCCACAAAACAATTTTTTTTAAACAATTTTTTTTTCTTTGTAAAAATAGTACATCATAAAAAAAAACTATACAAATTTTGTATCGTTTTGACTCACGGAATAAATGTAACATGTCATTTTTTTCCACACAGTGAACTCTGTACAAACGAAAGCCCCATAAAACTATGAAGAAATCACCGTTTTTTTCCAATCTCTCACTCACATACACACACACACACACACAGAAAGATTCTCTTTTCAGTTTTCGAATACAATATATGGTACATTTAACGGTGCTTTTAAAAACTACAACATGTCCTGTAAAAACACAAGACCTCAAACAGCTACTTAGATGGAAAAATATGGCTTTTGGAAGATGGGCAGGAAAAAAACCTAAATCAAAATAAAAAAAATGGGTGAGGCAGCAAGGGGTTTAAGGGGCGAAGTGGTGCTTTACTTATTTATGATTTATGTTGTGCCAGAATACGATGTACTTTAATTTGTACTGTTGCTTTAAGGATGCCATGCAATGTGTGCTAACCTCTTTTCCTTCCCCAAGAGTGTTGATTCCAGTAGAAAGTAGTAGTTGAGAAAACAGCATCCTTTTTCAATGAATTTCTTTTATTGTGCCCATAATCATCGTACAAAAAAAATAGAAGCAACGTTTCGACCCACTACAGTGGTTGAGTCTTTTTGAAGCTTGAAAAAGACCCATCCACTGTAGTGGGTCGAAATATTGCTTCTATTTTTTGTATGATGATGATGGGCACAATAAAAATAACTTATTTGAAAAGGATGATGTTTCTCAACTACCACTTTGGACATCTTTTTGGGAGTGGAGATCATGTCATGTGAGTATGTGCACACTAAAAACATATCAAATCTGCTGCTGTCTCAATTGGAAATGTATTTCTTGGATTCCAGAAGAACCTTGGTTTTGTGACATTTGTATATTCTTTGTTATGTGTAGCTGTTGGTTTGTCGTTGAAGGCAATAACGGCTGGTAACTGTTGCTTTACATTTGCTTGGAACCAGGAGAAGCAGCCCAGATTACATTTTGGTTGGAATATTGCCGCGCCATAAAAACTGGGAGGAAGAGACCAGAGTGGCTATTCTATGTCCTCACACTGGGAGCAACGCTTAGATCATATAATCCAAAATAGAAAAAAAATCGAGGCACTCACCGACTTGGCAATGTATTTCCTTTTATTCGGGATCTTGGTCTAAATGATGCGGAGTAAGCCTACGGCCATTTCGGGTGCAAGCACGCTTTGTCAAGGCCCTGGCAAAAGTTGGAGCCACTGGGGTCCTCATGGCCGTTCTTACCTTCTGACGGTACCATCTATAATCAAACTGGAAGAAATTGTGTTTCAACACAAACTTCAATGCTTCGCAGATAAATTCAATAAACATAGGATCCCCTTTTGTGTAGTGTAGTCGACGTCTGACAGCCTGTACACCTGCATCCTGCGGGATACGGGTGTATAGGCTCTCAACGTCAATACCAGCCAATTTAAAGTCTTGCTGCCAACCGAATTACATCCAAATTGTCAGGAAGTCTGGTGTATCCTGAAAATATAAGGGAATATTCCCTAATAGTGGGTGCATCACCCAATCTAGGTAGCGTGAAAGTGGCTCAGTAACTGAGCCACTTTCCGCTACGATTGGGCGTCCCCGGGGAAATTCAATCAATTTGTGTACTTTTGGGATGAAATACCAGTAAGGTCTCTTCGGGAACAGTGTAAATAGTTTTATATCATATAAATTGGCTAGGTTCCCACCTAGTGGTGTTCACTGATCGGGCTATGCCCTTAGTAACAAGTTGTGCTAGAGCTGCAGTAAGTTGGTGGTGTTGAGTGTCACAAGCACCGCCCCTGAGTCGAAGTAGGCCGTTGAGCCTTCCCACATGCAATACTGTCAGTCGGGTGTTAGCCAAGAGCCTCCTAATGAGAGTCAGCGTGATCGGTGGGTGATAGTGGCAGGAGCCTCCCCACAAGACCAAAAGGCAGAAAGCAAGCAAATCTTAGAAGCCTAGTGATAGACCTGAGGAGTGCCCTTGACTCCATCCTGCAAGTAGAGAGCCAGCCAGCCATCGTCGTCTGCTTGAACCAACCGAAACCTGTATTAAGAGACTGTACTCCACAAGTGTTGCTGCTGAGAAGTGTTCCGCCTTATTGCTGTGGCCGGGTGTTAAATAACACCGGTCTTAGTAAAGAATCGACGTCTTCGTGAACTTGTGCCTGCGCGTTTCAAATTTTGAATCTGCAGTAAAAATAAAATGTATTGCGCCTGCGCAGTAAAAGTTGATTTATTGTGCCTGCGCAGTAAAATCTAGTTTATTTCGCCTGCAAAGTTGATTTATTGCTTTGAATGCGCAGACGCAATAAATCAACTTTTAATGTGCGGCGCAATACATTTTATTTTTACTGCACATGCGTGATTCATTACAAAAAATATTAAACGGGCAGGCGCAAGTTTACAAAGACGTCGATCGGAAGAGCGCACGACACGGATGACGCACCGTTCGAGTAGAAGATCGGAAGAGGAGCTCGTCCGGAAGTAGAGAATGAAGAACAGACAACGGAAGAAAAGATTTAGGACACTGGCAGAGTCACGTGACACAACTCCGTAGTAGAAGACCTCTACACATTTGAAACGGTAAGTATATTACAAAGATACTTCATTACATATGTATAATGTATTGCACAATTGTTTTTCAAAGGTGGACAACCCCTTTAAGTATACAGTAGTTCACTAGAAGTTATATTATAGCCCAATAAATACTGTAATTTCCAACATTATAAAAAAACTTTAACAAGATAAATGCAAACAAAAAGTTGTGTAATTAAAAATTACAGTATGCAAATAGCTGTACCAAACACTGCAAAAATAACTTAGCCAGACAGCAATGCCATTCATTATGCAAATAATTATTCCATATACTGTACAGTACAATTAATAGTGTCACACAGAGCACAGATTAGAAATCCATATCGTGAGCAAATACAGTAGCAGGGCCAAACAATTTCCAAAGTATTTGCCAAATGGTGTGCAATTAAAAGTGCCAATTAGAGATGAGCTACATTATGTATATAATAGAATAAACATACATACCTACCTGCCCACACACTTATTATATTAAACTGACCCATTACGTATAAACCTATATGTGCACATGCAGTACCCTAAGTGTGTGCAACCCTATAAGTTAGTTTGTGCACTGTGAGAAGAGTGTAGAGCTATGCAGCTTGTGCAGCATGCCTTCAAATCTCTTGGCTTTTCGATACAACCTTTGAATACAAAAGTGTAAGTGTGATTCAGTATTAGATTCAAGCTTAATGCATAGATACGGTGCATGAACCAAGCTCAGTATATAAATATACACAGCACCAGAACAAAGCAGAGTACATATACAGCACCATAACAAAGCTCAGTACATAAATACAACACCAGAACCAAGCTCAGTACATAAATACAGTACCAGAACCAAACTCAGTACTTAAATACAGTATAAAACAAGCACAGTACATAAATACAGTGCTAGAACCAAGTTCAGTACATATATACAGCACCAGAACCAAGCTCAGTACATAAATACAGCACCAGAACAAAGCTCAATACCTAAATACAGCACTCAGCACAAAGCTCAGTACATAAGTACAGAACCAGAACCAAGCTCAGTACAAAACTGCAGTACCAGAACCAAGCATAGTATATAACTACAGTGCCAGAACAAAGCTCCATACATATATAGAGCAACAGAACCTGGCTCAGTACATAAACGAAGCACCAGAACCAGACGCCTGGCACAGATGGAACTTGGCGTGACCATTGCCACTTGACGTGGCAGATGACACCTGTAGTGGCAGATGACACGTGGCACACCGGATGAACTCGAATTCTACCTAGACTTCGCTCAGGAACAAACATAATTATGGGATACAGGGTACTGGAACACAGGATACAACTAAGGGACCATTTGCAATAACGAACATGGGTAGACACAACAATGCTCAGGCACAGAAAGGAAGGCAGGATGGACTTAAGTAGGACAGGGAGAACAGGGATAGGCTAGGGAAGAATATAGTGGTGCGCGCGCTGGCCCTTTAGGAGTTTATAAGAGCGCACACACAGACGGGAGCAGTACACGCCGGCGTCCCTGGGGAGGAGGAGCAGGACACCGGCAAGAAGGTAATAGATGCTGGCTGCTGCCAGGGGAAGCCGGATAGGGCGAACGGCGCTACACTCAGTACATAAATAGAGTATAGAACCAAGCTCAGTACATAAATACAGTAATAGAACTAAGTTCAGTTCATAAATATAGCACCAAAAACAAGCTCAGTACATATATACAGCACCCAGAACTAAGCTCAGTACATAACTACAGCACCAAAACCATGCTCAGTAAATAAGTACATCACCAAAACAAGGCTCAGTTCAAAACTACAGTACCAGAACCAAGCTCAGTATATAACTACAGTACCAGAACCAAGCTCAGCACATAACTTTAGTACCAGAACTAAGCTCAGTACATAAATAAAACACCAGAACCAAGCTCAAAACATATATACAGTACGAGAGCCAAGATCAGTACATATATACACCGCGTTCCAAATTATTATGCAAATGTTATTTTTCGCTGATTTTCCTAAATAGTCAATGCAAATGACAGTCAGTATAATCTTCAAGCCATCAACCATTGGAGTATAATGCAAATTGTATTGAACAAATCTCTGAATGATAACAGATTTTTTTTTAGAAGTAAAAAACTCAAAATGCACTGTTTCAAATTATTATGCACAACAGAGATCAAAACATTTTAAGTTACATATTAACATAGGACCCCTTCTTTGATATCACCTTCACAACTCTTGCATCCATTGAATTTGTGAGTATTTGGACAGTTTCTGCTTGAATATCTTTGCAAAATGTCAGAATAGCCTCCCAGAGCTTCTGTTTTGATGTGAACTGCCTCCCACCCTCATAGATATTTTGCTTGAGGATGCTCAAAAGGTTCTCAATAGGGTTGAGGTCAGGGGAACATGGGGGCCACACCATGAGTTTCTCTCCTTTTATGCCCATAGCAGCCAATGACACAGAGGTATTATTTGCAGCATGAGATGGTGCATTGTCATACATGAAGATAATTTTGCTACGGAAGGCACGGTTCTTCTTTTTGTACCACGGAAGAAAGTGGTCAGTCATAAACTCTATGTACTTTGCAGAGGTCATTTTCACACTGTCAGGGACCCTAAAGGGGCCTACCAGCTCTCTCCCCATGATTCCAGCCCAAAACATGACTCCGCCACCTCCTTGCTGACATTGCAGCCTTGTTGGGACATGGTGGCCATTCACCAACCATCCACTACTCCATCCATCTGTACCATCCAGGGTTGCACGGCACTCATCAGTAAACAACACGGTTTGAAAATTAGTCTTCATGTATTTCTGAGCCCACTGCAACCGTTTCTGCTTGTGAGCATTGTTTAGGGGTGGCCGAATAATAGCTTTATGCACACTTGCAAACCTCTGGAGTATCCTACACCTTGAGGTTCGCGGGACTCCAGGGGCACCAGCGGCTTCAAATACCTGTTTGCTGGTTTGCAATGGAAAATTAGCAGCTGCTCTCCTAATCCTATTAATTTGTCTGGCAGAAACCTTCCTCATTATGCCTTTATCTGAACGAACCCGTCTGTGCTCTGAATCATCCACAAATCTTTTCACAGTACGATGATCACGCTTAAGTTTTCTTGAAATATCCAATGTTTTCATACCTTGTCCAAGGTATTGCACTATTTCACGCTTTTCGGCAGCAGAGAGATCCTTTTTCTTTCCCATATTGCTTGAAACCTGTGGCCTGCTTAATAATGTGGAACGTCCTTCTTAAGTAGTTTTCTTTTGATTGGGCACACCTGGCAAACTAATTATCACAGGTGTCTGAGATTGATTACAATGATCCAAAGAGCCCTAAGACACAATACCATCCATGAGTTTAATTGAAAAACGAATAATTAAATGTTTATGACACTTAAATCCAATGTGCATAATAATTTGGAACACGGTGTATATATACACAATACCAGCACAAAAACAGCTCAGTACAGAGATAATTTGCACAGTTGGGTTAACCCCTGCAATATAAATGCGTATGGCATGAAACTACAGCTTCTAGTACGACTTGTAGAATGTTAACGGTATGCTGGGAGTTGTTGTTTCACAAAAAGAATGATATCACCCATCATCTTGCTACAGATAATACAATGAATCCAGTACTGCTCTGAAACAGTCAGAGGCACAATAAGCATTTACATTCAGTGACGTCTTCTCTGACTGGCGTTGTTCTCCTATTTCTTTTCCATTTAGTCCAGAACTCTATGACGCCTTCTCCCGGCCATGTCTTCTCTCTGCAGAGCTTGCCAGCCAGATGTCTCTCGATGCTTTTTTAGCACATCCACAACCCCTATACTGAAAAAAAATCCTGATTGTGCCACAAAATGTACCCCGAATACCATAGCACCTCTCTATATACCAATAGCCACTGTGCCCCTGAATATACCGCTACACACTGTGCCCCTGAATATAAACCTGTATCACACTGTTTCCCCGACTACAATCACACACTCTACCACCTAAACCAAAGCCCCCATTAAAATAGTACACACATTGTAAATAAAGCAGTGTCCCCTGTAGATAGTGTCACACAGTGCCCCTGTATATAGTGCCACAAATTACCCCCTGTAAATAGTGCTACCCACAATGCGACCCTGTTAAAAGTGATGCACAGAGTCCCCTATAACATGTGCTAGATATTGCCCCCTGTAGATAGTGCCACACAAAGCGCCTCCTGTAGATAGTGCCTCACACAGTGCTTCCTGTAGATAGTGCCACACACAGTGCCCCCACAATATACACCCCCCTGCAAAATTTGCTGTACATATATGGGGATGCTACCTAGTGAGTTAAAAGGAAGCAAATATAGCTTAAATTGCAAAGTCCTTAACCCCTTAACGCTCCATGACCTACTATTAGGTCATGCTAACTGTAGCGTTCGCGCTCAGTGACCTAATAGTAGGTCATGGAGTAAACACGGCGCCGTTCGCGCGGTGCGCGTTCATGAGCTGTGATAGCTGCTGTTTCCGACAGCAGACTATCACTGCTCAATGTGCCGGGACCGATCGCGGAGCTCCCCCGCCGATTAACCCCTCAGAAGCCGCGTTCAATAGCGATCGCGGCTTCTTAGGGGTTAATCCGCCATCGCCGGCCTGCTACACGATAGCGGCCGGCGATGGTGACTATGGCAACCGGACACCAAACAATGGCGTCCGGCTATGCCATAGACGGAAGCCTAGTGGGTCCTGACAACGTCAGGACCCACTATGCTTGCTGTCAGTGAGTAGCTGACAGCTCTAATACACTGCACTACGCATGTAGTGCAGTGTATTAGAATAGCGATCAGAGCCTCCTGCCCTCAAGTCCCCTAGTGGGACAAAGTAATAAAGTAAAAAAAAAGTTAAAAAAAGATGTGTAAAAATAAGAAAATAAAAGTTTTAAAAGTAATAAAAGTAAAAGTCCCACTTTTTCCCTTATCAGTCATTTATAATTAATTTAAATATATAAACAAACAAATAAACTATACATAATTGGTATCGCCGCGACCGTAACGGCCTGAACTACAAAATTATTTTGTTATTTATCCCGCACGGTGAACGCCGTAAAAAAATATATTAATAAACCGTACCACAATCACAATTGTTTGGTCACTTCACCTCCCAAAAAATGGAATAAAAAGAGATCAAAAAGTCGCATGTCCCGAAAAATGGTAATGATTGAAACTTCAGTTCGTTACGCAAAAAATAAGTCCTCGCACGGCTTTATTGATTGAAAAATAAAACCGTTCTGGCTCTTAGAATAAGGTAACACAAAAAGTGAATGATTGTTTACAAAACGTATTTTATTGTGCAAACGCCATAAGAGATAAAAAAAAACTATAAACATCTGGTATCGACGTGATCGTATCACCCCGCAGAATAAAGTGAATGCGTCATTTATAGCGCACGGTGAACGCTGTAAAAAAAAACGTATACAAAAACAATAGTAGAATTGCTGTTTATTAGTCACCACGCCACCTAAAAATAGAATAAAAACTGATCAAAAAGCCGCATGCACCCCAAGAAAACTACAATGGATTCCTCAAGGGGTCTAGTTTCAAAATTGGGGTAACTTTTGGGGGGTTTCCAATGTTTTGGCGCCACAAGACCTCTTCAAACCGGACATGGTGCCTAATAAAAAAGAGGGCTCAAAATCCGCTAGGTGCTCCTTTGCTTCGGAGGCCGGTGCTTCAGTCCATTACCGCCCGAGGGCCACATGTGGGATATTTCTCTAAACTGCAGAATCTGGGCAATACGTATTAAGTTGCGTTTCTCTGATAAATCATTTTGTGTTATTAAAAAAATGGTATAAAAAGAGTAAATTTCACCTCTACTTTGCTCTAAATTTCTGTGAAACACCTAAAGGGTTCATAAACTTTCTAAATGCTGTTGTGAATACTTTGAGGGGTCTAGTTTCTAAAATGGGGTGTTTGATAGGGGTTTCTAATATATGGGCCCCTCAAAGCAACTTCAGAAATGAACTGGAACCTAAAAAAATAAATAAATGAGGCAATACTTCGCTTCTTACATTATACTGATAATGAGCCGTGCCCACCCCGAGATTACCCCAGTTTTGACCGTTTGTATAAACGGAGACCCCTATTAGACCGTTTCAGTGCCCCGTTTTCCCAAGCATACACCCCCGAGAAGTGTTTTTCTATTGATGAGTCCCTGGTACATTTTAAAGGGAGGGTTCAATTCCGCCAGTACCTGCCAGGTAAGAGGGCAAGGTATGGCGTGAAGATGTATAAGCTGTGCGAGAGTGCATCAGGGTATATCTACAGATTTAGGATATATGAAGGAAAGGCCACCCCCAAACCAGACTGCATCCTGGACTACAATAGGTACATGGGAGGGATGGATTTGTCAAATCAAGTCCTGAAGCCCTACAGCGCCATGCGGTGTGGTATAAGAAGCTGGCCGGGCACATCATACAGATGGCTTTGTACAATGCGTATGTGCTACGTCGATGTGCAGGCCAGAGGGGAACTTTCCTGGAATTTCAAGATCTAATCTTTAGGGACCAGGAAGGGGGGGCACCCAGTACTTCTGGAAGCGAGGCCACACGCATCGTACCAGGGCAACACTTTCCAGGAGAAGTTCCCCAAACCGGTGGAAAGGGAAAGAGTCAAAAGAGGTGCAGAGTCTGCTATAAGAGCGGGATAAGGAAGAACACAATATACCAATGTGACACGTGTCCCGAAAAACCAGGGCTCTGTATAAAAGATGGTTTTAAAATGTATCATACATCCCTTGATTTTTAATTTACCCTGATGCACTCCGCACAGCTTACCCCCCTCATCTTTCCCTTCTGAGCCCTGCCGTATGCCCAGGCAGCTGATAACAGCCACATGTAGGGTATTGCCGTACCCAGGAGAACCCACATTACAATTTAAGGGGTGTATATCTCCGGTGGCGCATGCTGGGCACACTATATTGGACACTGAAATGGCATATATATATATAAAATTGCAAATCTCACACTGCACCATCTGCTGCGCATTATCTTTTACACAGTACCTGTGGGGTCAAAATGCTTACTACACCTCTAGATGAATGTCTTAAGGGGTGTAGTTTTTAAAATGGGGTCACTTCTCGGGGGTTTCAACTGTACTGATACCTCAGGGGCTTCTGCATACATGACTTAGCACCAGAAAAGCTCCAGTAGGCCAAATGGTGGTCCTTCCCTTCTAAGCCCTGCCGTGTGCCCAGGCAGCTGATAACAGCCACATGTAGGGTATTGCCGTACCCAGGAGAACCCACATTACAATTTAAGGGGTGTATATCTCCGGTGGCGCATGCTGGGCACAATATATCGGACACTTACATGCCATATATATATATAAAATTGCAAATCTCACTCTGCACCATCTGCTGCGCATTATCTTTTACACAGTACCTGTGGGGTCAAAATGCTTACTACACCTCTAGATGAATGTCTTAAGGGGTGTAGTTTTTAAAATGGGGTCACTTCTCGAGGGTTTCAACTGTACTGGTACCTCAGGGGCTTCTGCATACATGACTTAGCACCAGAAAAGCTCCAGTAGGCCAAATGGTGGTCCTTTTCTTCTGAGCCCTCCCATGGGCCCAAACGGCAGTTTATCACCACAAATGGGGTATTGCCGCACTAAGGACAAATTGGGCAACAAAATGGGGTATGTTGTTCCTTGTGAAAATAAGAAATTTTGATCAAAAATGACATCTTATTGGAAAAAATATCATTTTTTTCATTTCACAGCCCAATTCAAATAGGTGCTGTGAAAAAACTGTGCAGTCAAAATGATAACAAAAACCATAAATGAATTCCTTGAGGGGTGTAGTTTCCAAAATGGGGTCACTTCTGGTGGGTTTCCATTGCTTTGATACCTCTGGGGCTCTGCAAATGCGACATGGCACCCGAAAACCAATCCAGCAAAATCTGGACTCCAACAAACACATAGCGTTCCTTTCCTTCTGAGCCCTCCCATGGGCCCAAACGGCAGTTTATCACCACAAATGGGGTATTGCCGCACTAAGGACAAATTGGGCAACAAAATGGGGTATGTTGTTCCTTGTGAAAATAAGAAATTTTGATCAAAAATGACATCTTATTGGAAAAAATATCATTTTTTTCATTTCACAGCCCAATTCAAATAGGTGCTGTGAAAAAACTGTGCGGTCAAAATGATAACAAAAACCATAAATGAATTCCTTGAGGGGTGTAGTTTCCAAAATGGGGTCACTTCTGGTGGGTTTCCATTGCTTTGATACCTCTGGGGCTCTGCAAATGCGACATGGCACCCGAAAACCAATCCAGCAAAATCTGGACTCCAACAAACACATAGCGTTCCTTTCCTTCTGAGCCCTCCCATGGGCCCAAACGGCAGTTTATCACCACAAATGGGGTATTGCCGCACTAAGGACAAATTGGGCAACAAAATGGGGTATGTTGTTCCCTGTGAAAATAAGAAATTTTGATCAAAAATTACATCTTATTGGAAAAAATATCATTTTTTTCATTTCACAGCCCAATTCAAATAGGTGCTGTGAAAAAACTGTGCGGTCAAAATGATAACAAAAACCATAAATGAATTCCTTGAGGGGTGTAGTTTCCAAAATGGGGTCACTTCTGGTGGGTTTCCATTGCTTTGATACCTCAACACCTCTTCAAACCTGGCATGCTGCCTAAAATATATTCTAATAAAAAAGAGGCCTCAAAATGCACTAGGTGCTTCTTTGCTTCTAGGGCTTGTGTTTTATTCCACGAGCGCAGTAGGGCCACATGTGGGACATTTCTAAAAACTGCAGAATCTGGACAATACATATTTAGTAGTATTTCTCTGGTAAAACCTTCTCTGTTACTAAAAAAAAATTGAATAAAATTGAAATTCAGCAGAAAAAATGAAATTTGCAAATTTCATTTCCACTTTGCTTTAATTCCTGTGAAATGCCTGAAGGGTTAAAAAACTTTCTATATGCTGTTTTGAATACTTTGAGGGGTCTAGTTTTTAAAATGGGGTGTTTTATGGGGGTTTCTAATACATAGGCCCCTCAAATCCACTTCAGAACTGAACTGGCACCTTCAAAAAAAGGCTTTTGAAATTTTCTTAAGAATTTGAGAAATTGCTGTTTATGTTCTAAGCCTTGTAATGTCCAAGAAAAATAAAATAATGTTCAAAAAACGATGCCAATCTAAAGTAGACATATGGGAAATGTGAACTAGTAACTATTTTGGGTGGTATAACCGTCTGTTTTTCAAGCAGATACATTTAAATTCTGAAAAATGCTATTTTTTGTAAATTTTGTCTAAATTTTGCAATTTTTCACAAATAAAGACTGAATATATCGACCAAATTTTACCACAAACATGAAGCCCAATGTGTCACGAGAAAACAATCTCAGAATCGCTTGGATAGGTTTAAGCATTCCGACGTTATTACCACATAAAGTGAAATATGTCAGATTTGAGAAATGGGCTCTGAGCCTTAAGGCCCAAACTAGGCTGCGTCCTTAAGGGGTTAATTTTACGCAATTTGATGTATTTTTCTACAAATCCACAACAAGTATGACTCGCGTGAATGTGGTCTTACAGAATACTATAGACAACAGCCTGTATAATGAAGTGTTTGCAGGACCACCACTGGGATGAATTTCCCCTAAGTACTGCAACGTATTTCGAGATCATACAAATAGATGAAATTGCCTAATTGAGGTATTCCAGTTTCAGCAAATCAAGGTTATTTTTTGTACAATGAAGTTATAAAATTGTATTATATACTTTCTTTATCCATTCCTCACAATTTTTCAGATCTCTGCTTGCTGTGATTTAATAGAAACTTGAATGGTTTACTCCTACCTATTCGACACAAATCTGTATGTAATCATGTGATGATCATACAGTATAGGTGATTAGAAGACATAGTTCTAATACACATACTGTAAAATCTGTGTGCCTATCAGATGACCAGGACTGATTTTTAATGATTTTTAATCACTGGAAGTATGAAATAACTGCAAGATCTTGAAAACCATGAGGAATTGATATTTTTCCATTATACATTTATTTGCTGAAACCAGAATACTCCTTTGATATAGATCCAAAGATTGAACATCACTTTAAGTGGATGATTTTTAAACTGTGGTAAACTGGTTTAAGGACATGAAAATGGATGGCTGCTAAATTTTATTTAACAACAAGTAAATATACACATTGGTAGTTTTATACTAAGGCTATGTTTACTTTTTCAGCCTACATTTGACATACAAGCCATGAAAATCTTGCGACATATATGTTAAACGTAGGCCGTGAGGGATGAGTGGTTCCGTCAATCATAGGCTATCTGTCATGAAAAGGTACATCATGGAAAACGATTGAAAGGCTCATGTTGTATCAGTTCAACGGATACCTGTGACATATGCCGTACGTGACTTCCGTCACCCATTTGCTACCATGTTAAAAAAATATATATGTTAAACGCATATGTGTTTTTTGACTGGCACAGTGGGATGGAATAGCGTAGTCTACTACACTATTCGATTCCCTTTTCTTTTTCTTTTTTTTACGGTATACTGATGTTTAACAGCCAGAAGGAAGCCCAAAGGACACTCTTTTGTCCTCAGTCTGACAATGGAGCCCAAAGTGACCGCTGCATTTAAAGGTGTTTGTAGCCAATGGGCACCCCAACGACTAGATCACCGGGGTGCCGATGGCTGCAATGGCAACTGGAGGTGTAATACTGGCCTCCCAGCCTGCCTAGTATGGAAGCCTCCTAGGCCATGCCTGGAGGCGGGAACTAAAAGGCTTCCGGTACTGACAGGAAGATGGCGCGGGCTCAGAAGATAACCCAGCGTCATGAGCGGCGGGTGTCAGTGTATCTTACAGCTGACATCCTGCTGTAACGGCAGGGACCGGAGCTAGCTCCAATCCCTGCCATTAACCCTTTAGACACAGCTATCAAAAGCGATCGCTGCATCTTAGTGGTTTGTAGCCAAATCGGCACCCCTACGATGCCATCGCAGGGGTGCCGACAGGTGCTATGGCAACAGGAGGCCTAACAATGGCCTACTGGTCTGCCAATTACGGAAGCCGATTAGGCACCGCCTGGAGGCAGCGCCTAATCGGCTTGCTGTCAGTGAACGACTGACAGTTCTAATATATTGCACTACATAGTTAGTGCAATGTATTAGAATATAAATCAGACAGTTGGACCTTCAAGTCCCCTAGTGGGACTAAAAAAAAGGTGCAGAAAAAGTGAAATAAAGTTGTAAAAAATAAAATAAAAGTTTCCTTTTTCCCTTATCATGTCCTTTATTATTGAAAAAATAAATAAACCATACATATTTGATATCGCCGAGTCCGTAACGGCCTGAACTATAAAAATATTATGTTATTTATCCCACTCAGTGAACGCAAAAAAAAATACAAAAGACCAATACCAGAATTGCTGTTTTTTGGTCAGCTTTCCTTCCAAAAATTGGAAAAAAATGTGATCAAAGAAGACGCATGTATCCAAAAATGGTGCCTATAATAACTATAGCTCAACTCGCAAAACAAGCTCTCATACAGCTCCGTCGACGAAAAAATTAAAACCTTAAAAAATACAGAAACAATACATTATTTTTACAAAAGTAATTATTTTGTGCAAAAAGTTGTAAAAAATAAAAGTGCAAAAAATTTGGTATCGCCGGAATCATACTGACCCGCAGAATAAAGTTAGCATGTACTTCATAACGCATGGTGAATGCTGTATAAAAAAAAACCAACTAAATTAATATGCCAGAATTCCTGTTTTTTGGTCACCTTGCATCGCAATAATAGCATAAAAAGTGATCAAAAAGCTGCATGTACCCCAAAATGGTACCAATAAATACTGCAGCTCGTCCCGCAAAAAAACAACCCTCATACCACTACGTCTATAAGAAAAATAAAGTAAATTAAGGCTCCCATGAGTCAAGAAAGAAAAAATATATGATTTATCAAGGCCTTTAAATTAGGGAACCAGGAAGGGGAGGGCCCAAACATATCTACTAGAAGTGAGGGTGCTCGTGTTATACCAGGACAACACTTTCCCAACAAAATTCCCCAAACTGCAGAGGTGCGGCGTGTGGACCAAAAGAGGGATAAGAAAGGACACCATTTATCAGTGCGACACTGGCCTGTGCAGAAAGGACCTACATCTATGGATTATTTTATTGTTTTTTTTTTACCCCATTATTATACCACCTGACTATGCCCCTGATGTTACATATGCCCCCACATTATAAACTTATTTATCAGTAAAACTCTAAACAAAACTACTACCAAGCAAAATCTGTGCTCCCTTCTGAGCCCTGCACAGTGCCCAAACCACAGTTTACCTCCACATATATGGCATCGCCATACCCAGGAGAACCCTTTTAACATTTTTTTGTGGGGGTGTCTCCACTGGCACAAGCAGGGAAAAACATTTGCCACAAAAATGGCATATCTAGAAAAAAAAAATAATTTCTACTTTGCACCATCCGCAGCAAATTCTTTTATGGAAAAGATCTGTGGGGTCAAAATGCTCACTACACCCCTTAATAAATTCCTTGAAGGGTGTAGTTTCCAAAATGGGATCACTTCTCAGGGGTTTCTTTGTAAGTCGCCAAATAAGGCCTCAATTTCGCATGGTACTCTTTAGCTGGGTTCCCACGGGTCGGATACGCTGCGTAGAAACTGCGCAGCGTATCTGATCTGGAACCCGCAGCACCTTCCGCTCTGGAAAGCAGCGCTTGAAAAAAAAATAAAAACGTTGATACATACTCCCTCTTCTATGCGCGTAGTCCGGCCTCCTACAATGACGTTGCAGGCCACGTGACGCTGAAGCTTGTGATTGACTGCAGCAATCACATGGGATAAAACGTCATCCCAGGAGGCCGGACGGCAGGAAGAAGGAGGGCGTTATGGGTAAGTACGTTTCTTTTTTTTCTTTTTCGGAGTTGCGATTTTTGCTGCGAATCCGCTGCAAAAGTCGCAACACATGGCGTTCTGTTGTGGGTTTTGCATCCCCATTGAATTTAATGGAGGAAACCCCCAGAAAATCAACAAAAGCTCAGCATAAATTGACATGCTGCAGAATTCAATTCTGCACCGCAGGTTAATTTATTAACGTTTACGCTGCATTTTTTTTCTGCAGCATGGGCATGAGATTTTCTAAATCTCATCCACTTTGCTGCTACTGTAAATGCTGCGGAATTTCCGCACAGAATTCCGTTGCGGAAATTCCGCAGCGTTTACGCAACGTGGGAACCAGGCCTTTCACTCCTGAGCCCGGTCGAATGTCCAGGCAAAAGATTACGGCCACATGTACGGTGTTTTTAAAACCGGGAAACAGAGCATAATAATTAGAGAGCAGTCTTTTCATGGTGGCACAAGCTGGGCACCAAATATTGGCATATGTATGGAAAAATTGCCAATTTCACTCAGCAACATCAAGTGCACACTAATTTCTGGAAATCATCTGCGGGGTTAACATTCCAAGTAAACCCCTAGGTGAATACCTTGAAGGATGTAGTTTCCACTGTTTTAGTCCCACAGGGGCTTTGGAAATGCGACATAGCATCCAGAAACCAATCCAGCAAAATCTGTGCTCCAAAAGCCAAATGGTGCTCCTTCCCTTCTGAGCCCTGCTGTGTGCCCAAACAGCAGTTTATGACCACATATGGGGTATTTCCGTACTCTGAAAAAGTTGCTTTACAAAGGTTAGGAGGCTTTTTCTTCTTTATACCTTGTGGACATTATTTTGTTTTTTTTAGCTAAAACGGCATCTTATTAGAATAAATTTAAATTTTTCATTTTCACATCCAAATTCTAATAAAATCTAAGAGCTCTAAATGCTGTTTTGAATACTTTGAGGGATTCCGTATTTAAAATAGGGTCACTTATAGGGGTTTGTATTGTATAGGCCCCTTAAAGTCACTTCACAACTGAACTGGTTGCTGTAAAAATAGACTTTTGAAATTTACTTGAAAATTTGAGAAATTTCTGCTAAAATTCTAAGCCTTGTAACATTCTAGAAAAATAAAAGGATGTTCAAAAAATGATGCCAATCTAAAGTAGACATAAGGGAAATGTTAATTAGCAACTATTTTGCGTGGTATAACTATCTGTTTTACAAGCAGATATATTAAAATTGATACAAATGCAAATTTTTACAAATTTTGCCAAAATGTTCGTGTTTTTCACCAGTAACTTAAAGTCCAATGTGTCACGAGAACACAGTATCAGAACCTTGGATAGGTAAGAGTATTCCGAAGTTATTACCACATAAAGTGTGACATTTCAGATTTGAAAAATAAGGCTCTGTCAGGAAGGTCAAAAGTGGCTGGAGCGGGAAAGGGTTAAAGGAGCAACTGCAACATTGTATAGATTATAAAAGAAAATAAGAATGACAAACATACTGTACATTAATATGATTTCTTTAATAAAAGGTCAACGGCACAACTATAGAGCATTACACTTTTGCTATATATGCAACATGTAACATTACTTCGGGCTAGTGCTGGCACTGTGGAAGTTATATATGTCAATTGACATTCCTCCTGAAAGATAATTTTTAACTCTTCCTGGCAGTACAAAACGCTGAATGAAAAATATGTTTCTATTGTTCTGGAAGATATACCTGCTGGGAGCAGCAGACAAGTGTTGACATTTGTACACGCAATAGAGAAGGTTCACTGCTGGCAGATGTTATAAGACAGAGCTATAGTCCTTGTTGGTTGCTAAAGACTTTTTCAAAGACAGAGAGCATACTTGAATTACATTCCTCATTGTTGGCGCAGTATTACAAGGTCATATGCATTCCACTGGTTGGAAAATCTCACTGTGACCTGTTCTATGCAGCCAGAATAACGATTTCTGCACCTAGTGGGAGGCAGCCTTGAACAAATATTATCATGTCTTGACAACATTAACTATTTAGCAACTTCAGGAAAGTTTATATTAAATTTTTATAGCTACTTTCTATAACCATTAAAACAAAAGATATGGGATAATGCTCTAGTGTGATGATATGCTCCATCAAGCTCCATCTCTGCACATTTTAGTAAAAATGACATTGGACATCCCCAAGCATAGGCGTGCAGATGTCACTGCTTCCTGGGCAGTGTTCCCTATAAGCTATGTACTCTGGAAGGGAAAAAGTTAAAACAAAATAACTATGTGTATCAAAGAGCCCAATAGCAGATCCACCTGTCTGCAAAGTCTGGAATTTTGTATTTCCAAAGCGCAGAACAGTGATTATCAGCACTCCCTATTGCTATGGAGTTTGTAGAATGCAATACAATGCTATATAATAGAATGTACACAACAGTTGTCTCTTTAAATAATACTGTTATGACTGGTATATCCAGTACTAACTGAATATAATACATTTTTATGAGGTAAATTATTTGGACTTGGCTAAAGGGTTTTGGTTGAATCACAAAAAAACTTTTTTACCTTATTGATGATATATCCCAATTGTACAATGATAACAACAAAGATTACGATAAAATTAAAAGTCCACATGCGCTGTATAGAAAGAGAATGGATCATTTACTCTAGTGAGCTTAATGAACCCCAATCCAATGCTGTGACCCTCGTAAACACCTATATATTAAGGTTTATTAGTTTAGATGGTGTTGTCTGTTATTAAATCAAAAATTGTCTCAGGGGCCTTATCCAGAGAGTTGTAGGCAAAAAAAGTGATATACTTCAAGGTTCAGTCCAGTGACCATTCTAATTTACCTTATTCCCCAAGCAAAGGTTTTCCAATATCATCCAATGATCATCATTACCATTTTATGTAACATAGACAAATGAAATGACCTTGTCAATAAGCCATTACATCTATTTTTGCCTTCCACTGGTTCTACCAGATAATGGAGATATGACTAATCCCATTTTATGTCAGTTATATTACTTTACTATCTGTATCCTTCAAATTAAATATCAAGTATGCAAATTTGTTCATATAGAGTAAGACAGAACTCTAACTTTCCAGGTGCATGAGTCAAATACAGTACATTTAACTTTCAAGGATTAAAAGGTGACACACATAAAATATGAATGTAGTGACAATGCTACGAAGGTAAAGGACTGTCAGGGGACTGCTTACTGCTCTGAACTCCTACCATACTCACCGTTCCTTCCTTCTCTCACTTCCTTCCTCATTAGGTTGGTGATGGAATAAAAGTACAGAACAGGTCAAAAGGTCTTGTCCCAAGTAATTAGAGAGTTGCTTCTTTTATCTAATTGTACCTTGTTAAAGTATATCAGTGTCAGCCAGGTTAATTGGAACTTTAATACATAATTGATGTTAATTTATGGCCTTTTTGTTCCACGATGCTCATTCAGACCTTAATGTCAGGATACAGTTTTCCTGTTATTATATACAGAAAACTAATATCCCCCTGAGGTTAGCTTGCTTTCAGCTTATAAAATATCCAGTACTACAGTGTGTATTAATTAGAGGGTCTGTTGAACCTAAACGGTTCAATATTTTACAGCTAATATAATTGAAATAAGTTAATGTAGCATTATTTATGTATACCCATAATAAATAAATAACATTTTTATAAATACAGTATAGATTAGATAAGAGAGGTATACTCCCTTTAAGAGGAATACATTTTAGGCCTTAAGCGCTGCCCCCAGCGTTAGGCACGCAGCATAGCCATGCTTGTCACTTTTCCAACGCTGTTACGGCGCAGCATACACATTCTAACTAAGATGATATCTGGGCCATTTCTCCTGGCATCAAAAATCTTTAAACTACAGTAGTCACCATCATTACCTGAGAACCAGTCCAAGGTACAACACATCACAGTATAAATAACACAGCAAAGAAAACACAACACAGAATATGTGTAACGACCATCAGGTTTGTGGACCCACTGGGCTACTCCGTCGCATTGGTGTAGAACCACCTCTAAGGGCAGCCTCCCCGGTCTTCACCCGGTCTTCACCCGGTCTTCACCCCAGTCTAAGCAGCCTCCCCGGTCTTCACCCTTTAACCCCTCTTCAGGAATCTGATCTTCGCTGAGGGGAGACTTCCAAGTCACTACCTCTTGAGGTGGTCCCGGCGGAGTAGCTGCTGGCCAAACAGAAGCTGGGAAGAGACAGGCAGATGGTACCTTGGTGGTAGTAGACAGGAACCGGATTACTGTAAACAGACTGGTGCTGGATTGCTGGAAGCAGGCTGGTGCCAGATTGCTGGTGTAGCGCCCATGGCCGCGGGCCGTCGGGTTCACTCACCTCCCGACGCCCGCAGCCATGGATCTGTGAGCGCTGGCCTCCGTCTCCCTCCTAGGAGATGCCAGCGCTCACTTCCGCTCCGTCCGGCCGGGTCCCGTAGGGTGCGCGCGCACGCTCGCGCCCGCTCTTAAAGGGCCAGCGGGCGTGCATGAAATCACTGATTATTAACCCACGTGATTCCCTGCTCTATAAGAATGCCCCAGCCCTTCTGATCCTTGCCTGAGCCTTTCCCTGTCTGTCTCGCAAATGGTCCCTTAGTGTCTCCCGTTCCTGCTCTTACCTGTGCCCTGTTACCGTTCCTGTATTCCGCATTGTTCCTGTGCCTACCCGTGTTCAAGTGTCGTCTGCCACGTCAAGTGCCGTCTGCCACGTCAAATGCCATATGCCACGTCAAGTGCCATCTGCCACGTCAAGTGCCATCTGCCACGTCAAGTGCCATCTGCTCATCAGATACTGCTCGCCACTTCTGGCGCCACCTTCCGCACCTGTCTCCATCCGTGCTGAGGCCACAGTCACCGCCCGGACTATTTCAGGTACCTAAGCATTACTGTCTGCTATCTACTTTCACATAGACTGTGACCTGGTCAGCTGCCTCCCCGCTACGGCGGAGCGGCCTAGTGGGTCCACAAACCCTGTGTCCGTGACAGTACGCTCAGGCCATGGAACCCGCTGGACAGCCCAAGACCCCAGTACAGAAGATTCAGACAGAGATGCATGACCTACGCACTCGTCAGGATCAACTCCTTGAGGCAGTGAATTCCATTCTGGTCTGCCTGGATCTACTCGCTGTTCCACCCCCGGTTCTTCCTCCAGAAGCTGTTGCTGTGCCACTGCCTGTTGCTCCCCCTGTTTGTTCCGGATCCTCAGTTCCTCTGCCTCTTCCTCCTCGCTATGACGGTGATCCCAGAGCATGAAGAGGATTTCTTAATCAATGCACGGTGCATTTTAGGCTACGGCCTCATCTCTTCCCCTCCGAGGAGGCTAAAGTAGCGTTCATCATCTCCCTCCTCGCTGGCAAGGCCCTCGCATGGGCAAACCCAATCTTGGAGCAACAAGGAGCTGTATCCGGACCTAGTCTTGTTCCTGCAGTCCTTTCGTGCCGTGTTCGAGGAGCCGGGTCGAACATCCTCTGCCACAGCCACTCTGTTGACCCTCAAGCAAGAAGGCTCCACAGTAGGGGAGTACGCGATCTCCTTCCGTACCCTAGCAGCCGAGCTGGCATGGAACAATGAGGCACTGGTGGCGACCTTCTGGCAGGGACTGTCCTCTCACATCAAGGACGAACTGGCAGCCCGCGACCTTCCTTCTACCTTGGATCCCCTCATCCTGTTAGCCACCCGGGTTGATATGAGAATCCGGGAGCGCTCTCAAGAGGTTCGTCAGGAGAGCCGGGCCCACAGACCAGCACCCCCTGCCCAGAGACCACAATTGTTCACTCCTAGTGCGCTACCTGAGGAACCCATGCAGGTAGACAGAGTCCGGTTATCTGAACAGGAGAAGCAGCGCAGACGCTCCTCTGGACTTTGCATGTATTGCGGCCTCAAGGGTCATTTTGTGCGTCAATGCCCACAGAAACCGGGAAACTCCAGTACCTAGGGTTGGTTGGAGAGGCAACTCTAGGTGGAACGTCTCCAAACGTTAAAACCTCTTCCAAATTATCGATACCTGTGGCCATCGTCACCGGACAGGCATCACATCCTTCCTCCGCCTATCTTGACTCTGGAGCGGCTGCTAATTTTATCCACCAAGATCTAGTGGATCGGTTTCAACTACCCACAGTCCGTCTGGAGAGACCCCTGGCAGTTGCCTCTGTGAATGGTCTACCGCTGCCTGATCCAATCATGCTCATCACTGAGCCGGTGACATTACGGGTCGGAGCTCTTCACTCAGAACAGATCTCCTTCCTGGTACTACCCAAGGCTATCAATCCTATCCTGCTGGGTCTGCCATGGCTCCGTCTACACGCCCCGACACTCGACTGGAGTTCTGGAGAAGTTCTTCAATGGGGTTCCAGATGCCATAGCCATTGCCTGTCACAAGTCCGTCCTGTTGTGCCCCCTCTGCCTCAGTCACTTTACGATCTACCTTCTCAGTATGCCAGTTTTGCGGATTTCTTCTGCAAACGAGAGGCTGAGACGTTGCCTCCACATCGGAGTTATGACTGACCCATTGAACTGGTGCCCAATGCTTCTCTTCCCCGTGGACGAGTATATCCTCTCTCCTTGCCAGAGACGTTATCAATGTCAGCCTATATAAAGGAGAACTTGGAGAGGGGTTTTATTCGAAAATCTTCCTCCCCGGCCGGGGCAGGATTCTTCTTCGTTAAAAAGAAAGATGGATCTCTCCGACCCTGCATCGACTACCGTGGTCTCAATCAGATCACGGTCAAGAACATATACCCGTTGCCACTCATTTCCGAGCTGTTTGATCGCATACGAGGAGCCAACATTTTTTCCAAGCTAGATCTGCGAGGGGCCTATAATCTAATCCGGATTCGCCGGGGTGACGAATGGAAGACGGCATTTAACACCCGCGATGGGCACTACGAATACCGAGTGATACCCTTCGGACTGTGTAACGCTCCCGCAGTATTTCAGGAGTTCGTTAATGACATCTTCCGAGATCTCCTCTATACGTGTGTTGTAGTTTATCTCGATGATATTCTAATCTTCTCCCCAGATCTGATGACCCATCGGAGGCACGTTCGTCAAGTTCTTCTGCGACTAAGAGAGAATCACTTGTATGCCAAGTTAGAGAAATGCACATTTGAAAAGACGTCTCTGTCCTTCCTGGGCTATGTCATCTCGGATCAAGGCCTTAAGATGGACCCTGAGAAGCTAAAGTCTGTCCTGGAATGGCCACGTCCTCAAGGCCTAAGGGCCATACAGCGGTTCCTGGGTTTCGCCAATTTCTACCGGCAGTTTATTCAGAACTTTTCTTCTCTGACGGCCCCCATCTCTTCCCTTACCAAGAAGGGTGTGAACGCCAAGGTGTGGACTCCGGAGGCAGAGTCCGCATTCATTAGCCTCAAGAAAGCCTTCACTTCAGCTTCGATCCTCCATCATCCTGACATATCTCGGCAGTTCTCACTGGAGGTGGACGCTTCCTCTGTTGGTGCAGGCGCACTTCTGTTCCAGAGGAGCTCCAAAGGAAAGGCAGTAGTGTGTGGCTACTACTCAAGACTGTTTTCCTCTGCTGAGCGCAATTACTCAATTGGAGATCGGGAGCTACTGGCTATCAAATTGGCCCTGGAGGAGTGGAGACATCTCCTGGAGGGCGCTGCTCACCCCATCCTAATCTTCACCGACCACAAGAATCTCACTTACCTTCAGTCCGCTCAAAGACTGAATCCTCGTCAAGCCAGGTGGTCACTATTCTTCACCGGTTTCCAATTTCTGCTCCACTACCGTCCCGCGGACAAGAACGTGAGGGCCGATGCCCTGTCCAGATCATTCGAAACGGAAGACACGGTGGAGTCCCTTCAGACGATCATAGACCCATCCTGCGTTGTCACCGCCAATCCTCTGCAGCTTAGAAATATTCCTCCAGGGAGAACTTTTGTTCGGTTGGCTGACAGAAAAATAATTCTCCGCTGGGGACACAGTTCTAAACTGGCTGGGCACGCTGGTGTCCGTAAAACCCAAGACCTGGTCGCTCGTCACTTCTGGTGGCCCACGCTACCTAAAGATGTTCTGGACTTTGTCTCTGCTTGCACGGTGTGTGCCTCTAACAAGGTGGCTCACAGCAAGCCTGCCGGCCTGCTTCAACCCCTGCCTGTACCCAGTGCCCCCTGGCAGCACATCGCTATGGACTTTGTCACGGACCTTCCTCTCTCAGCAGGATGCAACACCATCTGGGTGGTGGTGGACCGGTTCTCTAAGATGGCACATTTTATCCCGCTAACCGGCCTACCCTCTGCTCCTCGACTAGCAAGCTTCTTCATTCAGCACATCTTCCGCTTGCATGGCTTGCCTCTTCACATTGTGTCCGACCGGGGGGTTCAGTTTACCTCCAAGTTCTGGAGAGCCCTCTGTAAACTCCTGGATGTGAGTTTGGACTTTTCCTCTGCCTATCACCCCCAGTCCAATGGGCAAGTTGAGAGGATCAACCAGATCATGGAAAATTACCTCCGCCACTTCATCTCTTCACAGCACGATAACTGGGTACAGCTTCTTCCATGGGCGGAGTTTTCATATAACAACCACACAAGTGAGTCCACCACCTCCACTCCGTTTCACATCGTGTACAGTCAACATCCCAGAGCTCCTCTTCCAGTGTCGACTTCATCTCAGGTACCCGCTGCTGACTCTACATATGGGGACTTCCTGCAAATCTGGCAACAGACCCGGTCCTCTATTTTGCAGGCGGTCGAACGCATGAAGCGTAAGGCAGATACCAAAAGAAGAGAGCCGCCTCAGTATCTTCCTGGGACTAAAGTCTGGCTGTCCTCTCGAAACATTCGCTTGAGGGTGCCTTCATACAAGTTTGCTCCCAGGTTCCTTGGTCCCTTCGAGATCCTGCAACAAATTAACCCTGTTTCCTATAAACTGCGGCTGCCCCCTACCCTCAGAATCCCTAACTCCTTCCATGTGTCCCTCCTGAAACCAGTGGTCCTGAACCGCTATAGCAAGACCTCTAGTTCCACAGTTGCTTCCAGCGGCCCTTCTGATGTATTCGAGGTAAAGGAGATCCTGGACCGCAAGAGGGTAGGAGGAAGGACTTTCTATCTGGTGGACTGGAGAGGGTTTGGTCCTGAGGAGAGGTCCTGGGAGCCAGAAGAGAACCTCAGTGCTCCTGCTCTTATTAAAAAGTTCCTCTCTCACTCTGGCCCCAAGAAGAGGGGGTGTAAGAGGGGGGATACTGTAGCGCCCATGGCCGCGGGCTGTCGGGTTCACTCACCTCCCGATGCCCGCAGCCATGGATCTGTGAGCGCTGGCCTCCGTCTCCCTCCTAGGAGATGCCAGCGCTCACTTCCGCTCCGTCCGGCCGGGTCCCGTAGGGTGCGCGCGCACGCTCGCGCCCGCTCTTAAAGGGCCAGCGGGCGTGCATGAAATCACTGATTATTAACCCACGTGATTCCCTGCTCTATAAGAATGCCCCAGCCCTTCTGATCCTTGCCTGAGCGTTGTTAGTCTTTCCCTGTCTGTCTCGCAAATGGTCCCTTAGTGTCTCCCGTTCCTGCTGTTACCCGTGCCCTGTTACCGTTCCTGTATTCCGCATTGTTCCTGTGCCTACCCGTGTTCAAGTGTCGTCTGCCACGTCAAGTGCCGTCTGCCACGTCAAGTGCCATCTGCCACATCAAGTGCCATCTGCCACGTCAAGTGCCATCTGCCACGTCAAGTGTCATCTGCCACGTCAAGTGCCATCTGCCACGTCAAGTGCCATCTGCTCATCGGATACTGCTCACCACGTCTGGCGCCACCTTCCGCACCTGTCTCCATCCGTGCTGAGGCCACAGTCACCGCCCGGACTATTTCAGGTACCTAAGCATTACTGTCTGCTATCTACTTTCACATAGACTGTGACCTGGTCAGCTGTCTCCCCGCTACGGCGGAGTGGCCTAGTGGGTCCACAAACCCTGTGTCCGTGACAGCTGGAAGCAGGCTGTTGCCGGGTTGCTGGAAGCACCTAGAGGGAACAGAATACAGTCAGGTAACAGACTTGGGATACAGGATACCAATAGGTAACAGACTTGGGATACAGGATACCAATAGGTAACAGACTCAGAATACGGAACCTTCGCAGGATAACACTAGGTTTGTCCAACTTTGCTCAGGCACTTGAGAAAGGGGCAAAGTCACTTATATGAGCCAGGGTGTGCAAGGATAGGTTGGGGACATTTTTACTGGTGCCCTTTAAGAACTTGCACACGCACCTTACGAGTACAGTCCAGTGGAGAAGGAGGCAGAGAGCAGAGCACGCCGGCATCCTTGGGCAGGGAGATGCTGGCGGCAGTGCACAGTCCTGCTGTCACGGCTGCCGCTAAGAAGGGGATGCCGGCGGTAAGCGACCGTGGGCATAACAATATGTATCTGTTATACAGTAACATGTCCTTCTCCGGAACGCCAACCATGGGTAAAAAAGCACATTAGACCCCCAAAAAATGCATTTAAAGCAACAGTACACTTTGCATGTTACTTCCAACTATTTACATTGCAAAATAAATACAGTGGTGACCCTTTAATGATAGGGAACAAAAAGAGAGATCAGCAGCACATCACAATCCAAAAAACATGGAAAATAGTTTTCAGAAATATAACTACACGGTGCAAGCAGTGTCGAGCTGTATCCACTCCAACTCCTCTAGTGACAAATCCAGGAGGAACAACAGCACAAATTCTTTGAGTATCAACAGCAAAAAAAGCTTTTATTTCACCATAACAAAAAGCGACGTGTTGAACCTAGTGTGGGTCTTTCTCAAGCCGCTTGAGAAAGACCCACACTAGGGTCGAAACGTCACTTTTGTTATGGTGAAATAAATGCTTTCTTTGCTTTTGATACTCAAAGAACTCAAAAATACTCAAAGAACGTGTGCTGCGGTTCTTCTTGGATTTGTGCATTTAAAGATGGGGATCACTCCCACATTCTTACACATTAATTGCCAAAACACCTCCAGTGATGAAAAGGTTAAAGGGGTTGTCCACTACCAGACAACTGATGACCTATCCACCGGATAGGTTATCAGTACATGGTCTATGGGGGTCCGAGACCCAGACACCGCACCATTTAGCCACTCCGGCTGCCTCCGGATACCGGACGTCCATGCTGGAAGCAGTTAGTTCCGGTCATGGAATAGTAGCCGAGCTGCAGTACTGCAGCTCTGATCCTATTCAAGTTAATAGGAGCAGAGCTGCAGTTCGGCAGCATGGCCGCTATGCAATGTACAAAGCCAACTGCTTCCGGCTCCGTACATTGCATAATGTGCCATTACATCCGGTGCCCACAGGCCACCGGAGCAGCTGATCGGTGCGGGGTTCAGGTGTTGGACCCGCACCGATGATATACTGATGACCTATCCGGTGGATAGGTCATCAGTTGTGCGGTAGTGGACAACCCCTTTAAGCTACCCATGCACATCAGATATTTATTGGCTTATAGTACTGAGTTCAATGGAATGGGATCTTTTAACAATCCAATGTCTATTCTAGAGCCAACATCTATTCTAGGGACACATGTCCAATCCTTTGTTTCCCAGCAATATAAGCAATGAAAGATCTATCTGGATACCACTTGTTTCCCCCTAATGCAATAACATGCCCTATGCCAAGGTGAATGCTCATGTTTATGAGGAAGTCAAGGAACATATTTCTCAGCAAATTTGTATGGCAGCATTAGTCCATACGGCTAATGAATAACAATGTTTAATACCTGAACCAAAGAATGCCTGCAGTCTAGTTCCAAATCTGACTGAATCATAAAATAATTATATTTTGGTAGTAATCAAAGCAGTGCCAAGACTTTCATTATCTGGGACTTCCATGCATACGTTAACTTAGTCTAAAGCTAAATAAAACCTCCTAAAATGTCAACATTAATAAATCACTCTTCGAGAGAAAGACGAAAATGTAAAAATACTGTTTATTCCAATATACTTTACAGTAAAGCACAATTTTACATTACATGTTACATTTTGTAAAAAAAAAAAAAAAGGTCCCCATCATCCAGTCACAAATATCAATGGAGGTGTTTAAGGGAGTGAAACAAATTTAAGACAAACATACAGGTCTCAACAATGTAGAAAATGATTTGCAGACTACAATAGCATTTGCAAAGAGGCAGCTCATAATGGCCCCATTTCCCTGGTATTCACAAGCTTCACAACATTAACAAAGGAAGGCAACGAGCTCTAGAGTTAAGTCATAGTGTAAGCCAATACCAGAAAGGGCTACTTCCATGTTTATGTTTCAGAAGCAATACATTTTTCCCCGATTCTTCTTCACCTGTTGTAACATTTTTGGTTCTAAAAGTTCTGTTTACAAGTGTAGTTGGTTATACCTGCATTTGTGCTCTTCAATCAGAAAAGTAATTCTCTTCATTTAAAGGAGTTCTCTGCAATCTATAAATTAGGTTGTTTAAACCCTTCCCGCAAATGGACGTGACTGTATGTCCATTTTAGTGGTGCTTTCTCGCACATGAGTGTACAGTTATGTCCAGTGGATGGGACAGGGGCAGGAGCTGTGCCAGCTGTAATATACAGCCGACATCCCGTTGCAATGGCTAGGGTCGGAGTTGCCATTTAAATCTAAAGATACCACAGTCATTAGCAACTGCTGCATCAAGGTGGTTAAACAGGGAGGAGAGTCTCACTCTGTCACTCCATTGGTGCTCCACAACACAATCGCAAGAGGCAATGGGTTGCCACGGCAGCCTGGGGCCTAATAAAAGCCCCAGGCCTGCCATGGTTGTATGCCTATTAGGTTGTGTTAAAGGCATGGCCCAATAGATTGCATGTCAGTCTGTTATTGACAGGCATTAATGCTTCGGTATACAAAGCTTACCAAAGTATTATAGAAGAGATTGTAAAGTCCACAGGTTGGTCTAAAAAATAATTAAAAGTTAAATAAAATGTATTAAAATGAAAACAGTCAACAGTGTAAAAAAAAGAAACGCAAAACAGCAAAAGCAAAATTGTTTTTTTTTCATTGCACATCAGAATTTTTTTTAATGAAAATGAAACATTAATTTATATGTACCTCAAAATGCGTCTATTAAAAAACTTGACTGACGCCTGCAAGAATCGAGCCCACATATGACTACATCGACGGAAAAAGAACAAACGTTATAGTTCTTGGAATGCGACAGCATAAAAACTTTTTTTGACAAGAAATCTGATATTATTGTGCAAAAGTAGTAAAATATAAAAAAGACAATACGGATTTAGTCTTAATATTACTAACATGATATTTATGCCGCACTGAGAACAGCATAAGCATAAAATGCAAAAAAACAATGGTGGAATTGCTGTTTTTCTCCCTTCCCGCCCCAAAAAGAGTTAAGAAAAGCTGATTGTTAAGTTATATGTACCACAAACTAGTGCCCTTAGAAAACACAGCTTGTCCAATAACAATAGAAACCTCATAGACACGTCAATAAACAAAAAAATGAATGGCTCTCGGAAGGTGGGGATAAACATAGGAAAAAAAGTTTTCCAAAACTGGCTGTGGTGGGCAGGTGCTAGGCTCCTAAAGAAAAAAAAAAGTAAAACTTTGTAATAAAAAACATTGTAATATTAATTTTTATATTAATTCTGTTATTTTTCCCTTCGATCTCTGCCAGTTCCAGGTATTTTTTGATAACAAACTGAACAGGATAATGTGACACCCACGCAAACTCATGTTGTGTGAATGTGGTGGCTATGGACGGCACAGCATCGCGTCAGTTTGTTATCAGAAAGGACCTGGGACCGGTAGAGAGTAAACAAAGCAGAATTAAGGTTACATTGCAAAGGTTTTTATTTTTACATTTGAAGCCCAGTCTATTTTATAAATCCTAGAAAAGCTCTTTAGGGGTGTAAGTAATAAGCTGTAAGGCCTCATGCACACAACTGTCATTTTCATCTGTAATTACGGAATCCGTAATTACGGATGAAATTGCAGACCCATTAATTTCTATTGGTCATGGACACCAATATTTAAGGATGTATGTCCGGTCTGTAGAAATGCTCTGAAAATTATAGAACATGTCCTATTGTCCACAATTGCGGCACGGATTCCCCCATAGAAGTTTATGGGTGCTTCCACAATTGCGGACGGCTACGGATGTGTATCAGTAGCCATCGGATCCATATTTGCGAACAGTAAAAACACTTACGGTCGTGCACATGAGGCCTAAAGGAGAAAAATATATATTTTAGGTTGTGGGAACATAAACTAACAAAATAATGTATGTAATAGGGAATGGTCTACATAACAATTCCTGTACTTTTTTGCTGAACATTGATTCCAATGTTAACAAAGTTCAGGAGTTCATGGTACCTTGTCCTGACCTGGGGGAGAGTCTGCCCTCTTCCACCGACACCAACTTAACTCTAGGGAGTTGAAGTGACTAAATAACCCAGGTCTTCTCAATGGTTGGGTAAGCCAGTAGCGCAGGCCTGAGGCCCCATGCGTGTTTCTAAGCCTGTTACAATAGACCAGGTATTACATAACAAACTGGCACTGTACATGAGTTTCATGATGACTGAAGGAGGAATAACATGACATGGCCTTGCAGGCTTGGGGTCAACTGAAATACAGTATTGAAGTTAAAAAGAGGTCACAGACATTCACCTTTCAACCAAGAATATGTTTAACCAAACGATTCAATCAAACATCTTGCTTTTCCGTATAGTCTAAAGATTGTTGCCTTTGTCCAAAAATGATTAGGGGTAATATTTATTGTAAGATGGAGTTTTACTAAATATTAAGTAGTAATTCATTCTAAATTGTTTCTTAGAGCCATATCCATTGTGATATTTATCCCTGTAAGATAATATCTAGCAGATTATCCATATTTCTATCAGAACTATGTGCGGATGTGTGTGGGTGGAGGTATAAAGTGACTAAATTTTGCATATGTCAGTGGGCTTCAGGTGGAAAATAAAGATGCATTAAGGGTGCATTGAAAATCCTACAATATGTAAAATAATAATAATAATATAAATGAGAATAATAATATAAATGAGAATAATAATAATAATAATAACATGTATATAACTCATTTTGAAAAATACAGTATTTAATTGAACTATTGAGGTTGGAGTTTGCAACTATATGATAGTATTACCAATGTCACACAGCAGGAATTTGAAGTCAAAATGAACAAAAAGTAATATTACATGAGATAGCCTGAAATGTAGAACATTTCACAAAATTTTAATTAAGTCCCTTAGTCCATAAAGATCATGAGCTCTGCAATTAAGAATCAGTTTGCACAAATAGGCAATTATTAACCAGGACATTTAATTAAATGCAATTAGAAAAAAATGAACAGAGGAAATTACAGAAGGAACGGTTTTATTCTATTTGAGAGAAAGTAAGGACAAAATGATAGAAAAAAAGATTTTAAATTAAAGTGACACTGACCATAAAAATGTAATGTCATGTTTAACCCCTTATTGAACGCCAATACATGTTTTCACAGCGCTCATTATAGGTACTTATTCTACAGTGCCTTTCCGCAGTGTTGTGACCTAAGCCCAACACAGGTGTCACATGCCGGCTAGAGCAGGCGTTGGCCGTCTAAAGACAGACAGATTCCTGCTCTAAACGATGGTATCAAAGTTTTCTTCAACCCCGCCCGTTTAGTGACAGCAGCATCTAATTGGTTTTAGAGGGAAGGGGCTCCCTCTCTCACCCAATCGGCACCCCTGCAATGCAATCGTAGAGTGCAAATGGTTTCCATGGCAGTTGGGGACCAAACAAAAGCCTCCTGGTCTGCCTTCAGTGAAAAAGGCTGGGCCTAATAGAATGCTTGTCAGTTTTAAACTGACAGGCCTATTACACTACAAAACAGAAGTATTGCAGTGTATTATAAAAGGGATCAAATTAATGCATAGTAAAGTCCCCTAGTGGGACTAAAAAAAAAGTTACAAATATTTTAATTAAAATGATTATAAATAAATGAAAAATCACAAGAATTTAAAAAAAAAAAAATGTAGAAATTCCTTATTATGAAAAAAAGTTACACATAATTGGTATTGCCGCATTCGTAATGAACAAACTATAAAAATATTATGTTATTTAACCGCATTGTGAACGCCGTAAAAAATAGAATAAAAATCAATGCCCGAATTGCTGTTTTCTGTTCCTCCTACCTTTCAAAAAATGTAATAATAAGTGATCAGAAAGTCGTATGTACCCCAAATTGGCGAATACAAAAACAAATACTTTCACAGAAAAAAGTGTTTTTATTGTGTAGTAAAACATAAAGTTATTAAGTAGTAAAAACTAAAAAAAAACTACATAAATTTGGTATTACCGAAATTATATCAATCCGCAGAATAAAGTTTTTATTGTATTTATACCACACGGTGAACGACGTAAATGTAAGTGTAAAGAAGATGGCAAAATTTCTGGGTTTTTTACGTTAATAAAAGTTAATCAATAAGTTATATGTACCCCAAAATGGTGCCATTAAAAAATAAAGCTTGTCCTGCAAAAAAACAAGCCCTCATCACACGGCTATGTCTATAGAAAATCAAAAAAGTTATGGAATGCGACAAACAAAAAAAAATCACATAGTCTGGTTACCAAAGGGTTAAATTTAATGCTAAGCACAGTTTTATTTTGTCACTTCCACAAAGGCATTTCTAAAGCCATGTGCACATGCAACGCAGTGGCCAAAAATCCGCTGCATAATTCATGTTCTAAATGCATATTTTGGCACAAATCCAGAAAAAATCTGCAACAGATTGCACATTGAAAATATGAAACTAATGCGCAGCTAATCCACATATGTCTTTACACAAATGTACAGATCTTTCCATTTGTGTCTACAGATCCTATAGATACCTATATGTCTCTATGGTAACCGAGTACAAACTAAAGTTTAATTCTGCAGTCATATTGCCATTTATCTGTCTCTCTACTGTTTTGCTAAGGTTTTACGGAAAGAAAAAAAAGGTACAAAACGGCGCAAACATAGGGCATTACCCATGTAAGATGTAGAACAGGCAATGTAGTAACGAGTATGCTCACCTGGTGATGTCGTGCTAAGACCCCTGTAGATATGGTCTTTAGGTTGTAGGTTTTCCAGGGAACTGCAAGCTCCGAAACGCGTCGCCTGTATTATACTTATTTCTATTAAAGAACCTTGATCTACATAGTGTCTGCCTCCTCCTTGCTATGCGACAGTAGAACTAGCAGCACTACACAACACCAAAAGGGAACAGTGCTGATCCAAGGGCTGATTTTTGAGATATCTCCTTCTGTCCAAGGGACCTTTCTCACAATACTGCTACATTTTTTATAAGCTATTAAATGTATGGTAGTAAGAATTAGAGGGACAGAAGGATAGCAGTATGACTGCAGGATCAGACTATATAGAGTTTTAGTCCATTGGCATGGTGACAAATAGGTTTCCATATGAGCTGTAGACACAAAAGCATAGGTGATTTTTAATTACGACATTTTGTAATGTTGTCTCATTTTTTATTGTTGATGTATTTTAACAATTAAAAAAAAATGGTTGTGGAGATGTACCTTACCATTAGAGTAGACAGCAGTAAGTTATCAGCTTCCTGAGTTTTTATACTTGTTTTTGGACTGAGTGGTACTGTGGGACCACACACAATAGAGCTTGCTCACATTTCAGTCACTAAGAAGAGGAAATAAACCTGGAGTGATAAGTACTATATAAACCGTAGGCCATCAAGTAATGTATATACAGTTAGGCACTGGACATTCCAGTGGACACAAGCAACACGGCATTAATGGAAAGCAACATGGCATGACAGGTCGATCACCAACGGGCTCCGAGTCAATTCCAGGCCAAGTTGTCAACTTTATTCATGTGCCTAAGAATGCAGATGAAGTTGAGAATTGTGATGGAGCTTAGGAGCAATCGGCAGTGGACACGCATGAGCACTACTGCTCCATTCATTCTTTATGGAACTGATGGAAATAGTCGAGTACAGTGCTTGGCTATCTCTGTCAGCGCCATAGAGAATGAATAAAGCAATAGTGGTCACGCATGTCTAGCTGTAATGGCAGGAAGGAGGTGAAGGGAACAAGTGAGCCCTAATCTACCCACCGCCCTGTCCCTGCCTACTTGCAACGACCCGCCCTAGGCGACGGGGTACAACTTGGCGGCGGTCCCTACGCTGTCTAAGTGCAAGGGAGTACAAACAGGGAACACGCAAGGGAATACAGTAGCCCACGGAACGCCGCGAGGAAACGGAGCGGTGAATGAGCCAGTCAGGATCAGGAAGTAGTGGAGTATACAAACGGGAGCACGGAGCAGAAGCAAGCCAGGGGCAGAGCAACGCAGGATAAACGGAACTGAAGCAAGGCAGAAGCACGGCAGAAGCAGGCTGGAGCAAGGCAGCAGTGGGGCCAGGAATCCAAGAAGAATAACAAGCAAGGAGGAAGAGAAAACGGCAGGTATAAATGGACAGGGGGCGGAGATAACTCTGACTGACCAGGCCGCGATAGGCTCTCCCACTCCTGAGCCTGCCACCCTGATTGGTGGGAGCAGGTGTCAGTCTCAGAGGTATGGCCTCAGGTGTCGACTGATTAATCCTGGGAGTATACCCAGACGTAGTGCCTGGCAGATCCTTTACAGTACTCCCCCTTTGATGAGGGGCCACCGGACCCTTACTAAGAGGACCCGGTTTAGTGGGGAAGAGAAGGTGGAACCTCCTGATCAATACCCCAGCGTGAACATCTCGAGCAGGTACCCAAGTCCTCTCCTCCGGCCCGTATCCTCTCCAATGGACCAGGTACTGGAGGGAGCCCTGGATCATCCTACTGTCCACAATCTTGGCCACCTCGAATTCCACCCCCTCAGGGGTGAGAACGGGAACAGGAGGTTTCCTCGAGGGGGACCAGGACGGGGAGCAGCGTTTCAGGAGGGAGGCATGGAAGACGTCGTGTATGCGAAAAGGATGGGGGCAGCTCCAGACGGAAGGATACAGGGTTGAGGACTTCAATGACCTTATAAGGTCCAATAAATCGGGGAGCAAACTTCCTGGACGGGACCTTAAGGCGCAAGTTCCTCGACGACAACCACACCAGATCCCCGACGACAAACCGGGGGTTAGCAGAACGTCTACAATCAGCCTGAATCTTTTGTACGCTCTGGGACGCCTCTAGGTTCTTCTGAACCTGGGCCCAGACTGTGCACAGTTCCCGATGAACGTCCTCTACCACGGGATTATTGGAACAACCAGGGGAAACGGAGGAGAACCTAGGATTACACCCGAAATTACAGAAAAACGGGGAGACCCCTGACGAGTTACTGACCCGGTTATTCAGGGAAAATTCGGCGAGGGGAAGGAATGAGACCCAATCAAATTGACAGTCAGAAATGAAACACCTTAAATATTGTTCCAGGGATTGGTTAGTCCTTTCAGTTTGGCCATTAGTTTCGGGATGGAAGGCGGAGGAGAAGGATAGATCAATCTCCAACTTTTTACAAAAAGCTCTCCAAAATAAGGAAACAAATTGTACCCCTCTGTCCGAAACGATATTGACTGGGGCCCCATGGAGACGCAGAATGTGTTTCACAAACAAAGAACCTAACGTCTTGGCGTTAGGTAGTTTCTTAAGGGGCACAAAGTGGCACATCTTGCTGAAGCGGTCTACTACCACCCACACCACCGACTTGCCCTGAGATGGAGGCAAATCGGTGATAAAATCCATGGAGATATGGGTCCAAGGTCTCTGGGGAATGGGCAAGGAACGAAGTAAGCCCGCAGGTCGGGACCTAGGGGTTTTGGACCTAGCACAGACCTCACAAGCGGCGACGTAAGCCCTAACGTCTTTAGGCAACCCAGGCCACCAATAGTTTCTGGTAATGAGGAGTTTGGTACCCAAGATGCCAGGATGACCAGATAGAGCGGAGTCATGGTTTTCCCTGAGTACCCTTAGCCGGTATTGCAGGGGGACAAACAGTTTGTCCCCAGGGAGGTTCCCGGGAGCTGAACCTTGATCAGCCGCGATGTCAGAGGCTAAGTCAGAATCAGTGGCAGAAACAATTATACCAGGGGGTAAAATACAAGCAGGATCCTTCTCAGAAGGAGGATTAGCCATGAAACTACGTGACAGTGCATCAGCCTTAATATTTTTGGACCCAGCCCTATAGGTAACCAAGAAATTAAATCTGGTAAAGAATAGTGCCCAACGAGCTTGTCTAGGATTAAGCCTCCGGGCAGATTCTAGGAAAACCAGATTCTTGTGGTCAGTAAGGACCGTTACCTGGTGTCTGGCCCCCTCCAAGAAGTGACGCCACTCTTCAAAAGCCCATTTAATGGCTAAAAGTTTGCGGTTGCCAATATCATAGTTACACTCCGTGGGCGAAAACTTCCTAGAGAAGTAAGCACAGGGGCGGAGATGGGTGAGGGAGCTGGTACCCTGGGACAAGACGGCCCCCACTCCCACCTCGGACGCGTCAACCTCCACAATAAATGGCTCCCTTTGGTTGGGCTGAACCAGCACGGGGGCCGAGATAAAGCACTTCTTGAGGGTCTCAAAAACCTGGACGGCCTCAGGGGGCCAATGGAGGACATCAGAACCTTGCGAGTGTGGTCCGTAAGAGGCTTAGCGACGACCGAGAAGTTGGCAATAAATCTCCTGTAATAGTTAGCGAACCCCAAAAAACACTGTAGCGCCTTCAGGGAGGCAGGTTGGACCCATTCCGCCACAGCCTGAACCTTGGCAGGGTCCATGCGGAATTCATGAGGAGTGAGGATTTGACCTAAAAATGATATCTCCTGTACCCCAAACACACATTTTTCGGTCTTCGCAAACAGATTATTTTCCCGAAGGACCTGGAGGACCTTCCTGACATGCTCCACGTGCGAGGACCAGTCCTTGGAAAACACTAGTATGTCATCAAGGTACACTACAAGAAAATTACCGAGGTAATCTCTCAGAATTTCATTAATAAAACTCTGGAAGACGGCAGGGGCATTACACAACCCAAAGGGCATGACTAGGTATTCGAAATGACCTTCGGGCGTGTTGAACGCAGTTTTCCACTCATCCCCCTCTTTGATGCGGATAAGGTTATATGCCCCCCGTAGATCGAACTTAGAGAACCATTGGGCCCCCTGAACCTGATTAAAAAGATCCGGAATCAAAGGAAGGGGATACTGGTTCCTTACTGTGACCTTATTCAAGTTCCGATAATCAATGCACGGCCTAAGACCACCATCCTTCTTCCCCACGAAGAAGAAGCCAGCACCTACAGGAGAAGTCGAGGGGCGAATGAAACCCTTGGCCAGGCATTCTTGGATATACTCCCTCATAGCTTTACGTTCAGGACATGAAAGATTAAATATCCTCCCCTTAGGAAGCTTGGCACCAGGCACCAAATCGATGGCGCAATCGTAATCTCTATGAGGGGGCAACACCTCGGAGGCCTCCTTAGAAAACACATCAGCGAAGTCCTGAACAAACTCAGGAAGCGTGTTTACCTCCTCCCGGGGAGAAATAGAGTTAAAGAGGCTCTGTCACCAGATTTTGCAACCCCTATCTGCTATTGCAGCAGATAGGCGCTGCAATGTAGATTACAGTAACGTTTTTATTTTTAAAAAACGAGCATTTTTGGCCAAGTTATGACCATTTTTGTAGTTATGCAAATGAGGCTTGCAAAAGTCCAAGTGGGTGTGTTTAAAAGTAAAAGTCCAAGTGGGCGTGTATTATGTGCGTACATCGGGGCGTTTTTAATACTTTTACTAGCTGGGCGCTCTGAAGAGAAGTAACATCCTCTTCTCTTCAGAACGCCCAGCTTCTGACAGTGCAGATCTGTGACGTCACTCACAGGTCCTGCATCGTGACGGCCACATCGGCACCAGAGGCTACAGTTGATTCTGCAGCAGCATCAGCGTTTGCAGGTAAGATCGACTTACCTGCAAACGCTGATGCTGCTGCAGAATAAACTGTAGCCTCTGGTGCCGATGTGGCCGTCACGATGCAGGACCTGTGAGTGACGTCACAGATCTGCACTGCCAGAAGCTGGGCGTTCTGAAGGGAAGAGGATGTTACTTCTCTTCAGAGCGCCCAGCTAGTAAAAGTATTAAAAACGCCCCGATGTACGCACATAATACACGCCCACTTGGACTTTTACTTTTAAACACACCCACTTGGACTTTTGCAAGCCTCATTTGCATAACTACAAAAATGGTCATAACTTGGCCAAAAATGCTCGTTTTTTTAAAATAAAAACGTTACTGTAATCTACATTGCAGCGCCCATCTGCTGCAATAGCAGATAGGGGTTGCAAAATCTGGTGACAGAGCCTCTTTAACCGAAAGACATGACATCAGGCAATCACTACCCCATTTGGTGAGATCCCCAGTATTCCAATCAAACGTGGGATTATGCAGCTGCAACCAGGGAAGACCTAATACCAGATCGGACGATAATCCCTGCATCACCAGTACAGAGCACTGCTCCAAATGCATGGAGCCAACACGGAGTTCAAAAACAGGAGTATGCTGAGTAAAATAACCATTAGCAAGAGGAGTGGAGTCGATACCCACTACCGGGATATGATAAGGTAAATCAATAAAAGGCATTTTTAGAGACATAGCAAATTCCACAGACATGATATTAGCAGATGAGCCCGAATCCACAAAGGCACTGCCAGTGGCAGACCGGCCAGCAAACGAGACCTGAAAGGGAAGCAAAATCTTATTGCGTTTAGTATTAACGGGAAATACCTGTGCGCCCAAGTGACCTCCCCAATGATCACTTAGGCGCGGAAGTTTTCCGGCTGCTTATTCTTGCGCCTGGGACAGGTGTTCAGTAGATGCTTGTCGTCCCCACAATAGAAGCAGAGACCATTCTTCCTGCGAAACCCTTCTTCGTTGTCGAGAGGACATGGAGGCCCCGAGTTGCATAGGTACCTCCGAGTCCTCCGTGGAAGAGCGAGGAGACGGGACCTCGGGGGGAATCGCAGGGCAGTCAGAGGGGAAAACATTGAAACGTTCAAGCTGACGTTCCCTGAGACGTCGGTCAAGTCGTACTGCTAGGGCCATAACCTGGTCTAGGGAGTCAGAAGAGGGGTAGCTAACCAGCAGATCCTTCAGGGCGTCAGATAATCCTAACCTAAACTGGCACTTTAGGGCCGGGTCGTTCCACCGAGAAGCTACGCACCACTTTCTAAAATCAGAACAGTATTCCTCAACAGGTCTCCTACCCTGACGTAAGGTCACCAGCTGACTCTCGGCTAAGGCAGTCCTGTCAATCTCGTCGTAAATGAGACCGAGGGCAGAGAAAAACCGATCAACGGAGGAAAGTTCAGGGGCGTCAGGAGCCAAGGAGAAGGCCCACTCTTGGGGCCCTTCCTGGAGTCGGGATATAATGATACCCACCCGCTGGTTCTCGGAACCTGAGGAGTGAGGTCTTAGGCGGAAATAAAGTCTGCAACTCTCCCGGAAGGAGAGAAAAGTCTTACGGTCCCCTGAGAACCGGTCAGGTAACTTGAGGTTGGGTTCTAAAGGTGAGGTGAGGGGTACTACAAAGGCAGCGTCAGACTGATTGACCCTCTGAGCCAGGGCCTGGACCTGTAGGGAGAGGCCCTGCATCTGCTGGGTCAGGGTCTCAAGGGGGTCCATGATAGCGTCAGCGTAGAAGAAATGGTAGACTAGGTAAGGGCTTGTAATGGCAGGAAGGAGGTGAAGGGAACAAGTGAGCCCTAATCTACCCACCGCCCTGTCCCTGCCTACTTGCAACGACCCGCCCTAGGCGACGGGGTACAACTTGGCGGCGGTCCCTACGCTGTCTAAGTGCAAGGGAGTACAAACAGGGAACACGCAAGGGAATACAGTAGCCCACGGAACGCCGCGAGGAAACGGAGCGGTGAATGAGCCAGTCAGGATCAGGAAGTAGTGGAGTATACAAACGGGAGCACGGAGCAGAAGCAAGCCAGGGGCAAAGCAACGCAGGATAAACGGAACTGAAGCAAGGCAGAAGCACGGCAGAAGCAGGCTGGAGCAAGGCAGCAGTGGGGCCAGGAATCCAAGAAGAATAACAAGCAAGGAGGAAGAGAAAACGGCAGGTATAAATGGACAGGGGGCGGAGCTAACTCTGACTGTCCAGGCCGCGATAGGCTCTCCCACTCCTGAGCCTGCCACCCTTATTGGTGGGAGCAGGTGTCAGTCTCAGAGGTCTGGCCTCAGGTGTCGACTGATTAATCCTGGGAGTATACCCAGACGTAGTGCCTGGCAGATCCTTTACACTAGCACTCTATTCAAATGGGGAACAGGGGACCCTCGTTCTCGTGATCACTTGGGGACCCAGCAGTTGCATCGCAGCAATCATACATTTAGCACCTATCCTGTGGATAGTTGATCAATTATTTTTGTGGAATAGCCTCTTTAAATCCGGTAAGTTGTTCAAACTTGTTTTTCCAGCACATCCCACAGATGCTCGATCTAGGGAATTTGGATACCAAGTCAACACCTGGTACTCTTTGTCATGTTCCCCAAACCATTACTGAATAATTTTTGTAGGGTGGCAGAACGCATTATCCTGCTGAAAAAGGCCACTGCCAGTAGGGAATACCGTTGACATGGGTGTACTTTGTCTGCAACAATGTTTAGGTAGCTGGTAAGTGTCAAAGTAACATCCACATGAATGCAAAGACCAAAAATTTCCCAGCAGAAGATTGCCCAGAGCATCAAATGGCCTCCAACATCTTGCCTTCTACACATAGTGCATCCTGGTGCCATCTCTTCCCCAGGTGAGTGACGCACACGCACCCAGTCAACATAAAGTAAAATAAAACGAGTTTCAACAGACCATGCCTCCTTCTTAAATTGCGCCTTGGTCCAATTCAGATGCTCACATGCCCATTGTAACCATTTTCAGAGGTGGACAGGGGTCAGCATGGGCACTCTGACCAGTCTGCAGCTGCACAGTCCCAAACGCAGTAAACTGCGACTCACTGTGTGATCCTTTTCTTTTCTATCATAGCCAGCATTAACTTTTTTAGCAATTTGTGCTACAGCAGCGATTCTGTGAGATCAGACCAGTCAGCTAGTCTTCGCACCCCACATGAGTCAATGAGCCTTGGGCGCCCATTACCTGTTCGACCAGCCATCTCAATTTAGCCCATGTCAAGTTTGCTCCGATCCTTACGCTCTGCCATTTTTTATGCTTCCTACACATCAACTTCAAAAACTGACTGTTCACTTGCTGCCTAATATATCTCATCCCTTGAGTCGAATTTTCACAAGATCAATGTTATTCACTTCACCTGTCCCTCAATAATGTACCATTCACCCACAAAAAAAGATACCTAGCCATCCTCAGATCACAGCTGGGTAGCTGTACTTCACATGTTTAAAAATCAGGAAGAGTCAAAATAGAGGTAAATTAAATGTATGCAGATATCTTTAATTGAAGTCCTTCTAGCTGTTAGAGTGAATACGTATTACTTCTAGAATATTGATAGAACCTTTAACCCCCTTAACGCAGAACTACGTACATGTACCTCATCGGCGTGGGATAGTTTTCGCAGATTGCTGTATGTCACGGTGCGGGGTGTGGACCCACTGGGCCGTACCGCGTAGCGGGGATGCAGCTGGCCAAAAATGTACAAAACAATGTCTATAGTCCAGAGCGGGTACCTGAGGCAATGTAGACAGTAGCAGAAGCAGGACTTGACTTTCACAGCTGGTGGCACTGTGGATGCAGCGGAAGACACGACTTGACTTTCACAGCAGGTGGCACCGTGGATGCAGCAGAAGACACGACTTGACTTTCTCACAAGATACGATAGTACGGGATACAGGGTACAGGCAGCAGAAACGGGTAACACTGGGAACTGGAAAACACTGGGAGACCATTTGCAAGACAAACTTAGGTACACAACAATGCTCAGGCAAGGAACAAGTGGGCAGAGCCCCTTTTTATAGTCCAGCAGCCATTTGGGCTAATTATGAATGATGACAGCTGGATGCGTACTGGCCCTTTAAGGCCATGCGCACGCCCTGCGGGAAACAGTCTGAGGACCTGGAAGTGAGTGCCGGCGTCTCCCTGGAGGGAGCTGATGCCGAGAAGACAGATGTCCATGGCCTGGGCAGTCAGAGGGTAAGTCTGAACGACGGCCCCCGGCCATAGACGTTACACTATACATGTAAGTTATTTTGATCACGCAGACACAGCTTTGACTGACAACCGGGCTCCTGCTGCAACGGCAGGGATCGAATTCAGGTCCCGGCCATTAAACCCCCAAATGCCATGGTCAACAGCGACCACGGCATTTAAGTGGTTTGACAGAGGTGGTTCAATATTTCACTCATCGGCTGCCCACGAATGTGTGCTGCTGATGCTTTGCCATGGCAGCAGAGGGCCTAACAAAGGCTCCATGCCTGCAATGTCTTTATGACCATTAGGCCATGTTTTTGAAAAGTGTAAAGACAAAATACATATATATGGTATGGCAGTGAACATAACTACCCATACAATAAAGGTAGAACGTTATTAAAACCGCATGGCGTGCAAAAAAAATGCAAAACACAACAGCTTTTTTTTTTTTTCATTCCCCCAACAAAAAAAGAAAAAAAAGTTTAAGAGGTTTTTCCATCCCTAAAAATGTATGGCCTATCTTCAGGATAGGCCAGCCAGGACCCCCGCCGATCAGCTGTTTTGAAGGGGCCACAGCGCTCGTACATTACGGTCACTGGTCGTACTGTGAATCGCCGACACAGCAGTAGAAGTGAATGGTAGAAGGCTGTAATACTGTGAACCACCGCTACTACTGCTGTGTCGGCGATTCACAGTACAAGCAGTGACCGGAATGAAGAGGAAGCAGTGCTCGTACGAGCGCTGCGGCCCCTTCAAAACCGCTGGTTGGCGGGGGTCCTGGCAGTCCCGAAAGATCAGCTATTGATGGCCTATCCTGAGTATAGGCCATACATTTTTATGGACTAGAAAACCCCTTTAATTTATAAGTCGCATAATCCCCAAAATGGTACCAATAAAAACTGCTTCTCGTCCCGCAAAAATGACGTCTTGTCTTTCAAAAATCAAGCCCACGTATAGCTACATTGACGGAAAAAAAAAATTTGATGGCTCTTGGAATCCAGCGACACTAAAACAAATAAACATAAAACATTAAAAAACCTATACATATTTGGTATCGCCGTAATTATACCGACCAATAAAATTTAGGTAACATGTATTTATGCTGCACGGTGAATGGTGTAAATTTAAAATGCAAAGAACAATGGCAAAATTGCTGTTTTCCATTCCCCTGCCCCCCAAAAAATTATAAAAGTTAATCAATAAATTATGTGTACTCCATAATGGTGTTATTGGAAAATGCAACATTTCCCTCATACAGCTACGCCGACAGAAAAATAAAAAAGTTATTGGAATGTGTCGATGAAAAAACAAAAATAAATGGTTGGTCCAGCCAAATAGGCCTAACAGTTAAGGGGTTAAAAACCTTACACAAGATGCACAACGTTTAGAATAAATGAATGTAGGAATGCTCTTAAAATGTTTTACACAAACTGCTTAAACCTCTATTATAAAACACAATATAGCCTTGATGATTTTTACAAGACTATCCTGTTCTCTAGATGTTACTTTGTTATTTACACATTTCACTTAAGACCTGTCCAAACTGGCAGCAGTTGTAGATTTTTGGTTTTACTTACAATAAACCTAACGCAAATTTCTAAGTCAAAATTTAATGAACATGTATACAGTACAGTGATACACAAATTCTATGGTTCAACACAAAAATGCTTTTCTCTTTTGTGACATCACACACATCACACTTTTGATAAGAAGTTATCAGTAGCAGGTTTAATCTGAATCTGCTCCATATAGTTAAGTCATGTTCGGGAAGGGTGAGTATGGAGCGGGCTCATGGGCTGAGCTCACTCCATACTCAGCGTATGTCGGCTGTAACATCTGCATCCCCACTGCAACGGTGAGCGTTGGACTGGATTACTCCGATCCTGGCTGTTTAACCACTTAGATGTCGCGGTCAATATCAGCCGCGGTCGATATTGACCGTGGCAGCTAAGTTGTTAGGAAGAGGGGGGCAGCCCCCTCCATCAGTCAAACGCCCCGTGCCGATGGTTTTCATGGCAGCCCCTGGTCTGCCTTGTTTGCACCCCTATTAAACCCTGCCAGAGAAAGGGCTTAATAGGAGCTGATAAAATACACAATATACTGCAATACATAAGTGTTGCAGTATATTGTGCAAGCAACTCAACGATCGCTTGTTCAAGTACCCTAGGGGACTAATAAAAAAAAAATTAAATAAAGGGTTATTTAGATCTAAAATATATTACAATTCAAAAAAACTTTTTCCATTTTTCCCTAAAGTAATGTAAAAAAGTAAATAAAATAAATATAATTGGGGTCGCCACGTCCTCAAAAGTCTGAACTATTATAATATAATATTATTTAACCCGCTTGGTGAACACTGTAAAAACAAAAAATGTAAAACACCAGAATTGCTGTTTTTTTTGTCGTCTCCTTCACACAAACAAAATTTATGAAAAGCAATCAAAAAGTCGCACGTACCCCAAAATGGTCCTAATAAAAACTACAACTCATCAAAAACAGGCCCTCACACAGCTCATGACAGAAAAATATAAACATTATAGGTCTTTTCTTAAAAAAAAATATATATGTTTTTACCGCACAGTGAATGCCGTAAAAACAAAACAATGGAGTAGTCACTGTTTTTTTGCCATTCCATCCCACAAAGATGTATTTTTCAATTTCCCAGTACTTTTTATGGAACAATAAATGGTGCCGTGAAAATCTTCAACTTGTCCTGCAAAAAACAAGCCCTTATATCATGCCCCACAGTGCCTCCACATAATAACATAGTGCCTACCTACGCAGTATAATGCCTCTATAGTGCCCTACACGCACACAGTGAAATGCTCTGAAACTGCCCCCACAGTATAGTGCTCTCATAATGCGACTACACAATATGATACCCCTGTAGTGCCTCCACACTGTATAATGTCCCTCTAGTGCCACCACAGTATAATGCCACCACAGTGCTTCCCATACACAGTAAAATACCCCCATAGTGACCCCCACAAAGTATAATGCCACACTAGTGCCCCCACACAGTATCATACACCAGTAGATCATCCACACTGTATAATGTGCCCCCCCACAGTATAATGTCCCCCATAGTGCTTCCCCTACACAGTATAATACCCTTACAGTGAACCTCACAAAGTATAATGCCCTTCTAGTGCCCCCTCACAGTACCATACCCAAGTAGTGCCACCACACTGTATAATGTCCCCTTAGTGGCCCCCACAGTATAATGCCCCCATAGTGCTTCCCCTACACCGTATAATACCCCCATAGTGACCCCCACAAATTATAATGCCCCATAGTGCCTCCCAAACAGAATACTTCTTCCAAAGTACCCCCCACTCAGTACAATGCCCCCGTAGCGCCTCCTGAAAGGAATAAAACAAATACTTATCTAGCACCATTCCCACAATGAATAGAGGAGACCTGCAGGTCTCATCCAGTTTGTGGTGTGTATGGCTCGGCGCAGCCAAATGTCATGTCTGCACCAAGCCAGTCACAGCAGGCATCCCAGGGTCAATGGTGGAGCAAGGAGTTTACGGCTCCCTGCTCCACCATTGTATTCAACTCTATTTGCATCCTGATGCAGATACAGTTGAAACTGGAACGTGCCGATGGCTTCCCGATACAGCGGGACATTGCCAGAAATCTGCGACTGTTCTGCATTTTCTGTTCTGTATTTTCGGGACATCATGCAGGGAGACTCTCAGTGGGTTTCTTTTAATTTTTGTGTCATGCACCAATCCTTTAGGCTCTTTTCAAAGCATGAGGGCCTGTGCACATCACATTTAGCTATCCTGTTGAAATGCCCATTTGTCTTATTTATCTATCCTGACACCCCTTTTTTCTTTCAATAGGAGTTTATGGCAACACGATGCTACAATATAGCCATCCTGTTATATTCAGTTACATCGTTACATAGTTAGTACAGTTGAAAAAAGACACATGTCCATCAAGTTCAACCAAGGGATGGGAAAAGGGAAGGGAAAAATTTCTACACATAGGAGCTAATATTTTTTTGTTCTAGGAAATTATCTAACCCTTTTTTGAAGCCATCTACTGTCCCTGCTGCGACCAGTTCATGCGGTAGACTATTCCATAGATTCACAGTTCTCACAGTAAAGAAGGCTTGTCGCCTCTCCAGATTGAACCTTTTTTTTCTCCAGACGAAGGGAGTGCCCCCTTGTTTTTTGAGGGGGTTTTACATGGAACAGGATTTCACCATATTTTTTGTATGCGCCATTAATATATTTATATAAGTTAATCATGTCCCCCTTTAGTCATCTCTTTTCAAGGCTAAATAGGTTTAATTCTTCTTTCCTCATAACTTAGATTCTCCATGCGCCTTATTAGCTTCGTTGCTCTTCTTTGTATTTTTTCCAACTCCAGGACATCCTTTCTATGAACTGGAGTCCAGAACTGAACTGCATATTCTAGATGAGTATATAAACAAGAGAACAAAAAGAGTCCAAAGTATCCAAGTATTTAGAAAAGTACAAAAATCTTTATTAAACAACACATGAGAATCTAAAATACAATGTTTTAACTGGATCATGAATGAATGTACATTTAGATAAAAATTGGATACAGGTAATGCATGAAAAATAAAAGTTCAAATACAAGTAATATATGATATAGTGAAATCACTTTTTAGGAACAAACTCATGTAAGTAAACATAAGTAGAAGAAAACAGCAGAAGGAAAGTGAAAGTAAGATGTAGGTAATCACACTTCCTATCAAATAGACGTAGAGAGTGTCCTGGTTTTTAATTACAGCTTGAAACAGTAATAGTTCAATGCTTACCCATAATCAGTGGTGTAGTGGTATGACCCAGTAAGTAAGGAGATGCCCCAACGCGCGTTTCGCGTATCGCTTCTTCAGGGGGACCGTAATGGCAGAGCAGGAGGCCATTGTGTCTCCTGTTGCCATAGCAGCAGTCGCTAGTCCTTATTGCCTGTCAGGGCTGGTGATGTGCTAGCAACCACTAAGATGCAGGGATCGCTCCTGACTTCCACCGCTGATGACGCTGGATCAGCTCCTGAGCCGGCGCCATCTTGCCGGCGGCCTCGGAAGCCATTCAGGCTCCGTTGCCGGGCGGGGTTGGAAGTTTTTCATGCTAGGCAGACCGGAAGGCCAGCATTAGGCCTCTGGTTGCCATTGCAGCCACCTGAACCCCAGCAATTTCATTGCTGGGGTTCTGATGAGCTGCAAACACCTTAAATGCAGCGATTGCATTTGAGCGCTGCATTTAAGGGGTTAATGGCGGGGATCTAAGCTAATTTTGGTCCCCGCCATTACAGCCGGATGTCAGCTGTAAGATACCACTGACATCCGGCGATGATGGCACCGGCTCAGCTTCTGAGCCGGTGCCAAGCATTTGGCGTATGGATACTGCAATATGGGAAGCACTAGCTTTCCATGACGTATGCATATGAAAAATGTCGGGAAGGGGTTAATCCCATCCTCTATATCATTAATAAATAAGTTGAATAATAGTGGTCCCAGCAGAACCCTGGGGTACACCACTTATAACCGGAGACCATTCAGAGTAGGAATTGACCACAACTCTCTGGATACGGTCCTTGAGCCTATTCTCAATCCAATTACAAACTATACTTTTTAAGCCTATAGTCCTTAACCTCTTCCGGCGCTGCTCCGCAATAGTACGTCCTGCAGAGGGGTTAGTTCCCGCATCAGGACGTACAGTTGCGGAGTAGTTCCCGGCGGACCATCGCCGCTGATTTCGGCAATTAACCCCATAAATGCGGTGTCAGATTGCCGTCGGCGCATTTAAGTGGTTTGAAGCACATCGGCAGACCCTACGAAGTGATCGTGGGGGCTACCGATGCTTGTCGTGGCAATCGGAGGTCAGACAATGACCTCCGGGTTGCCATGTACGGAAGCTTTGGAGGAGCAGCCTCCGGCCGGTCCTCCGGGGCTTCCTATCAGTGTGACTGTCACGTCACAATGACAGTTGGAATGCATTACACTACGTAGGTAGTGTAATGTATTCCAGCAGCGATCAGAGCTGCAAGTCTAATTGTCCCCTAGTGGGACAAGTAAAAAAAGTTAAAAAAAGTAATAAAAATGTTTTAAAAAAGAGGCAAAATAAAAGTTATAAGTTATATAAACAAACTGCATTTTTTTCCTATAATAGGTCTTTCATTATAGGAAAAAAATGAACACGTTCAAAAAAGTACACATATCTGGTATCACCGCGTTCATAACAACCCCAACTATAAAACTATAATGTTATTTTTCCAGCACGATGAACACCCCAAAAAAATCAATAAAAAACGACACCAGAATCGCTATATTTTGGTCACGACCCCTCCCAAAATAGAGAATAAAAAGTGATCAAAAAGTCACATGTACCCGAAAATAGTACCGATAAAAACTACAACCCGTCCCGCAAAAAACAAGCTCTTACACAAAATAAAAAGTTACGGCTCTCAGAATATGGTGAAACAGAAAATAAATAATTTTATAAAAAAGTGACTTTATTGCGCAAACGCTGCAAAACATAAAAAAACCTATATACATAAGGTATCGCCGTAATCGTATCGACCCGCAGAATAAAGTAAAATTGTCATTTATAGTGCACGGTGAACACCGCAAAAAAAATAAACTAAAAAACATTGTCAGAATTGTTTGTTTTTGGTCACCCGGCTTGCAAATTTTTTTTATTAAAAGTGATCAAAAAAATCGCATGTACCCCAAAATGGTACCAATGACAACTACAGATTGTCCCGCAACAAATAAGCCCACACGCAGCTCCGGTGGTGAAAAAATAAAGAAGTTCTGGCTCTCAGAATATAATGTTTTCTAAAAGCGGGTAACGTCCGACACCATTTATCAGTGCGACACCAGCCACACATTTATGAATTATTATTTATTTACCGCATTATTATACCCTCTTATTATGCCCTGATGTTCTCTGCACACATTACATATGCCCCCACATTATAAACTGAAATACCAGCGAAACCCAAAACTGAAAAACAACCAAGCAAAATCTGTGCTCCAAAAGCAAATTGGCGTCCCTCCCTTCTGAGTCCTGCAGTGTGCCCAAACAGCAGTTTGCGTCCACATATATGGCATCGCCATACCCGGGAGAACCCGCTTAATGTTTTATGAGGTATTTGTCTTCAGTGGCAGAAACTGGGCACAACATATTATGCACTAAAATGGAATATCAGTGTAAAATTGCAATATTCACACCATCCGCTGTGCATTAACCCCTTTGCGCACTATGACTTAATAGCACGTCATGGTGCGGGGGTTGATGTATGGAGCAGGCTCACGTGCTGAGCCTGCTCCATACGCTGCGGGTGTCGGCTGTGTATTACAGCTGACACCCGGGACCAACGGACAGGAACAGCGATCGCGCTGTTACAGGAGTCTGTAAAAATAACAATATACTGCAATAAATTAGTATTGCAGCATATTGTACCCGCGATCCAATGATCGCTGGTACAAGTCCCCTAAGGGGACTAATAAAATGTGTAGAAGAATTAAAGTTATTAGTAGTGAGAAAGAAAAAAGTTTAAAGTTAAAAAAAAAAACCTTTTCCCATTTTTCTTCTAAAGTAATGTAAAAAAATAAACAGAATTGATATCGCTACGTCCGTAAAAGGCCGAACTATTACAATATACCATTATTTAACTCGCACGGTGAACACCATGAAAAACTTAAATAATTTAAACCGCCAAAATCGCTGTAGTTTTCGTTTTTACCGCACGGCGAAAGCTGTAAAAACGAAAACCCCAAAAAATGGAATCAGATTTTTTTCCAATATTCCTATATTTTCCTATTTTTTTTCAGTTTCCCAGTACTTTTTATGGCACTTTAAATGGTATCAATAGAAACTACAATTTCTCCCGCAAGAAATAAGCTCTCACATCACTCTACTGACAGAAAAAGAAAAAAGTTATGGCTCTTGGAAGGCGGGTAGTGAAAAATGAAAATAAGAAAGCAAAAAATGGATCAGTCCTGAAAGGGTTAATTCATTTCTAATGGAAAAAAATGTATGACCACATGTGGGGTATTTCCGTACCCGGGAGAAATAGCTTTACAAAAATTGGTTATTTATCCCTTGTGAAAATGAGAAAATTCAACCTTTTAGTGGAAAAAAATTGTGATATTAGTTTTCTCCGCCTAATTCTAATAAATTCTGCAAAAGACCCGTGGAGTCTAAATGCTCACTATACCCCTAGAAAAATTCCTTGAGGGGCGTTTCCAAAATGGGATAACTTGGTGGGCTTCCACTGTTTTGGTCCCTCCAGGGCGTTGCAAAGGTGACATGGCACCGAAAAACAATCCAGCAAAATCCGTGCTCCAAAATCCAAATGGCGCTACTTCCCTTCTGAGTGCTGCCATGGATCTAATCAGCAGTTTATTACCACATATGGGGTATTGCCGTAATCAGTAGAAAATGATTTACATATGTTGTGGTTCTTTTTTTCCTTTATTCCATGTAAAAATTTAACATTTCTATGCTTTTTCAGAAAAAAAGTTGATTTTCATTTTCACTGCCTAATTCCACTAAATTCTTCAAAAAACCTGTGTAGTCAAAATGATAACTATACGCCTAGGTAAATTCCTTAATAGGTTTAGTTTCCAAAATGGGGTCACTTTTGTGGGGTTTCCCCTGTTTTGGTCTCTCTAGGGCGTTGCAAACGCGACATGGCACCGAAAACCAATCCAGCAAAATCCGTGCTCCAAAATCCAAATGGCACTCCTTCCCTTCTGAGCCCTGCTGTGGGTCCAATCAGCAGTTTATTACCACATATGGGATATTGCTGTAATCAGGAGACATTGCTTTACAAATGTTGGGGTGATTTTCTTCATTATTCCTCGTAAATATTAAAAATTTCTATGTTTTTTCAGAAAAAAAAATAGATTTTAATTTTCACAGACTAAGGCCCCATGGACACGACCGTAAAAACGCCCGTAATCACGGGCCGTAATTACGGGCCCATAGACTTCTATTGGCCACGGGTACCTCCCCGTATGCTTACGGGAAGGTGCCCGTGCCGTTGAAAAATATAGAACAAGCCCTATTTCAGCCCGTAATTACGGCACAGGCAGGCCCATAAAAGTCTATGGGGCTCCCGTAATTACGGGAGCGTTGCTAGGCGATGTCAGTGTATAGTCACTGTCCAGGGTGCTGAAAGAGTTAAACGATCGGCAGTAACTCTTTCAACACCAGGGACAGTGACTGCCGATCACAATATAGATAAAGCTGTAAAGAAAAACAGACATTCATACTTACCCAGAACTCCCTGCTTCTTCCTTCAGTCCGGCCTCCTGGGATGACGTTACAGCCCATGTGACCGCTGCAGCCAATCACAGGCCAATCACTGGCTGCAGCGATCATATGGACTACGCGTCATCCAGGGAGGTTGGGCTGGATGTCAAGAGAGGGACGCCTCACCAAGACAACGGCCGGGTAAGTATGAATTTCTTTTACTTTTATTACGGAAAGGGCTGCCCCTTCTCTCTATCCTGCACTGATAGAGAGAAGGGCTGCCGATTACTGCAGTGTAATTTTGCAGGGAAAACGTGCCCGTAAATACGGGTGGAATACGGGTGACACCGGACCCGTATTTATGGGCACGGGTCCGTAAATACTGGTGCAATATGGGCCGAATACGTGTGACCAAGGACCCGTATTTACGCCAGTATTTACGAGTGGACAAAAGTACGGTCGTGTGCATGGGGCCTTATTCCAATATATTTAGCGAAAAACCTGTGTGGTCAAAATGCTAACGATACCCCTAGATAAATTCCTTGGTGTAGTTTCCAAAATGGGGTAACTTTTGGGGTCACTTTTGGAGGGTTTCTCCTGTTTTGGTCCCTCCAGGGGGTTGCAAACGCGACATGGAACCGAAAACCAATCCAGCAAAATCCGTGCTCCAAAATCCAAATGGCGCTCCTTCCCTTTTGAGCCTTGCTGTGGGTCCAATCAGCAGTTTATTACCACATATGGGAAATTGCCGTAATCGGAAAACATTGTTTTACATATGTTGGGGTTCATTTTCTTTATTACTTCTTGTAAATATTAAAAATTTCTATGTTTTTTCAGAAAAATAGTAGATTTTCATTTTTGCAGACTAATTCTAATAAATTTAGCGAAAAACCTGTGTGGTCAATATGTTATTTATACACCTAGATAAATTCCTTGAGGGGTGTAGTTTCCAAAATGGGGTAACTTTTGGGCTTTTTCCACTGTTTTGGCTCCACAAGACCTCTTCAAACCTGACAAGGTGCCTAAAATATATTCTAAAAAACAGGAGGCTCAAAATCCACTGGGTGCTCCTTTGCTTCTGAGGCCGGTGCGTCAGTCAATTATCACACTAGGGCCACATGTGGGATATTTCTAAAAACTGCATAATCTGGGCAATAAATATTGAGTTGCATTTCTCTGGTAAAACCTTCTGTGTTACAAAAAAAACTGTATTAGAAATGAATTTCGCCCCAAAAAAATAAAATTTGTAAATTTCACCTCTACGTTGCTTTAATTCCTGTGAAATGCCTGAAGGGTTAAAACACTTTGTGAATGCTGATTCGAATACCTTGAGGGGTGCATTTGCCATTACGTCTGAAAATGCGGAGCTGTTTTCTCCTGAAAACAGCTCCGTGATTTCAGCCATTACGGACGTGTACGTGTGAACATACCCTTGCATTTATATGCTTGAAGAATTTTTTGGGATTTGTTTTACTATCCTTGGCCACCTGCCTTTCATTTTGTATTTTTGCTGATTTTATTACCTTTTTACAGATTTTATTAATCTCTTTATAATTTATAAAGGCTACAGCTGTACCCTCAGATTTGTATTTTTCAAATGCCCTTTTTTTGTTATGTATTGCCCTTTTTACAGAAGGTGTAAGCCATGTGGGGTTTAATTTTAGTCATTTATACGTGTTACCTATAGGAATAAATTTTGCACTATAATTACCCAAAGTAGATTTGAAAATCTCCCATTTATCATTTGTACCATTATTTGACATTAGTACTTCCCAGTCTATATCCTGAACTGCAGCCCCCATCCTGGGGAAATTGGCCTTATTAAAATTAGGTGTTTTTGCCCTCGCAGCCTGTGTTTGTTTTTTACAGTATTGATAAAATATAACTATATTGTGATCACTGTTACCGACGTTTTCACGAACATTGACGTTCCCAACAAGATCTGCATTATTAGAAATGACCAGATCCAACAGAACTTCACCTCTAGTCGGGTCTTCCACAAACTGGCCCATAAAATTTTCCTGCAACAGGTTGAGGAAATTTCTCCCCTTTGCAGTTGAAGCCGAACCATGACAACAATTATTATCCCTGTGATTAAAATCTTCCATTATCACTACAGTACCCGCCTGTGCAGCCCGCTCGATCTGTTTATATAGCTGATCATCCATCTCCTCAGTTATATTGGGTGGTCTATAGATTACAACTAGAGATGAGCGAACCGGGACAACCGAACCCGGTTTCGGTCCGAACTTCCGGAAAAGTTTGGTTCGCAGCGAATCCGAACTTCACCGGGTTCGGCCGAACTCGTTTTGACCGAACCCGGTCAAAAACATTATACAAATCGGCAGCCACTTGTCTCTATCAATCACTGATAGAGAAAAGAGGCTGCTGATTAAAAATAAAATAAAAAGCATTTCATACGTACCCGGTCGTTGTCTTGGTGACGAGTCCCTCTTCTTCCTCCAGTCCGACCTTTTCTGACGCGGCAGCCTGTGATTGGCTGCAGAGGCCTCTGCAGCCTGTGATTGGCTGCAGAGGCCGCGGCAGCCTGTGATTGGCTACAGCGCTCACATGGGCTGCATCGTCATCAAGGAATGTCGGGCCGGATGTCGAGAGGGACGCGTCACCAAGGCAACGGCCAGGAGACCGGACTGGAGGAAGCAGGGAGTTCCCGGTAAGTATGAACGTCTTTTTTTTTACAGGTACTGTGATCGGTAGTCACTGTCCAGGGTACTGAAACAGTTACTGCCGATCAGTTAACTCTTTCAGCACCCTGGACAGTGACTATTTAGGGTATGTGCACACACACTAATTACGTCCGTAATTGACGGACGTATTTCGGCCGCAAGTACCGGACCAAACACAGTGCAGGGAGCCGGGCTCCTAGCATCATAGTTATGTACGATGCTAGGAGTCCCTGCCTCTCTGCAGGACAACTGTCCCGTACTGTAATCATGTTTTCAGTACGGGACAGTAGTTCCACGGAGAGGCAGGGACTCCTAGCATCGTACATAAGTATGATGCTAGGAGCCCGGCTCCCTGCAGTGTGTTCGGTCCGGTACTTGCGGCCGAAATAAGTCCGTCAATTACGGACGTAATTAGTGTGTGTGCACATACCCTTACTGACGTCGCCTAGCAACGCTGCCGTAATGACGGGTGCACACATGTAGCCACCCGTCATTACGGGGCCTCATGCACACGACCATAAAAACACCTGTTATCACGGGTCGTAATTACGACCCGAAATAGCGGGCCCATAGACTTCTGTTAGCCACGAGTACCTTCCTGTTTTCTCATGGGAAGGTGCCCGTGCCGTTAAAAAGATAGAACATGTTCTATTTTTTTATTTTACGGGCCGTGCTCGTAATTACGACTCGTAACTACGAGCACGGCCGGCCGGCCACGGGCAGCCGGCCGCTTTTGCGAACCGTGCTGTCATTATAATTATAGCAGCACGGCCCGTAAAATAGAAAAATAGAACATGTTCTATTTTTTTAACGGCACGGGCACCTTCCCGTGAGAAAACGGAAAGGTACCCGTGGGTAACAGAAGTCTATGAGCCCGTTATTGCGGGTCGTAATTACGACCCGCAATAACGGGTGTTTTTACGGTCGTGTGCATAATGGGAGCACGGCTCGGAAAAACGAACGGCTGCCCGTGCTCATCTCCTGAAATACTCTGTGCTGCCTTAAACTCTGTGGACAGGTCAGGATCCTGTTTCTTTTAAATGCTGCTAGGGAACCCGCTCGATCCACTATATAAGGCTACGCTACAGTGCAGCATTTAAAAGAAACAGGATCCTGACCTGTCCACAGAGTTTAAGGCAGCACAGAGTATTTCAGGAGATGAGCGTGCAGATTCAGTGCTGCTGTGAACTCTGCTCTTACCATTACATAGCTCTCAGTCTGTTACCTCTCCTCCACTCCTGTCCTCAAGAACACCTTCACATGATTGGCAAGTCACCACGTAATGGTAAGAGCAGAGTTCACAGCAGCACAGAGTATTTCAGGAGATGAGCGTGCGGATCTTGTGCGTGGTGGTGACTTGCCAATCATGTGAACGTGTTATAGAGGACAGGAGTGGAGGAGATGTAACAGACTGAGCTACGTAATGGTAAGAACAGAGTTCACAGCAGCACAGAGTATTTCAGGAGAGGAGCGTGCAGATTCAGTGCTGCTGTGAACTCTGCTCTTACCATTACGTAGCTCAGTCTGTTACCTCTCCTCCACTCCTGTCCTCAATAACACCTTCACATGATTGGCAAGTCACCACCCCGCACAAGATCTGCACGCTCATCTCCTGAAATACTCTGTGCTGCTGTGAACTCTGCTCTTACCATTACGTGGTGACTTGCCAATCATGTGAAGGTGTTCTGGAGGACAGGAGTGGAAGAGAGGTAACAGACTGAGAGCTACGTAATGGTAAGAGCAGAGTTCACAGCAGCACTGAATCTGCATGCTCATCTCCTGAAATACTCTGTGCTGCCTTAAACTCTATGGACAGGTCAGGATCCTGTTTCTTTTAAATGCTGCACTGTAGCGCAGCCTTATATAGTGGATCGAGCGGGTTCCCCAGCAGCATTTAAAAGAAACCGTGTTTGTGTATGTGTGTGTTTGTGTATATATGTGTGTTTGGGTATGTGACTTTGTCTGTTTTTATATGTGTGTTTGTGTATATGTGTGTGTGTGTGTATATGGGTGTGTTTGTGTATAAGTTTGTGTATATATGGGTGTATTTGTGTATATGTTTGTGTGTAGATGTTTGTGTGTGTTTTTGTATATGTGTGTGTTTGTGTATATGTGTGTATATGGGTGTGTGTTTGTGTGTATATATGGGTGTGTTTGTGTATATGTGTTTGTGTATATGTGTGTTTGGGTATGTGTGTTTTTGTTTGTATATGTGTTTGTGTATATGTGTTCGTGTATGTGTGTGTATAACTGTGTGTGTGTGTGTTTGGATATGTGTGTTTTTGTTTGTATATGTGTGAGTTCGTGTATATGTGTGTGTGTTTGTCTGTTTATGTGTGTGTGTGTGTGTGTGTATATCTTGTTGTGTTTGTGTATATATGTGTGTGTCTGTGTATGGTTGTTTGTTTGTGTGTGCGTGTATATATGTGTGTAGGTGAGTAGAAGTATTGGTATTGTTCACATTGATAACTGTTTTTTTATGTTGTTGCAGATTTTGATGTACCGATTGGACTACATCTTCGATTCGTTGGACTACTGCGTAGATCTAAGTTTTTTCAAATTTTAATAAAATGGTTAACGAGGGTTTTGTTGGGGATTTCTTATTTCAATAAAAAAGAATTGTCTTTGTGGTTTTTTTTAAACTTTATTAGTGCCTAGATAATGGCAGTTGGCTGATTGACAGCGTCCATTATTGAGGCGGTACTTAGTGTTAGCCGGTGCAGAGGCTAGCACTAACCACCCATTATTACCCCGGTACCCACCACCACCAGGGGTGCCGGGAAGAGCTTGGTACGATCCAGTACCCGACCATCTGTTGTGATGGTCGGGTACTGGGGCGGCCGTAGGCTGGTATTATGAGGCTGGGAAGGGCCAAAATCAGTGGACCTTCCCACCCTTGTAATGCTAGGCTGCTGCTGCTGTGTTGTATCGGGCTGGTTATAAAAATGGGGGGGACCCCCACGTCGTTTTTTTTTTTAATTTAACAAATTTAGCAATAGACGGGTCCCCCACATTTTTAATAACCAGCCATATACAAGGCCGCAGCAGTCTGGCATTACATTGGTGGGAAGGGCCACTGGTTTTGTCCATTCCCAGGCTAATAACACTGTTGTATGTGGCTGGTTATGATAAATTGGGTGGAACCCCATGTCTTTTTTTTTTTTAAAAATTAAATAAATAAATAATTAAAAAAATGACGTGGGGTCCCCCCCACTTTTATAACCAGCCAGATACAACACAGCAGCAGCAGCCTAGCATTACAAGGGTGGGAAGGTCCACTGTTTTTGGCCCTTCCCAGCCTCATAATACCAGCCTGCGGCCGCCCCAGAGCCCGACCATCACAACAGATGGTCGGGTACTGGATCGTACCTGGCTCTTCCCGGCACCCCTGGTGGTGGTGGGTACCGGGGTAATAATGGTGGTTAGTGTTAGCCTCTGCACCGGCTAACACTAAGCCTCACCTTAGTAATGGATGTTGTCACTCAGACAGCGGCCATTACTAAAGTGGTAGTAATAAAATGTGAAAAGAAAAAGACAAAGATATAGATAAAATATTTTATTGAAATAAAGCACCCCCAACACAACCCTCATTAACCATTTTATTGTAGAAAAAAAAACGTCATCTAAGTAGTCCTCGAAACCGACGTAGTCCAAACACCAAACCTGTGAAAAAAAAAATGAAATAAAACATGTCGTAGGCTTAGATTCAGTTTAATGTGTGATACTGACTGTTATACCATGTATAGAAGCCTGCCGCGAAGTTGACTTAGATACAGGGCGCCAGCAGACAGTATCATACATGGCCATACATACATATATACAAACATACATACAAGCATGCACATATATACATGCAAATATACATACATGCAAACATACACACATATATACATGCAAACTATCATACATACATGCATACACACACACATGAAAACATACATACATACAAACAAACATGCAAAGATACATACATACATATATACAAGCATGCACAAATATACATGCAAACATAAATACATGCAAACATACATACATGCACATATATACATACATACATGACAACATACATACAAACATACATGACAACATACATACATGCAAACATACATACATACATGCAAACATACATACACACATGCAAACATATATACATGCAAATATACATACAAACATGCACATGCATACATACATGCCAACATACATGCAAACATACATGCACATATATACATACATACATGACAACATACATACATGCAAATATATACATGCAAATATACATACATACACACATGCACATATATACATACATGCCAACATACATGCACATATATACATACATGACAACATACATGACAACATACATACATATATATATATATATATATATATATATACACACATGCAAATATACATACAAACATGCATACATACATACATGCAAACATACATTCATGCAAACACACATACATGCAAACATACATACATACATTCATGCAAACATACATACATACATACAAATATACATACACACATGCACATATATACATACATGACAACATACATACATACATACATACATGACAACATACATGCAAAAATACATACATGCAAACATACATACATACATGCAAATATATACATGCAAATATACATACAAACATGCACATATATACATACATGCCAACATACATGCACAGATATACATACATACATACATGACAACATACATACATGCCAACATACATACATACATACATACATACATGCCAACATACATACATGCCAAAAAAAAATAATAATACGTTCATACTTACTTTCCTCCTGTCCGGCCTCCAGCGATGACGTTTCATCCATGTCGCCGCTGCAGCCTGTGATTGGCTGCAGAGGCGGTCACGTGGGATGAAGCGTCATCCTGACGTGCGTGACCGCCACTACAGCCTGTGATTAGCTGCAGCGGCGAAAGGGATGAAACGTCATCGCTGGAGGCCGGACAGGAGGAAAGTAAGTACGAACTTATAATTTTTATTTTTTTATTACATTTAAATTGTATTTTCCGCGCGCCGAGCATGTACTGTGAAGGTTGCTGAAAGAGTTAGTGCAGCCCATTAACTCTATCAGCACCCCGGACAGTAGCATGCTCGGCGCACGGAAGTGACAGGTTCGGTCAGAACTAGTTCGGTCCGAACCGAACTTTTTTGTGAAATTCGGCGAACTAGCCGAACCGAACTTTTGATAAGTTCGCTCATCTCTAATTACAACAAATGTAATTTTTTTTCAGTGTTTACCTCCCTTTATAATTCCACCCACAAGGTTTCAATCTCCTCAGAATCTTCACCCACTATTGTCTCACAGTTGCACCATCATGTATGACATGAAATGTTTTTTTTTCAATAGACTTGCAATTTAAGGTTGTGTTCACACCTGCTTTAAAGACTCCATTATGAGCCTATGTAACGGATTCTGTCAGAAATAGTGTTTTGCCTCTATGAAAATCACTAATCAGACAACACACGCAATGTTATGTGCAATTTTGGGCACCTGTGTATAAGAAGGATATAGCTGAACTAAAGCGGGTGCAAAGAATGGCAGCCAAAGTAATTAAGGGAATCGGTGATTGCAGTACCAAGGTTTGTTATCAAAAGTGGGCTATTCAATTTAGAAAAAAGACGGCTTAGGGGCGATCTAGTTACATTGTACACATATATGAATGGATCTTTTTACACTTAGGCCTGTAACCATGACAAGAGGAAAGAAGGTTTTACCATCATCGTGGATGGGGATTCTTTACTGAGAGCTGTGTGTAACAGCTCTTGCACATGACCGAGATCGGGCCGTGAAAAACGGTCCGAGTGTCAGCCGGATTTCCCGGCCCTACCACGGTACAGATAAGCGGGACATTATAGACATTTATTATGCTAGGAGTCTCTGCCTCCCCACGGAACTGCTGTTCCTTACTGTATCATTTTGTTCAGTACGGAACAGCAGTTCCGTGGGGAGGCAGAGACTCCTAGCATCAGAAATGTCTATGATGCCAGGAGTCCCATTCACCTTAACCATGGTAGGGCCGGGAAATCCGGTGACACACGGACCGTTTTTCACGGCCCGATCTCGGTCATGTGCAGGAGCTGTATAAGCAGTGAAACTATGGAACTCTTTGCCACACAATGTTTTCATGGTTGATTAATTCAGGAAGATTAAAGAGGCTCTGTCACCAGATTTTGCAACCCCTATCTGCTATTGCAGCAGATAGGCGCTGCAATGTAGATTACAGTAACGTTTTTATTTTTAAAAAACGAGCATTTTTGGCCAAGTTATGACCATTTTCGTATTTATGCAAATGAGGCTTGCAAAAGTACAACTGGGCGTGTTGAAAAGTAAAAGTACAACTGGGCGTGTATTATGTGCGTACATCGGGCGTGTTTACTACTTTTACTAGCTGGGCGTTGTGTATAGAAGTATCATCCACTTCTCTTCACAACGCCCAGCTTCTGGCTGTGCAGACACAGCCGTGTTCTCCAGAGATCACGCTGTGACGTCACTCACAGGTCCTGCATCGTGTCAGACGAGCGAGGACACATCGGCACCAGAGGCTACAGATGATTCTGCAGCAGCATCGGCGTTAGCAGGTAAATCGATGTAGCTACTTACCTGCAAATGCTGATGCTGCTGCAGAATCAACTGTAGCCTCTGGTGCCGACACGATGCAGGACCTGTGAGTGACGTCACAGATCTGCACTGCCAGAAGCTGGGCGTTGTGAAGAGAAGTGGATGATACTTCTATACACAACGCCCAGCTAGTAAAAGTAGTAAACACGCCCCGATGTACGCACATAATAAACGCCCAGTTGTACTTTTACTTTTCAACACGCCCAGTTGTACTTTTGCAAGCCTCATTTGCATAAATACGAAAATGGTCATAACTTGGCCAAAAATGCTCGTTTTTTAAAAATAAAAACGTTACTGTAATCTACATTGCAGCGCCTATCTGCTGCAATAGCAGATAGGGGTTGCAAAATCTGGTGACAGAGCCTCTTTAAGAGGGGCCTGGATGCCTTTGCTGAAAAATATAATATATAAATATTATTACATCTTACATTTATATTATATATATAATGTAATAGTTTTTGGTGATGGGACATTGATCCAGGGATTTATCCTTATTGCCTTATTTGGATTTTTTTTCACCTAATATGGGGCAATTGGAATCCGCCTCATAGGGATGTTTGCCTTTCTCTGGATTAACACGGTAGGATTATAAATTGGACTTGATGGACCTGCGACTTTTCTCAACCTCGTAACCATGTTTTAACAAGATGCAAAAACGTGATATGAACCTATGTTTTTTTTTTTGACAACTCTACAAAGGCAAAAATTTCCTGCAAATTTCACAAAAAGAAGAATGCAAATATGGATTTTTCACGTAAAAACATCACATTTCTTGAGATTTCAGTTATATGTACAGTTCATGACATAAATCCCCCCCAGTATCAGTTTTACTGTACAGCACCTGTGCCCTTTTGAACAGTACACTATACACATTCCAGAACTATAGAATTCATCGAGCCAGCCTTCCATCTGTAGCATTCTCAGAGAACTGTATTTATCCTTCGCTTTAAGTACCAGATTCCAAGGAATATTGTGCTACATTCAGCTATAAGTCAAGAGTGCCACACAGTGGCATTTCTACAGCAAGCATGTCTACAATGTACAGTGCACAATAGATATTTTCTAAAGTACAAAACATTTGATATCCAGTATCAATATTTTTTTATTTTTCATATAACTGATATTTTTTACCTTTTGTTTTCATGAAAGTAACAAAAAACACACTAAGTTACACTAATAAGAATAGAAGCGTAAAACTTTACAAGCAGGATAATAATTATTATTTTAATTATCATTTTTATTATCATATCTTAATATATATTACCATGCAAATAGCCTTTCTGCAGAAGGAAAAAAAAATCTTAATAGATATCCTGTAAATCAGTTTCTTAGGCCAATTTCACAAGAGTGCATGGGTGTTTTTTTTTACACCCATAATACGGACGCAAAACCTAGACCTCATGAGAACTGGAGTTTAGCGCTTCAGGGGAACAGAAAATCTGAAGCTAATCACCAGCTAAGTCCCTGCATTTACACATGGCTTATGGTCGTGTTCACAAGCTGCAGATTTTTTCCACAGCATGACCTGAAAAATCGCCAATTGCTTTTGCCTCAAATGTCACCAATTTCAATACAATGGGTGAAAACTGTGGGGAATCTGTAATTGATATGGCGTGCCGATTGTAATTTCAGCAGCATGCCCACAAATCTGCTCTGATTTTTTCCTGCAGTGTGTAAAGGTACTTTTACTCGGCCCGACTTGGGCCATGTAAATGAGCGCCGATCAACGAGACAGCTATTATGTGGAAGAGCCCTCGTTACTACGATCACTGCCAACTACGATAATATTTTCAATGTTTAAAACTATACGATCATCAGATGAACGAGTTTGCTAGTTCATTGGCTGATCGGGAATGCTCATTTGCCAAATAATTGGCCAGTGTAAAAGGGCCTTTGTGGACAGTCGTGACACTGTTTTTGGAAAAGAAGCAAACTATTTTTTCTGACCCTTAAATGATCATTAACTTTTAAAAAAAACTTTGCATAAATTAATTGTACAAGCGAATATAAAAAAAACTCTGTATTATATTTTATTAGAGAAAAATGCCTCAGACTCATTTTCTCCCCACCCCTCCCTTCTAAGGGTATGTGCACACACACTAATTACGTCTGTAATTGACGGACGTATTTCGGCCGCAAGAACCGGACCGAACACAGTGCAGGGAGCCGGGCTCCTAGCATCATACTTATGTACGATGCTAGGAGTCCCTGCCTCACTGCAGGACAACTGTCCCGTACTGTAATCATGTTTTTAGTACGGGACAGTTGTCCTGCAGCGAGGCAGGGACTCCTAGCATCGTACATAAGTATGATGCTAGGAGCCCGGCTCCCTGCACTGTGTTCGGTCCGGTACTTGCGGCCGAAATACGTCCGTCAATTACGGACATAATTAGTGTGTGTGCACATACCCTAACAGTTCACTCACTCTGAAGTTACTGCTAAATCTGTCTTCTCAAGATGAGACAAACTATCAGCTCACTGAGGGATCAGGTTACAGCTGCCCATAGAAGTCTATGGAGTGGGGAAGGGAGGAGGGAGCAGGAGCAGAGTGAGAGAGGGGGACACTTTCACATGGCAGTATTGTTAGGAAACGTCTGTCCCTTTAAAATTGCCATGACTACTAGTCTAGCTTCTGGGTGGCTCTGGTTTTAGTTCCAGAGCCTATCCCACTTCTCTGTCTTTCTTCCTATCAGATTGAAGGGTGGAGTATTTAAATTTGGTTTGGTTCTGTCTTCTTTGCTTGTGATTCTCCTTGTTTGCATGTGTTTGATCAAGCTCATGATTATACCCTGTACCTTTGACTATATTTGAACTTTTAGAACTGGACCTCGGCTTGTCTCTGGATTACCCTTTGCCTACGTTTTGGACTTTCTGCTCCTGGCTGATTTTGACCTCTGCAATCCCTGATATCCACTAGCTTTGTGATTTGGACTCTCTGTTTACCCTCGGGCTGTCTTGTTATCTGTTCTGGTTATGCCTGCATTGCACCTCTTATCCAATGCTGAACTCTGTTAAAACAACCTGGGTTCTATGCTCCAAAATTCAACCTGCCTTGCGGCGGACTCTGGCAAAAACCATAGAGTAGCCTTAGATTCTATTGATCCGAGTTGTGATGGATTTGGTGTTGCGGATTTATTTGCACGCTCATTCCTGACAGTCTCCAGCAGCCTTTGGGGAATCACTCACCTAGCAATTCCATAAAACATCCACCCTGGGAATTGCTCAACTGGTGATTCCATAACATAATCACAAGCCTTTAAAAATTATCTTTTTTCACTATGGAACCTACGCACGCCCTGGTTGAACAGATGCCTGAGCTGACTCACCTGGTAAAAGATCTGGTCAAAAGAGTTCGTCATCATGAAACTGCGTAGGTCCAAACAGTCATTCCAGTCGCAACCTGGTAGAACCTAAAGTAAACTTACCTGATCATTTTTCTGGTGATCTTAAGTCTTTTATTAATTTTCGGGAGAGTTGTAAGTTGTATTTTCAACTAAGACCTTTTTCCTCTGGAACTGAGCAGCAGCGAGTTAGTCTCGTCATGTCACTTTTGCAGGGAGATCCTCTAAACTGAGCCTTTTCATGAGAGACCTGATGCCCCTGAACTTTTGTCTGCGGAGACCTTCTTTGAGGCCTTAGGTGTACTATATCGAGAGACAGATATTACTTCAGTAGCTGTGGCTGAGGCTGAGGACGTCGTCCTGCCAAAGATTATTGTTTGGAATTTAGATGGTGATCCGTCTCTTCACAGTGGAATAATGCAACACTCCGATGTCAGTTCTGCCGAGGCCTTTCTGAAACCTTGAAAAATCTCCTAATAAATTACCCTCCGCCCTTGACTTTAAAGGATACGAGAACTCTTGTTGTGCATCTTGACCGACGACTACGAGAGCGCAAAAATGAAAGAGCGCTGAGTCCCTTCATCTGATGCACAAGAGCCCATGCAGTTAGGCTCCTCTATATCTTCTCAAGAACTGAGACGTTTTCGTAAATGCAGAGGGCTGTGTTTCTATTGTGGGGACGCTGGTCATATGCTCAGGAACTGATTCAAAACGTCCAGATCGTCCTGCTCCGGAAAACACTACAGAGCCTAGATAGTCCCCGGGAATGCCATCTGGGCAGCCAGGTTTTTCCCACATTTTATCAAAAAGTCCTTTTGCCTGTTAATGTAATGTTTAATAATGTTTGTATTTCTGGTCAAGCTTTTGTAGATTGTGGTTCTGCGGATAATTTCTTGGATTTTCAGGTTGCAAAAAGATTGGCTATCCCCCTTGTTCAGCTGAGTACCCCGGGCAAAGTATCTGCTATTACCCCTCTCTCTCAGGGGTCGGTCAAGTTCTCTACTCCGCCTGTTACTTTGAAAGTGGGTACCTTGCAAACCGAAATAATCTCTTTCTTTATTCTAGAAAATTTGCCTTCTGAGGTAATATTGGGTATTCCATGGTCGCAGACACATAATCCTGTTATTGATTGGGTAAAAGCAGATCTGATTAAGAGGAATTCTAAATGTTATGATTCTTGCATGACATTGTCTACTACTAATGTATCCTGCAATCAGGGCAGGCCTTAGGATAGATGGCGCCCCGTGCGAAATGACCTTTCGGCGCCCCACCCCCATCATTTAAAAAAAATGCCCCATAAAAAAGTATAATGCCCCTTTAGTGCCCCCATTCAGTATAATAATAATATTTAATAATATAATATATTACAACCCCTTCAAGGACACAGTATTTTAACCTCTAATTGTGCCCACAATACTAGTATAATGTCCGCTTAGTGGCCCACACACAGTATAGTGCCCCCTGTAGATTTTTCCATACAGCCTCCCTGTAGACAGTGCCATTATCCCCCACCTCCTCCTTGTAGATCGTGCCATAGAGCCCCCCCCTTTCCCGTGTAGACAAAGCCCCCAAACAAAAACAAAAATTGTACTTGCCTAGGCCCCATTCCCACAACGAATTGAGCTGCTTCACAACGGGATCCTTGCGTAGGCCGGCGTGATCTTGTAACCTAGTACAGAGTTTCTCAACCTTCCGGACTCGAGACAGCACTGGAAAAAAAAAATTACTGAGGGCACCCCTACCAAAAATTGTTTTGAGAAAGACAGAAAATGGCTAAAAACAAGCACTACACTCGTACGGTATGTTCACACAGCATTTTTTTGTAAGTCAAAACAAATTTGCCTTAAATTTCCCTCAGGAACTGACAGCGTTGTCTGACCTTTTTTTTTTTTTTCGTTTCTTCTTAAGCCGTTGAAGCGAATGCAAAAGATGCAGGAAAAAAGCACCAAACGAACGCAGCAGGTATTTTCTGCCTCCTATTAATTTCAAATGGAGGTCAGAGGTGGAAACCACTTGAAGACCATCAGCCCCCCACTCACAGTAAAATGACCATCAGCCTCCCACTCACAGTAAAATGACCATCAGCCCCCCACTCACAGTAAAATGCCAATCAGCCCCCCATGAACAGTAAAATGACCATCAGCCCCCCACTGACAATACAATGACCATCAGCCCCCACTCTCAATGATATGACAATAAGCTCCCCACTCACAGTAAAATGACCATCAGCCCCCCACTCTCAGTAATATGACCATCAGCCCCCCACTTACATTAAAATTACCATAAGCCCCCCACTCACAGTAAAATGACCATCAGCCCCCCACTCTCAGTAATATGACCATCAGCCCCCCACTCACAGTAAAATGACCATCAGCCCCCCACTTACAGTAAAATTACAATCAGCCCCCCACACACAGTAAAATGACAATCAGCCCCCCCCACTCACAGTAAAATGACAATCAGCCCCCCCACTCACCGTAAAATAACCATCAGCCCCCCACTTACAGTAAAATGACAATCAGCCCCCCACTCACAGTAAAATAACCATCAGCCCGCCACTCACAGTAAAATGACCATCAGCCGGCCACTCACAGTAAAATTACCATCAGCCCCCCACTCACAGTAAAATGACCATCAGCCCCCCACTCTCAGTAATATTACCATCAGCCCCCCCACTCACAGTAAAACGCAATCAGTCCCCCAATCACAGTAATGACCATCAGCCCCCCACTCACAGTAAAATGACCATCAGCCCCCTACTCACAGTAAAATGACCATCAGCCCCCCACTCTCAGTAATATGAGCATCAGCCCCCCCACTCACAGTAAAATGACAATCAGCCCCCCAACTCATAGTAAAATGACAATCAGTACCACACTCACAGTAAAATGACCGTGAGCCCCCCTCACAGTAAAATGACAATCAGCCCCCCCTCTCAGTAATATGACCATCAGCCCCCCACTCACAGTAAAATGACCATCAGCCCCCCACTCTCAGTAATATGACAATCAGCCCCCCACTCTCAGTAATATGACAATCAGCCCCCCACTCTCAGTAATATGACAATCAGCCCCCCACTCACAGTAAAATGACAATGAGACCCCCAATCACAAAAAAATGACCATCAGTCCCTCACTCACAGTAAAATGACAATCAGCCCCCCACTCACAGTAAAATGACCATCAGCCCCCCACTCACAATACAATGACCATCAGCCCCCCACTCTCAGTAATATGACCATCAGCCCCCCACTCTCAGTAATATGACCATCAGCCCCCCACTCACAGTAAAATGACAATCAGCCACCCACTCACAGTAAAATGACCATTAGCCCCCCACTCTCAGTAATATGACAATCAGCCCCCCCCTCACAGTAAAATGCCAATCAGCCCCCCACTCACAGTAAAATGACCATCAGCCCCCACTCTCAGTAATATGACAATCAGCCCCCCACTCTCAGTAAAATGAGCATCAACCCCCCACTCACAGTAAAATGACAATCAGCCGCCCACTCACAGTAAAATGACCAACAGCCCCCCACTCTCAGTAATATGACAATCAGCCCCCCACTCACAGTAAAATGACAATGAGCCCCCCACTCACAGAAAAATGATCATCAGTCCCTCACTCACAGTAAAATGACAATCAGCCCCCCACTCGCAGTAAAATGACAATCAGCCCCCCACTCACAGTAAAATTACCATCAGCCCCCCACTCACAATACAATGACCATCAGCCCCCCACTCTCAGTAATATGACCATCAGCCCCCCACTCACAGTAAAATAAGCATCAGCCCCCCACTCTCAGTAATATTACCATCAGCCCCCCCACTCACAGTAAAATGCAATCAGTCCCCCAATCACAGTAATATGACCATCAGCCCCCCACTCACAGTAAAATGACCATCAGCCCCCTACTCACAGTAAAATGACCATCAGCCCCCCACTCTCAGTAATATGACCATCAGCCCCCACTCACAGTAAAATGACAATCAGCCGCCCAGTAAAATGACAATCAGCCCCCCACTCACAGTAAAATGACCATCAGCCCCGCACTCTCAGTAATATGACCATCAGCCCACCACACACAGTAAAATGACCGTCAGCCCCCCACTTACAGTAAAATGACAATCAGCCCCCCACTCACAGTAAAATAACCATCAGCCCGCCACTCACAGTAAAATGACCATCAGCCCGCCACTCACAGTATAATGACAATCAACCCCCACTCACAGTAAAATAACCATCAGCCCGCCACTCACAGTAAAATGACGATCAGCCCCCCACTGACAATAAAACGACCATCAGCCCCCCACTCTAAGTAATATGACCATCAGCCCCCCACTCACAGTAAATGCAATCAGCCCCCCAGTCACAGTAAAATGACAATCAGCCCCCCACTCTCAGTAATATGACCATCAGCTCCCCACTCACAGTAAAATGACAATCAGCCCCCAACTCATAGTAAAATGACAATCAGTACCACACTCACAGTAAAATGACCATCAGCCCCCCACTCTCAGTAATATGACCATCAGCTCCCCATTAACAGTAAAATGACAATCAGCCCCCAACTCATAGTAAAATGACAATCAGTACCCCACTCACAGTAAAATGACCGTGAGCCCCCCTCACAGTAAAATGACAATCAGCCCCCACTCACAGTAAAATGACCATCAGCCCCCCACTCACAATACAATGACCATCAGCCCCCACTCTCAGTAATATGAGAATAAGCCCCCCACTCTCAGTAAAATGACCATCAACCCCCCACCTCACAGTAAAATTACCATCAGCCCCCCTCTCAGTAATATGACGATCAGCCCCCCACTGACAATAAAACGACCATCAGCCCCCCACTCTAAGTAATATGACCATCAGCCCCCCACTCACAGTAAATGCAATCAGCCCCCCAGTCACAGTAAAATGACAATCAGCCCCCCACTCTCAGTAATATGACCATCAGCTCCCCACTCACAGTAAAATGACAATCAGCCCCCAACTCATAGTAAAATGACAATCAGTACCACACTCACAGTAAAATGACCATCAGCCCCCCACTCTCAGTAATATGACCATCAGCTCCCCACTCACAGTAAAATGACAATCAGCCCCCAACTCATAGTAAAATGACAATCAGTACCCCACTCACAGTAAAATGACCGTGAGCCCCCCTCACAGTAAAATGACAATCAGCCCCCACTCACAGTAAAATGACCATCAGCCCCCCACTCACAATACAATGACCATCAGCCCCCACTCTCAGTAATATGAGAATAAGCCCCCCACTCTCAGTAAAATGACCATCAACCCCCCACTCACAGTAAAATTACCATCAGCCCCCCTCTCAGTAATATGACCATCAGCCCCCCACTCACAGTAAAATGACAATCAGCCACCCACTCACAGTAAAATGACCAACAGCCCCCCACTCTCAGTAATATGACAATCAGCCCCCCACTCTCAGTAAAATGACAATGAGCCCCCCACTCACAGTAAAATGACCATCAGCCCCCCACTCACAATACAATGACCATCAGCCCCCCACTCTCAGTAATATGACCATCAGCCCCCAACTCACAGTAAAATAAGCATCAGCCTCCCACTCACAGTAAAATGACCATCAGCCGCCCACTCACAGTAAAATGACCATCAGCCCCCCACTCTCAGTAATATGACAATCAGCCCCCCGCTCTCAGTAAAATGACAATGAGCCCTCCACTCACAGAAAAATGACCATCAGTCCCTCACTCACAGTAAAATGACAATCCGCCCCCCACTCACAGTAAAATGACCATCAGTACCCCCCTCACAGTAAAATGACCATCAGCCCCTCACTCTCAGTAATATGACCATCAGCCCCCACTCACAGTAAAATGACAATCCGCCCCCCACTCTCAGTAACATGACAATCAGCCCCCCACTCACAGTAAAATTACCATCAGCCCCCCACTCACAGTAAAATTACCATCAGCCCCCCACTCACAGTAAAATGACCATCAGCCCCCCACTGACAGTAAAATGACCATCAGCCCCCCACTCACAGTAAAATGTCAATCAGTCCCCCACTCACAGTAAAATGACAATCATCCCCCCACTCACAATAAAAAGACTATCAGCCCCCCACTACCAGTAATATGACCATCAGCCCCACACTCACAGTAAAATAACCATCAGCCCCCACTCTCAGTAATACGACAATCAGCCCCCCACTCACAGTAAAATGACCATCAGCCCCCACTCTCAGTAATACGACAATCAGCCCCCCACTCACAGTAAAATGACCATCAGCCCCCCACTCACAGTAAAATGACATTCAGCCCTCCACTCACAGTAAAATGACCATCAGCCCCCACTCACAGTAAAATGACCATCAGCCCCCCACTCTCAGTAATATGACCATCAGCCCACCACACACAGTAAAATGACCGTCAGCCCCCCCCCCCCCCACTTACAGTAAAATGACCATCAGCCCCCCACTCACAGTAAAATAAGCATCAGCCCCCCACTCTCAGTAATATTACCATCAGCCCCCCCACTCACAGTAAAATGCAATCAGTCCCCCAATCACAGTAATATGACCATCAGCCCCCCACTCACAGTAAAATGACCATCAGCCCCCTACTCACAGTAAAATGACCATCAGCCCCCCACTCTCAGTAATATGACCATCAGCCCCCACTCACAGTAAAATGACAATCAGCCGCCCAGTAAAATGACAATCAGCCCCCCACTCACAGTAAAATGACCATCAGCCCCCCACTCTCAGTAATATGACCATCAGCCCACCACACACAGTAAAATGACCGTCAGCCCCCCACTTACAGTAAAATGACAATCAGCCCCCCACTCACAGTAAAATAACCATCAGCCCGCCACTCACAGTAAAATGACCATCAGCCCGCCACTCACAGTATAATGACAATCAACCCCCACTCACAGTAAAATAACCATCAGCCCGCCACTCACAGTAAAATGACGATCAGCCCCCACTGACAATAAAACGACCATCAGCCCCCCACTCTAAGTAATATGACCATCAGCCCCCCACTCACAGTAAATGCAATCAGCCCCCCAGTCACAGTAAAATGACAATCAGCCCCCCACTCTCAGTAATATGACCATCAGCTCCCCACTCACAGTAAAATGACAATCAGCCCCCAACTCATAGTAAAATGACAATCAGTACCACACTCACAGTAAAATGACCATCAGCCCCCCACTCTCAGTAATATGACCATCAGCTCCCCATTAACAGTAAAATGACAATAAGCCCCCAACTCATAGTAAAATGACAATCAGTACCCCACTCACAGTAAAATGACCGTGAGCCCCCCTCACAGTAAAATGACAATCAGCCCCCACTCACAGTAAAATGACCATCAGCCCCCCACTCACAATACAATGACCATCAGCCCCCACTCTCAGTAATATGAGAATAAGCCCCCCACTCTCAGTAAAATGACCATCAACCCCCCACTCACAGTAAAATTACCATCAGCCCCCCTCTCAGTAATATGATGATCAGCCCCCCACTGACAATAAAACGACCATCAGCCCCCCACTCTAAGTAATATGACCATCAGCCCCCCACTCACAGTAAATGCAATCAGCCCCCCAGTCACAGTAAAATGACAATCAGCCCCCCACTCTCAGTAATATGACCATCAGCTCCCCACTCACAGTAAAATGACAATCAGCCCCCAACTCATAGTAAAATGACAATCAGTACCACACTCACAGTAAAATGACCATCAGCCCCCCACTCTCAGTAATATGACCATCAGCTCCCCACTCACAGTAAAATGACAATCAGCCCCCAACTCATAGTAAAATGACAATCAGTACCCCACTCACAGTAAAATGACCGTGAGCCCCCCTCACAGTAAAATGACAATCAGCCCCCACTCACAGTAAAATGACCATCAGCCCCCCACTCACAATACAATGACCATCAGCCCCCACTCTCAGTAATATGAGAATAAGCCCCCCACTCTCAGTAAAATGACCATCAACCCCCCACTCACAGTAAAATTACCATCAGCCCCCCTCTCAGTAATATGACCATCAGCCCCCCACTCACAGTAAAATGACAATCAGCCACCCACTCACAGTAAAATGACCAACAGCCCCCCACTCTCAGTAATATGACAATCAGCCCCCCACTCTCAGTAAAATGACAATGAGCCCCCCACTCACAGAAAAATGACCATCAGTCCCTCACTCACAGTAAAATGACCATCAACCCGCCACTCGCAGTAAAATGACAATCAGCCCCCCACTCACAGTAAAATGACCATCAGCCCCCCACTCACAATACAATGACCATCAGCCCCCCACTCTCAGTAATATGACCATCAGCCCCCAACTCACAGTAAAATAAGCATCAGCCTCCCACTCACAGTAAAATGACCATCAGCCGCCCACTCACAGTAAAATGACCATCAGCCCCCCACTCTCAGTAATATGACAATCAGCCCCCCGCTCTCAGTAAAATGACAATGAGCCCTCCACTCACAGAAAAATGACCATCAGTCCCTCACTCACAGTAAAATGACAATCCGCCCCCCACTCACAGTAAAATGACCATCAGTACCCCCCTCACAGTAAAATGACCATCAGCCCCTCACTCTCAGTAATATGACCATCAGCCCCCACTCACAGTAAAATGACAATCCGCCCCCCACTCTCAGTAACATGACAATCAGCCCCCCACTCACAGTAAAATTACCATCAGCCCCCCACTCACAGTAAAATTACCATCAGCCCCCCACTCACAGTAAAATGACCATCAGCCCCCCACTGACAGTAAAATGACCATCAGCCCCCCACTCACAGTAAAATGTCAATCAGTCCCCCACTCACAGTAAAATGACAATCATCCCCCCACTCACAATAAAAAGACTATCAGCCCCCCACTACCAGTAATATGACCATCAGCCCCACACTCACAGTAAAATAACCATCAGCCCCCACTCTCAGTAATACGACAATCAGCCCCCCACTCACAGTAAAATGACCATCAGCCCCCACTCTCAGTAATACGACAATCAGCCCCCCACTCACAGTAAAATGACCATCAGCCCCCCACTCACAGTAAAATGACATTCAGCCCTCCACTCACAGTAAAATGACCATCAGCCCCCACTCACAGTAAAATGACCATCAGCCCCCCACTCTCAGTAATATGACCATCAGCCCACCACACACAGTAAAATGACCGTCAGCCCCCCCCCCACTTACAGTAAAATGACAATCAGCCCCCCACTCACAGTAAAATAACCATCAGCCCGCCACTCACAGTAAAATGACCATCAGCCCGCCACTCACAGTATAATGACAATCAACCCCCACTCACAGTAAAAGAACCATCAGCCTGCCACTCACAGTAAAATGACGATCAGCCCCCCACTCACAGTAAAATGACCATCAGCCCCCCACTCACAGTAAAATGATCATCAGCCCCCCACTCTAAGTAATATGACCATCAGCCCCCCACTCACAGTAAAATGCAATCAGCCCCCAAGTCACAGTAAAATGACAATCAGCCCCCCACTCTCAGTAATATGACAATCAGCCCCCACTCACAGTAAAATTACCATCAGCCCCCCACTCACAGTAAAATGACCACCAGCCCCCAACTCTCAGTAATATGACAATCAGCCCCCACTCACAGTAAAATGACCATCAGCCCACCACACAGAGTAAAATAACAATCAGCCCGCCACTCACAGTAAAATGACCATCAGCCCGCTACTCACAGTAAAATGACCATCAGCCCGCCACTCACAGTAAAATAACCATCAGCCCGCCACTCACAGTAAAATGACCATCAGGCCGCCACTCACAGTAAAATGACCATCAGCCCCCACACACAGTAAAATGACCATCAGCCCCCCACTCTCAGTAATATGACCATCAGCCCCCCACTCACAGTAAAATGACAATCAGCCCCCCACTCATAGTAAAATGACAATCAGTACCACACTCACAGTAAAATGACCGTGAGCCCCCCTCACAGTAAAATGACAATCAGCCCCCCACTCACAGTAAAATAACCATCAGCCCCCACTCTCAGTAATACGACAATCAGCCCCCCACTCACAGTAAAATGACCATCAGCCCCCACTCTCAGTAATACGACAATTAGCCCCCCACTCACAGTAAAATGACCATCAGCCCCCCACTCACAGTAAAATGTCATTCAGCCCTCCACTCACAGTAAAATGACCATCAGCCCCCACTCACAGTAAAATGACCATCAGCCCCCCACTCTCAGTAATATGACCATCAGCCCACCACACACAGTAAAATGACCGTCAGCCCCCCCCCCACTTACAGTAAAATGACAATCAGCCCCCCACTCACAGTAAAATAACCATCAGCCCGCCACTCACAGTAAAATGACCATCAGCCCGCCACTCACAGTATAATGACAATCAACCCCCACTCACAGTAAAAGAACCATCAGCCCGCCACTCACAGTAAAATGACGATCAGCCCCCCACTCACAGTAAAATGACCATCAGCCCCCCACTCACAGTAAAATGATCATCAGCCCCCAACTCTAAGTAATATGACCATCAGCCCCCCACTCACAGTAAAATGCAATCAGCCCCCAAGTCACAGTAAAATGACCATCAGCCCCCCACTCTCAGTAAAATGACAATCAGCCCCCCACTCACAGTAAAATTACCATCAGCTCCCCACTTACAATACAATGACCATCAGCCCCCACTCTCAGTAATATGACAATCAGCCCCCCACTCACAGTAAAATGACCACCAGCCCCCCAACTCTCAGTAATATGACCATCAGCCCCCCACTCACAGTAAAATGCAATCAGCCCCCCACTCAAAGTAATATGACCATCAGCCCCCACTCACAGTAAAATGACCATCAGCCCCCACTCACAGTAAAATGACCATCAGCCCACCACACAGAGTAAAATAACCATCAGCCCGCCACTCACAGTAAAATAACCATCAGCCCGCCACTCACAGTAAAATGACCATCAGCCCACCACTCACAGTAAAATGACCATCAGCCCCCCACTCACAGTAAAATGACCATCAGCCGCCGACTCTCAGTAATATGACCATCAGCCCCCCACTCACAGTAAAATGACAATCAGTACCACACTCACAGTAAAATGACCGTGAGCCCCCCTCACAGTAAAATGACCATCAGCCCCCACTCACAGTAAAATTACCATCAGCCCCCCACTCTCAGTAATATGACCATCAGCTCCCCACTCACAGTAAAATGACCATCAGCCCCCCACTCACAGTAAAATAACCATCAGCCTCCCACTTATAGTAAAATGACCATCAGCCCGCCACTCACAGTAAAATGACCATCAGCCCCCCACTCACAGTAAAATGACCATCAGCCCCCCACTTATAGTAAAATAACCATCAGCCCCCACTCTCAGTAATACGACAATCAGCCCCCCACTCACAGTAAAATGACCATCAGCCCCCACTCTCAGTAATACGACAATCAGCCCCCCACTCACAGTAAAATGACCATCAGCCCCCCACTCACAGTAAAATGACATTCAGCCCTCCACTCACAGTAAAATGACCATCAGCCCCCACTCACAGTAAAATGACCATCAGCCCCCCACTCTCAGTAATATGACCATCAGCCCACCACACACAGTAAAATGACCGTCAGCCCCCCCCCACTTACAGTAAAATGACAATCAGCCCCCCACTCACAGTAAAATAACCATCAGCCCGCCACTCACAGTAAAATGACCATCAGCCCGCCACTCACAGTATAATGACAATCAACCCCCACTCACAGTAAAAGAACCATCAGCCTGCCACTCACAGTAAAATGACGATCAGCCCCCCACTCACAGTAAAATGACCATCAGCCCCCCACTCACAGTAAAATGATCATCAGCCCCCCACTCTAAGTAATATGACCATCAGCCCCCCACTCACAGTAAAATGCAATCAGCCCCCAAGTCACAGTAAAATGACAATCAGCCCCCCACTCTCAGTAATATGACAATCAGCCCCCACTCACAGTAAAATTACCATCAGCCCCCCACTCACAGTAAAATGACCACCAGCCCCCAACTCTCAGTAATATGACAATCAGCCCCCACTCACAGTAAAATGACCATCAGCCCACCACACAGAGTAAAATAACAATCAGCCCGCCACTCACAGTAAAATGACCATCAGCCCGCTACTCACAGTAAAATGACCATCAGCCCGCCACTCACAGTAAAATAACCATCAGCCCGCCACTCACAGTAAAATGACCATCAGGCCGCCACTCACAGTAAAATGACCATCAGCCCCCACACACAGTAAAATGACCATCAGCCCCCCACTCTCAGTAATATGACCATCAGCCCCCCACTCACAGTAAAATGACAATCAGCCCCCCACTCATAGTAAAATGACAATCAGTACCACACTCACAGTAAAATGACCGTGAGCCCCCCTCACAGTAAAATGACAATCAGCCCCCCACTCACAGTAAAATAACCATCAGCCCCCACTCTCAGTAATACGACAATCAGCCCCCCACTCACAGTAAAATGACCATCAGCCCCCACTCTCAGTAATACGACAATTAGCCCCCCACTCACAGTAAAATGACCATCAGCCCCCCACTCACAGTAAAATGTCATTCAGCCCTCCACTCACAGTAAAATGACCATCAGCCCCCACTCACAGTAAAATGACCATCAGCCCCCCACTCTCAGTAATATGACCATCAGCCCACCACACACAGTAAAATGACCGTCAGCCCCCCCCCCACTTACAGTAAAATGACAATCAGCCCCCCACTCACAGTAAAATAACCATCAGCCCGCCACTCACAGTAAAATGACCATCAGCCCGCCACTCACAGTATAATGACAATCAACCCCCACTCACAGTAAAAGAACCATCAGCCCGCCACTCACAGTAAAATGACGATCAGCCCCCCACTCACAGTAAAATGACCATCAGCCCCCCACTCACAGTAAAATGATCATCAGCCCCCCACTCTAAGTAATATGACCATCAGCCCCCCACTCACAGTAAAATGCAATCAGCCCCCAAGTCACAGTAAAATGACCATCAGCCCCCCACTCTCAGTAAAATGACAATCAGCCCCCCACTCACAGTAAAATTACCATCAGCTCCCCACTTACAATACAATGACCATCAGCCCCCACTCTCAGTAATATGACAATCAGCCCCCCACTCACAGTAAAATGACCACCAGCCCCCCAACTCTCAGTAATATGACCATCAGCCCCCCACTCACAGTAAAATGCAATCAGCCCCCCACTCAAAGTAATATGACCATCAGCCCCCACTCACAGTAAAATGACCATCAGCCCCCACTCACAGTAAAATGACCATCAGCCCACCACACAGAGTAAAATAACCATCAGCCCGCCACTCACAGTAAAATAACCATCAGCCCGCCACTCACAGTAAAATGACCATCAGCCCACCACTCACAGTAAAATGACCATCAGCCCCCCACTCACAGTAAAATGACCATCAGCCGCCGACTCTCAGTAATATGACCATCAGCCCCCCACTCACAGTAAAATGACAATCAGTACCACACTCACAGTAAAATGACCGTGAGCCCCCCTCACAGTAAAATGACCATCAGCCCCCACTCACAGTAAAATTACCATCAGCCCCCCACTCTCAGTAATATGACCATCAGCTCCCCACTCACAGTAAAATGACCATCAGCCCCCCACTCACAGTAAAATAACCATCAGCCTCCCACTTATAGTAAAATGACCATCAGCCCGCCACTCACAGTAAAATGACCATCAGCCCCCCACTCACAGTAAAATGACCATCAGCCCCCCACTTATAGTAAAATAACCATCAGCACACCACTCACAGTAAAATGACCATCAGTCCACCACTCAGATTCCCCCTGTAGATAGTGCCACACAGCCCCTTGTAGGTAGTGCCACACATCCCCTTGTAGGTAGTGCCACACAGCCCCTTGTAGGTAGTGCCACACAGGCCCCTTGTAGATCGTGCCACACAGCCCCTTGTAGGTAGTGCCACACAGCCCCCTTGTAGGTAGTGCCACACAGCCCCCTTGTAGGTAGCGCCACAAAGCCCCCTTGTAGACAGTGCCACATAGCCCCCTTGTAGACAGCGACACACAGCCCCCTTGTAGATAGTGCCACACAGCCCCCTTATAGGTAGTGCCACACAGGCCCCTTGTTGGTAGTGCCACACATCCCCCTTGTTGGTAGTGCCACACAGCCCCTTGTAGGTAGTGCCACACAGACCCTTGTAGGTAGTGCCACACAGCCCCCTTGTAGATAGTGCCACATAGCCGCCTGTAGAGAGTGCCACACAGCCCTCTGTAGGTAGTGCCACACAGCCCCCTGTAGGTAGTGCCACACAGCCCTCTGGTAGGTAGTGCCACACAGAATCCTGGTAGGGAGTGCCACACAGTCCCCTTGTAGGTAGCGCCACAAAGCCCCCTTGTAGAAAGCGCCACACAGCCCCCTGTAGGTAGTGCCACACAGCACTCTGGTAGGTAGTGCAACACAGAATCCTGGTAGGGAGTGCCACACAGTGTCCTGGTATGTAGTGCCACACAGCATCCTGGTAGGTAGTGCCACACAGCCCCCTTGTAGGTAGTGCTACACTGCGTCCTGGTAGGTAGTGCCACACAGCTTCCTCGTAGGTAGTGCCACACAGCCCCCTTGTTGGTAGTGCCACACAGCCCACTTTCAGGAAGGGCCACACAGCCCACAGCCCCCTTGTAAATAGCACCCCCCTTCCTGTAGATAGCGCCACTGTCGCTGTCCATATTCTGGACAGAGACATCAAGCGGAGCGCTCCAAGAGCGGAATCCACGACCACACGTGGATTTCGCTCCTTCAGGGAGCTACAGTGGCGCTTGTAGATAGCAGAGCAGGGAGATACCTCCCTGCTCTGTTATAGTGCCGTCGCTACCACTGCAGCAGCCAGGGCGGCTGCTAGCGGCGCCGCCGCCCTTGGGGGGGCCCGATGCAGACACCCTCATGCCCGATGTCGCCGCTAGCAGCCGCTATGGCTGCTACAGCGGTAGCGACGCTACTGAGTGGAGAAGCGCCGGGCGGAAAGGCGACTGCTGAGTCGTCGGGCCTGGGCGCCTCTAAAACAAGCAGGGGAAAGGAGCCAGAGCAGCACCCCCTTCCACCTGCTGGAGTGATGTGCGCTGTGCAAAGGCACAGGTCGCACACCCCTAAGGCCGGCCCTGCTTGCAATGCAGCATCGTTGCCTGAGTGTGTTCAAGATTTTGAGGATGTATTTTCTGAAATTGGTTGTGAATCTCTCCCTCCTCATAGGCCGTGTGACTGCCCCATTGTACTTCTCCCTAATGCTAAACGGCCTAAGGGGCGGATATATAATCTTTCTGCTCCGGAATGACTGGCCATGAAAGATTATATTAAAGACAGCCTCCGTAAGGGTCATATTCGTCCATCTACTTCTCCGGTGGATGCAGGTTTTTTCTTTGTTGAAAAGAAAGATGGCGGTTTAAGACCCTATATCGACTACCGTGAATTAAATAAAATTACTGTTAAGAATCAGTATCCTCCTCCTCTCATCCTGACCCTGTTTAATCAGATCTCAGGAGCCAGGTGGTTTTCTAAACTAGATTTACCCAGGGCCTACAATTTGGTTCGTAAAACAGCATTTAATACTCCAGATGGTCATTATGAGTATTTGGTCATGCCTTTTGGTTTAAGTAATGCTCCAGCGGTTTTTCAGAACCTGGTTAATGATATTTTCTGAAATTTTATTGGACGCTTTGTGGTTGCGTATCTGGACGATATTCTTGAGTTTTCTTCCGATTTGTCCTCTCATGTGCAACACTAAAGATCCGTCCTTCAAGTAATGAGGGCAAATTGTCTCTACGCTAAATTGGAAAAGTGTCTTTTTGGAGTTCAGGAAGTTCATTTCTTGGGGTCCTCATGATTTTCGTATGGACTTGTAAATTGGAAACCTAGTACAGTCTCCGCCTTTGAAACTTTAAAACAGTGTACACCTGTACTTGTTCAACCTGACCTTTCTAGCCCCTTTATTGTTGAGGTTGATGCCTCAGAAATAGGTATGGGGGCTGTGTTGTCTCAAGGTTTTTCTGTAATGACTACATCGCGTTCCCAATTGTTATGCAAATGTTATTTTTCACTGATTTTCCTAAATAGTCGATACAAATGACAGTCAGTATAATCTTCAAGCTATCAACCGTTGGAGTATAATGCGAATTTTATTGAACAAATCTCCTAATGATAACAGATTTTTTTTTAGAAGTAAAAAACTCAAAATGCACTGTTTCAAATTATTATGCACAACAGAGATCAAAACATTTTAGAGGTTGTAAAGAGAACTAAAATGGTAAATTTGTTGAATTTGCAGCATCAGGAGGTCATATTTACAGAAATCAAAATCTCTTTCAATCAAAAAAAACTTAACAGGCCAAGTTACATGTTAACATAGGACCCCTTCTTTGATATCACCTTCACAATTCTTGCATCCATTGAATTTGTGAGTATTTGGACAGTTTCTGCTTGAATATCTTTGCAGGATGTCAGAATAGCCTCCCAGAGCTTCTGTTTTGATGTGAACTGCCTCCCACCCTCATAGATATTTTGCTTGAGGATGCTCCAAAGGTTCTCAATAGGGTTGAGGTCAGGGGAACATGGGGGCCACACCATGAGTTTCTCTCCTTTTATGCCCATAGCAGCCAATGACACAGAGGTATTCTTTGCAGCATGAGATGGTGCATTGTCATGCATGAAGATAATTTTGCTACGGAAGGTACGGTTCTTCTTTTTGCACCACGGAAGAAAGTGGTCAGTCATAAACTCTACGTACTTTGCAGAGGTCATTTTCACAACGTCAGGGACCCTAAAGGGGCCTACCAGCTCTCTCCCCATGATTCCAGCCCAAAACATGACTCCGCCAACTGCTTGCCAACATCGCAGCCTTATTGGGTCATGGTGGCCATTCACCAACCATCTACCTGGACCATCCAGGGTTGCACGGCACTCATCAGTAAACAACACGGTTTTAAAATTAGTCTTCATGTATTTCTGAGCCCACTGCAACCGTTTCAGCTTGTGAGCATTGTTTAGGGGTGGCCGAATAATAGCTTTATACACACTTGCAAACCTTGGAGGATCCTACACCTTGAGGTTCGCGGGACTCCAGAGGCACCAGCCGATTCAAATACCTGTTTGCTGCTTTGCAATGGCATTTTAGCAGCTGCTCTCCTAATCCTATTAATTTGTCTGGCAGAAACCTTCCTCATTATGCCTTTATCTGAACGAACCCGTCTGTGTTCTGAATCAGCCACAAATCTTTTCACAGTACGATGATCACGCCTAAGTTTTCTTGAAATATCCAATGTTTTCATACCTTGTCCAAGGTATTGCACTATTTCACGCTTTTAAGCAGCAGAGAGATCCTTTTTCTTTCCCATATTGCTTGAAACCTGTGGCCTACTTAATAATGTAGAACATCCTTCTTAAGTAGTTTTCCTTTGATTGGGCACACCTGGAAAACGAATTATCACAGGTGTCTGAGATTGATTACAATGATCCAAAGAGCCCTAAGACACAATACCATCCATGAGTTTAATTGAAAAACTAATAATTAAATGTTTATGACACTTAAATCCAATGTGCATAATAATTTGGAACACGGTGTATATATATACACAGACATGCATGCACACACAATTTTTTTGGGGCGGCGAACATATGTTAGTACCAGTATACTTACTGCTGGGGCCCTGAAAACGCACTAATATAGCGCATGCAGTGAATTTCGCGCAATGGACACTGTGGACAATGGTCGCTGTGTGAATGGCCCCATTGTAATCAATGGGTCCGTGTTGCTGTGCGTTGTTTCAATGCACAGCACACGGACGAGATTCAAGCTCATCTGAATTAGCCCTAAGCCTATCATGTGTGATACTGTCTTCTGGGGCCATGTATCTAAGTCTATCATGTATGATACTGTCTGCTGGAGCCATGTATCTAAGCCTATCATGTATGATACTGTCTGCTGAAACAATGCATCCAATTCTATCCAGGGGTGGTAGCTATAGGAGCCTTAGGCCTGATTCACTCGAGCGCTGCGCATCTCGGACATGAAAAACTGCAGTTTTTCACCTCCGAGGTGCATCCGTGCTCAGCGCTGCGGGACGCGATGTCACGCATCCCCCATAGTTGAGAGTCTATGGAGGGATGCGTGAAAAGAATGGACATGTCCTATTTTCCCACGGACCCTTCACACTGTCCGTTGAAACAACGGCTGTGTGAACGGCCACATTGAATTACATCGGTCCGTGGGACGGCCGCTGTTTCAACGGCCGTCCCACGGACGTTTAACACGTTCATGTAAATAAGGCCTAAATCTTATAGATGTCATCTCCGATATGTATGTAAAAATGTATTTATTTTTCAGGGGGGGAGGGTAAATATATGTCTTGGGGCTTGTGCCCTTGATCTTTTAAGACTCTAGCAACGCCCCTGCCTGAGACTAATGGTCAAATAGAACCAAGTTGAATGGGTCTCGTATCTTCCTTTAGCGGAATTTGCTATAAATAATCGCAACCATGTTTCTCTCGGTAACTCACTGTTTTTCTGTAATTATGGTTTTCATCCTCGTTTGGTTTATTTTCCGCCTTTCCTAGTGATAACCCTGAGGTGGAAGTTGAATCAAATAAACTGTGCAGTTTGGGCTCAGGTTCAATTGTACATGAAGAAATCCCAAGTTATTCAAAAGAAAAATGCTGACAAAAAATGTACGTTGGGTCCTGTGTTTAGTGTGGGTAAAAAGGTGCGGCTTTCTACTAAATCTGCGACTGAAGGTACCATCTCGTAAGTTTGCTCCTAGGTTTATTGGTCCATATGAAATTGTTGAAGTTATCAACCCTGTGTATTTTCTTCTGGCTCTTCCTATGTCTTCTAAAATTCATGATGTTGTTCACAAATCCCTCCTTAAAACATTTTTTCCACCATCTAATCCAGTCAAGAAACCTCTTCCTCCAGTTCAGGTCGAAGGAGATATGGAGTTTGAGGTTCAAAGGATTGTGGATTACAGAAGGGTCAGGGGTACTCTCCAGTACTTGGTACACTGGAAGGGGCATGGGCCAGAAGAACGAACTTGGGTTCCTGCCTATTCAGTACATGCTAATCGTTTAGTTAAAGTCCTTCATTTGAAATCTCCTTTGAAACCTAGGCTGAGGTTGAAGGTTCCTGTGGCCCCTCGTAGAAAGGGGGCACTGTTAGGAAACGTCCGTCCCTTTAAGATTGCCATGACTACTAGTCTAGCTTCTAGGCGGCTCTGGTTTTAGCTCCAGAACCTATCCCACTTCTCTGTCTTTCTTCCTATCAGATTGATCGATGGAGTATTTAAATCTGGTTTGGTTCTGCCTTCTTTGCTTGTGATTCTCCTTGTTTGCATTTGTTTGATCAAGTTCCTGATTTTATCCTGTACCTTTGACTATTTGAACTTTTGGTACTGGACCTCGGCCTGTCTCTGGATTACCCTTTGCCTAATGATTTGGACTTTCTGCTCCCAGCTGGTTTTGACAATCCCTGATATCCACTAGCTTTGATATTTGGATTCTCTGTTTAGGCTCGGGCTGTCTTGTTATCTGCTCTGGTAAATACACAGCATACAGAAGAATAGACTGCACGGCACTCACCGCTTTCAAAGGTGCTTTTATTCTATGCAGAGGCAGGCATAACATGGGAAATGAGACAGTTGGCCTACGACCGTTTTCACGTCCTCCAGATGCTTTTTCAAGGCATACTGGGATCAGGTGCACACGCACTTAAATACTCTAACCTTGCCTAACCTTGCCTCAACAGCTACTTCCGTTCCTCGTAACAATGTAACAGAGCACAAGTAAAAACAATATATCATGCATATTAATAACATCAAGTATATAAACTTATAACAAGATTGGAGACAAACATAATTTGAAATCTATTTTAAGAAAGCCGATAGATCATTCCTATCGTTCAAGCCCAGAGGTCCTATCGCCTCCATTCTAATTATCCAATTGGTTTCACAACGTAGCAATTTTACATGTCGATCACTACCGTCCAGTGGAGCAAACACACCCTGTACCCCCGCAAAAGACATGCACTTGGGGTCACCCCCATGTACTTCTCGTATGTGGTTTATCAATTTAGGAGATCCCTTTCCTGTACCAACGGAATATATACGTTCACAAAACCATTTGAATACTGGTCGTAGTGTTTTGCCTATGTAAAAAAAATTGACATGGGAAAAAATCACGTAGACCAGAAAATTCGATTTACACATAATGAGATTTCTGACATTGTGTTTTATTGCACCCATTCTAACTATTTTGCCTGTACTCATCTGTCCACAAAATGAACAGTTGCCACATTTATGATTACCTACTGGGGCTATATCTTGTAGCCAATTGGTTATATATACAAAAGATAAAATGTAGACCACATGTTTGGCAGAATTTTCAGTTTCCCTGTTTCGTAAAAGTCCTCTACAATGAATCATAGGTCTGACCTTGTATTAGCTGACCAACAGTTTTTTGGAAGTAGAAAAATGTCATATTCACTTTATTAATTAGGTGGGCATCTACAACATTTTGTATTATATCTATATAAATATGATGCACATATGTATGCTATTTTCTTCTCTATATCTGCACCAAAATATTATCTGCAACAATTATTATTATTGTGCCAATATGTGTAAATATCGGAAAACATATTTTAATACAAATTGATTATTTTTAACTGCACATCTTTTAAAGAACCACTAGGTGGTGCTCTGTGCAAATATTTAGAATTACAATCTCAATTTTACACATTGACACATTCTACACATTCACTATGTTCATATAGAGTCAAAAAACGCCTCTATAGGAAGCAATGAAGGGAGATTTGGGGAGGGTTTTTTTTTTTGTTTTTTGCACTGATTCTTAACGCAGTTTCCATGTCAAAAAACACTGTTTGAACTGGGCTTTAAACTTTTATTTATTGATTTATTCCCATTGTTTATATAGTGCCAACATATAGAGCTTGCCACCATTTACATCAGTCTTCAATGGGGCTTTGGGCTCACAATCTAATTTCCCTATCTCACACTTTAGGCTCAATTCCATAGCAATAGTGCTGCAAGGAAAGACTGCTGACCAATGAGCCAGAGGTACATTCAGTAGCATTGTGCAAATTGCTATTTCAGACACATCAACTACTGCTGCACGATATGTGCTGCTCTCAAATATCATATAAGTCCTGTACATCCGGTCCATAAAATTTATATAGGGGTTATTATAGTAAACACAATTAGATGTGACATATTTTGCTGAATCCTCTGTGTCTTAAGAGGTATAAGATAGCACCACTGTCGAGAGGTAGATATTCTCATGACTGAATATCTAGGCTGACAGCTAGAACATAAAGGGATGAGATACAGAAAGGTATAGCCATGGGTCAAGCACACAAGCAAGGATTATCTTCTAATCAAGAGTCAAGTTATTTAACCCCTTCAGGACGCAGCCTGTTTTGGCCTTGTGGACACAGATTATTTTTTCAAATCTGACGTGTCACTTTATGTGGTAATAACTCCGGAACGCTTTTACCTATCCAAGCGATTCTGAGATTGTTTTCTCGTGACATATTGTACTTTATGTTACTGAAAAAATTTGGTCGATAAATTCAATATTTATTTGTAAAAAACACCAAAATTTATTTGTGAAAAACTTCACATTTTAGTAAAAATTTGCATTTTTCTAAATTTCAATGTATTTGCTTGTAAAACAGATAGTAATACCACACAAAACATTTACTAGTTAACATCCCCCATATGTCTACTTTATATTTGCATCAGTTTTTTTTCACGTCCTTTTATTTTTCTAGGACGTTTACAAGGCTTAGAACTTTAGCAGAAATTTCTCATATTTTCAAGAAAATTTCAAAAGGCCATTTTTTCAGGGACCAGTTCAGTTCTGAAGTGGCTTTGAGGGCCTTATATATTATAAAGTCCCCATAAATCACCCCATTTTGAAAACTGCACCCCTCAAGGTATTCAAAACCACATTCAGAAAGTATTTTAACCCTTTAGGCGTTTCACAGGAATTAAGGCAAAGTAGAAGTGAAATTTACAAATTTCGTTTTTTTTGCCGAAATTCATTTGTAATAAAAAAAACCTGTAACACAGAAGGTTTTACTAGAGAAACGCAACTCAATATTTATTGCCCAGATTCTGCAGTTTTTAGAAATATCCAACATGTGGCCCTAGTGCGGTAATAGACTGAAACACCGGCCTCCGGAGCAAAGGAGCACCTAGTGGATTTTGGGGCCTCCTTTTTTTAGGAATATATTAAGCACCATGTCAGGTTTGAAGAGGTCTTGTGGTGCCAAAACAGTGGAAACCCCCCAAAAGTGACCCCATCTTGGAAACTACACCCCTCAAGGCATTTTTCTAGGGGTATAGTTAGCATTTTCACCCCACAGTTTTTTTTGCAGAATTTAGTGGAATTAGTCTGTGAAGATGAAAAACACCTTTTTTTCTGTGGAAACATAGAATGTTTTCATTTTTACAAGGAATAAAGGAGAAAAAACACCCCAACATTTGTAAGCAATTTCTCCCGATTACGGCAATACCTCATATGTGGTCATAAACTGATGTTTGGATGTTAGGACCCACAGCAGGACTCAGGAGGAAAGGAGCGCCTTTTGGATTTTGGAGCGCAGATACCATATGTGTATAGTTTTTTTAAAGTTTTGCAGTGTTTGCACAATGAAATTACGTTTCTATAAAATAATTTATTTTCTGGGACACGCTATTCTGAGTCGTAACTTTTTTATTTTTTTGTCAAAAAAGCTGTGGGAGGTCTTGTTTTTTGCGGGACAGGTTGTAGTTTTTATTGGTACTATTTTGGGGTAAATTCGACTTTTTGATCACTTTTTATTCTATATCTTGGGAGGGGTGGTGACCAAAAAATAGCGATGCTGACATAGTTTTACGTTTATTTTGTTTGCAGAAAAATTAACATTATAGTTTCATAGTTTGCGTCGTTACGAACACGGTGATACCAAATATGTGTACTTTTTTTTAAAGTTTTCATTTTTTCCCTATAATAAATGACTTATTATAGGAAAACAAAAACTTTTATATTTACACTTTTATAAAACATTTTTATTAACTTTTTTTTTACTTTTTACACTTAATTTTTTTTACTTGAAGCTCTGATCGCTGCTAGAATACATTACACTACCTAGGTAGTGTAACATATTCTAACTGTCAGTGTGATGTCACAGTCACTCTGACAGTTAGTCTACGAGGATCAGCCAGAACCTGGTCCTCATAGGCTTCCATACATGGCAGACCCGGAGGCCGTTGCCTGGCCTCCGGATGCCATCACAAGCATCAGCAGCCCCCACGATTGCATGGGGGCTGCTGATGTGCTACAAACACCCTACATGCGGAGATCGCAATCGAGCCCCGCATGTAACGGGTTAATTTCCTAAATCAGCGGCGATGAGCCGCTGATCGGCAACACTGGAGTGTCAGCTGTCGGGGACAGCTGATCTCCCAGTTCCCGATGCACACCTTGTCGCCGACAGTGTGCCATCGGGAACGACACAGTGACTTCCTGTCACTCTGACAGGAAGCCTATCAGGACCAGCCGAAGGTTGGTCCTGATGGGCTTCCGTCCATGGCAGAAACGGAAGCCAAACTATCGGCAAACCCCGCGATTTCGGACCGGGGTCTGCCGTTATGCTAGAAACCCCTAAAATTCGGCGATTGCAACCGATCGCCGAATTTAAGTAGTTAATTCGCCAAAATCAGCGGCAAAGGACCGCTGGCCGGCAAGAGTGGAGTGTCAGCTGTCGGTGACAGCTGACCTCCCAGTTCCCGGTGCACACTGTCGCTGACAGTGTATACCGGAAAAAACTCAGTAACTGAACGTCCTCGTGCGGGGAGTAACCTCCCGAAACGACGTACAGTTAATTACTCGTGCGGATAGGGGTTAAAATAAAAATAAAACTATGCAATAGAAAGATGCTGTAGCCCTATAGGCAATGTACCCTTTGCCCTGGCAGCTAGTAGATGGAACGGTTCTTTACTAAATATAAGAATGCTATGGTGGAGGACGCCTGCAACCGGGTGCTTGAACAGCAGGATACTTACTGTCAGGGCCGGACTGGTCATCTGGCAGTTCTGGCAAATGCTGGATGGGCTGGTGAACAGTGGGCCGCCTGCTGTCCATCCACACAATCAGTGTCGAAAGTGGTGAGCACAGGCCTCCAACATAGCAATTGCTGCTGCCCACTGGTGTTCAACGCTACCTCTGCATTGCTGTGTACGCAATGATGTGACGGAGCACTGCAGAAAGCAATTACTAAGGGATGGACCCCAATAGTTGTTGGGCGCAAGAGATTCAGAATATATGGAGTGCCTGCCGGCAAACAGAGCCCTTGTTTCCCAACTACCAAAATTAAAATAACAAGTTTTATTTGGTATAGACGACCATAAACAGACTACATGAAGGTTAAAATTCCTGGTCCATTGCTGATTGAGATCAGCATAGTGCAATGTGTAGACACTCGAAAAAGCAAGGTGCTAGCGACTGCAGACCGCAACACCACGCTGTAAGTTAAATTACTAGAGAATCAGCAAGACCAGAGATTAAAATTCAAAGAAGCCCCCCCCCCCGACATGTTTCGCTACCAACGTAGCGTCTTCAGGGGTATCGGGGCTAGTGACAGCGAGCGGCGGAATCCACAGACCTATATGCACAGGAAACCATCTACAGCTGTGCCTTCAATTAGTTGAGAGCCAATCAAAAGACGAGCGGAGGGCCGAGCCTCCACTCGGCTGACTGACAGCCAACAGCACCAATCGCTGGTGAAACACAGGCCACCAATGGATGCGGTGACGGCGCGCATGCGCAGTAAAGGAAAAACCGGAGATAGAAAAAATCTGGTGGTTACAAAGATGTTGAGATTCATATAGGCGCATGCACAATAAGATGCATGCAGATATCATTAAAGAGGCTCTGTCACCAGATTTTGCAACCCCTATCTCCTATTGCAGCAGATCGGCGCTGCAATGGAGATAAGAGTAGCGTTTTTGTTTTTTTTTAAACGAGCATTTTTGGCCAAGTTATGACCATTTTTATATTTATGTAAATGAGGCTTTCTAAAGTACAACTGGGCGTGTTTAAAGTAAAAGTACAACTGGGCGTGTATTGTGTTCGTTACATCGGGCCGTTTTTACTTCTTTTACTAGCTGGGCGTTGTGTATAGAAGTATCATCCACTTCTCTTCACAACGCCCAGCTTCTGGAAGTGCAAAGACACAGCGTGTTCTCGAGAGATCACGCTGTGACGTCACTCACTTCCTGCCCCAGGTCCTGCATCGTGTCGGACCAGTGAGGACACATCGGCACCAGAGGCTACATTTGATTCTGCAGCAGCATCAGCGTTTGCAGGTAAGTAGCTACATCGACTTACCTGCAAACGCCGATGCTGCTGCAGAATCAAATGTAGCCTCTGGTGCCGATGTGTCCTCGCTGGTCCGACACGATGCAGGACCAGGGGCAGGAAGTGAGTGACGTCACAGCGTGTATACAAAGAAGGCTGCCTGCAAGCAGCCAAGCCCAATTTCCCAACTACGAATTAGTAGTATGAAAAAATAATAAAAAATGTAAACTTTATTGGGCTACGTATAGCCAGACAGACCACATAAATTTAAAGTTAAAAATTTCACTACCTAGAGACCGTACTGGAATGTGAGTTACCTGTATGATCACAGGCATTAGTAGTACAAGACTTGGGAATAGTGTTCAGTTCCCTAGCCAGTTAAATTGCTAGACTAGCTAATAATAAACAGTAGGTACGGTCAGTGGTAGCTATTAAAATCCTAACAGCCCCCCCCCCCCCCCCCCCGACATGTTTCGCTACAGAGTAGCGTCCTCAGGGGTACACGGGGCATTAGGATGTTCCTTCTGCTATCTCATGCCTACCGTCAAACATTTTACGAATCCACTAGATGGTAGCTCTTATCAGATCAGAGAATTTATAAATTGTCAAAGTAAGGGAGTGATCTATATAGCTAAATGCCCCTGTCCTAAATTATATGTCGGCAAGACCATGCAGGAATTGAGGAGGAGAATCTCTAAACACCTAAGTACCATTCATCACAAAGAAGACACACCACTCTCTAGGCACGTGCACTCTGTACATGATGGGGATGTTCGTGCCCTACAATTTTGGGGCATTACCCATATTAAACTTGGCCCTAGAGCAGGTAACTTAGACCGCAGGTTATTACAGGAGGAGGCACGCTGGATCCATCGTTTGGGCTCTCTTAGTCCAGGGGGCCTTAACGAGGGTTTTACCTTTGCAGCATTTTTGTGAATCTATCTACTATCATCTGCTGGTCTTTCCTTTCGTTCCGGTATACGATGCCCTTTGGGTATTTTTTGTTATAAGTTGCATTATTAGATAGCTAATTCTGACTATGACTATACCTTTTGATATTTGCCACTATTCATTGATGTTAATCTAATCTTGAATAACCACTCAGACTTTTCTAGTGACTATTGCGACGGTTTCCTTTAATTTTAAAATTGGGCTCTCACTGCACGCCAGAATTGGTGCCACTATTCTGGGTACTTTATGGTTGGCATTATACATACATCGCTCATACTCGTGCTAATCATTTTTGCAGTCCATTGCACTGCAGCCATAACTATCTGTTTATTCATTTACAAATGATTTCTCTTGACTGCTGGTCATGTACTATCTTAGCAATTACATCTTACTTAATGATATCTGCATGCATCTTATTGTGCATGCGCCTATATGAATCTCAACATCTTTGTAACCACCAGATTTTTTCTATCTCCGGTTTTTCCTTTACTGCGCATTGCGCGCCGTCACCGCATCCATTGGTGGCCTGTGTTTCACCAGCGATTGGTGCCGTTGGCTGTCAGTCAGCCGAGTGAAGGCTCGGCCCTCCGCTCGTCTTTTGATTGGCTCTCAACTAATTGCAGTCACAGCTGTAGATGGTTTCCTGTGCATATAGGTCTGTGGATTCCGCCTCTCGCTGTCACTAGCCCCGATACCCCTGAAGACGCTACGTTGGTAGCGAAACATGTCGGGGGGGGGGGCTTCTTTGAATTTTAATCTCTGGTCTTGCTGATTCTCTAGTAATTTAACTTACAACGTGGTGTTGCGGTCTGCAGTCGCTAGCACCTTGCTTTTTCGAGTGTCTACACATTGCACTATGCTGATCTCAATCAGCAATGGACCAGGAATTTTAACCTTTATGTAGTCTGTTTATGGTCGTCTATACCAAATAAAACTTGTTATTCTAATTTTGGTAGTTGGGAAACAAGGGCTCTGTTTGCCGGCAGGCACTCTATGTATTCTGGAGCACTGCAGAAATCATGTGTAGCGCTAGTTAGTCGAGCCATAACTAATCCATGCTAGACTTGTTTTCTGCAACCCCTTTCAGCTCATCAGGGCACCACGTAACGGAATTGCTGCATATTTTCCGTCCGGAATTGCAGACGGAAAATACGCAGCAGAATACAGTAGCGGCAAAGTGAGTGAGATTTAACAAATTCACACGCTGCGTAATATTTCTGTCCAGAAATCCACCTGCTGTTTGTATTTTTCTTACTGCAGCATGTCAATTCCTGCTGCGGAAAGTGGGCTGAATTGCTGCGTTTTTCAGATATCACCTACTCCCGGCATTGTGAAAAACGCTGCAAAATCCACATCATTTTCTGCAGTAAAAAACGCAGGAAATGGTGCGTTTTTTCCGCAGCGGATTGTCTGCTAGTTTCAACGGAAATGCTGCAGAAATTCCATTACGTGTGGACAGGTCCTTATACATTTCTGACGCCGCAGAGGAAAAGGAGAACTAGTATGTGCCCTGCCTCTATGTAGAAATCAAGCCTAGTGCTGGTTGGTTGAGCATCAGCCAATCAGTGAAATGCTTGCTTTTTCTACTGTCCCCAGAGCACAGCTGTAGCACGGCTGCTGAGCAGACAGAGATTCCAGCCAGTACAGTCTGCATCTGAAAGCTTCCTGCTTGAGGGGGAGGGGGGTGGCTGCCTAGAGGTGAGAGGGTCCAGTTACACATAAGGAGCTGGAAGATTAGGGGAGTGAGCATAGATCATGTTTAATTTGAAGAGCTGATAGATGGAATTTAGCAAATTGGGTGTGGTTTAACAGACACATGGGCGGGGCTTAGATGTGTAGGTGTGTCTCGGGTAAAGATGCCTATGGCATGCCAGCATCCTGCTTGCCAGTGCCGAAGAATCAGAGGTCTACAAAAGAAAGCGGGTAAATTTACCAATACCAGTGAAGTGGTGTGTTTCATTGATTTTTATAATGTGGATGATTGGTGTAGTGTTTACAGTGTATGTTCAGTGATATATGCAATATGTGTGAGTTTTGTGTGTGCTTCTAATGTATTAGTGCCATTTGTGTATATCTTGTATCCAGTGTGTGTGGTATGTGTCTACAGTGGAGGATTAAGTAGACCATAGGCCCTGGGCTGTTACCCAAACTTGGGCCCCCCTCCCGCACCGCCGCCCTGCCGCGCCGTAACTTTTGTTAACACTACCTTTTTGGGCAAGCATTAGGCAGAATTCACACGACAGGGTTTCCCGGCCGGGCGCCGGCCATTCATAAATCGGCCGTCACCCGGCTGCATTAGGAACAATAGACCCCTAATGGGGCTATTCACACGACCGATTTTTTGATGGCCGGGAAAACCGGCCGTCAAAATATGGGACATGCCCTATTTTCGGCCGGGTACCCGGCCGCCCGGCTCCCATAGAGGTCTATGGGGCCGGGTAATACACGGCCATCACCGGAATGTGTCCCGAGTGATGGCCGGGTCTACCGTCGCTCGCGCACTCTCTCTCCTCCTCCTCCTCACAGTGCAGAGTGCATGTGAGGAGGAGGAGGGTCTTTTTTTGCTCCCTGTAGGAGTCGGAATCCCCAATCCCCGGCCGGGGATTGGGGATTCCGCTACGGGAGAAGTGAGTGACTACACTGTCCATATATGGACACAGCGAAGTCACTCACTTCTGCAGCGGAATCCACGACTCTATGGCTGGGGATTCCGCTACAGGAGAAGTGAGTGACTACACTGTCCATATATGGACACAGCGAAGTCACTCACTTCTGCAGCGGAATCCCCGACTCTATGGCCGGGGATTCCGCTACAGGAGAAGTGAGTGACTACACTGTCAATATATGGACACAGCGATGTCACTCACTTCTGCAGCGGAATCCCCGACTCTATGGCCGGGGATGCCGCTACAGGAGAAGTGAGTGACTACACTGTCCATATATGGACACAGCGATGTCACTCACTTCTGCAGCGGAATCCCCGACTCTATGGCCGGGGATGCCGCTACAGGAGAAGTGAGTGACTACACTGTCCATATATGGACACAGCGATGTCACTCACTTCTGCAGCGGAATCCGCGACTCTATGGCCGGGGATTCCGTTTCAGGAGAAGTGAGTGACTACACTGTCCATATATGGACACAGCGATGTCACTCACTTCTGCAGCGGAATCCCAGACTCTATGGCCGGGGATTCCGCTACAGGAGAAGTGAGTGACTACACTGTCCATATATGGACACAGTGACGTCACTCACTTCTGAAGCGGAATTCCCGACCTGTGGCAGGGAATTCCTCTCCAGGAGAAGTCAGTGACTACACTGTCCATATATGGACATTGAAGTCAGTGACTTCTCCTGGAAAAGGGGGGGGGGTGCAACCTACAGGGGGCTGTGTGGCATCACCTACAGGGGACTTGGTGGCATCACCTACAGGGGGCAGGGTGGCATCACCTACAGGGGGCAGGGTGGTATCACCTACAGGGGGCAGGGTGGCATCGCCTGCAGGGGGCAGGGTGGCATCGCCTGCAGGGGGCAGGGTGGCATCGCCTGCAGGGGGCTGGGTGGCATCACCTACAAGGGGCTGGGTGTCATCGCCTACAGGGGGCAGGGTGGCATCGCCTGCAGGGGGCTGTGTGGCATTACCTACAGGGGGCTGTGTGGCATTACCTACAGGGGACTTGGTGGCATTACCTACAGGGGACTTGGTGGCATTACCTACAGGGGATTTGGTGGCATTACCTACAGGGGGCTGTGTGGCATCACCTACAGGGGGCTGGTTGGCATTACCTACAGGGAGCTGGGTGGCATTACCTACCAGGGGGGCTGTGGCATTATCTACAAAGGGCTGTGTGTGGCAACAAATTTAAATGAAATTCATCCGATTTTAAAATGGACAGGGAAAAAAACTGATGCAAATCGGGTCCAAATCGGCCGGTAAAAACGGCGACACGGCCCGGAACGGATGCAAACCGGATGCAAACCGGCCGGGAAAATCGGCCAAAAACGTCTGATTTTCCCGGCCGACACTCGGACCCTGTCGTGTGAATGAGGCCTTAACAAATGGGTGTTACGATTCCCCTTGTCACAGGGCTGTGTCCCTACATACTGCCAGTATCACACTGTGCAGGGACACATCCTCCTGACAAGGGGAATTGTCTATCAGTCCTGGACTGCAGAAAGACTTTTTGTGAAATACAAGGATTTCCTATATAAAAAATTTCCGGAGAGGTGACAGATTCTCTATAAATCTAGTGACTCACAGGTGACGACGCCAGAGCTCATGACGATTTCTCCCGGCCATGACCCATTTCTGCAGAATTTGCCACTCAGATGTCTTCGGCTCCTCACTTTTCCAACATTTCCACACCTATAAATGAAAATAAAATTATCATGGCGCCACATACTGTGCCCCTAAATATAATCGCACCAAACACTGCGCCCCTGAATATAATAGCACCATACACTGTAAAACACCACATACACACAGACCCCTGTACATAGTGCCACACACACAGCCCCTGTATATATCACACATCCCCCCTATAGCTAGCACCACACACATCCCCCCATAGAGAGCGTTTCACACAGCCCCCTCATAGATACAGCCCCCCTGTAGAGAGCGTCACACAACCCTCCCCCTCTTGTAAATAGTGCCACAGAGCCCCCTGTAAAGAGCGCCACACACATACCGCTGTGAATAGCGCTACACAGGCCCCCTTGTATATAGTGATATAAAGCCCTGCCCCTTGTATATAGTGCTACACAGCCCTCCCCCTTTGTACATAGTGTCACACAGCGCTCTCCCCTTGTATATAGTGTCACACAGCGCTACCCCCTTTGTATATAGGGCCACACAGCGCTCCCCCTTGCATATAGGGCCACTTAGCGCTCCCCCTTGTATATATGACCAAATAGCGCTCCCCCCTGTATATAGTTCACACAGCGATCCCCCTTTGTATATAGTGCCATACAGCGCTCCCCTTCCCCCTTGTATATAGGGTCACACAGCACTCCCCCCTGTATATAGTGTAACGGAGAACCCCACCCTTGTATATAGTGTCACAGAGCACTCCCCCATTGTATATAGTGTCACACAGCGCTCCCCTCCCCCTAGTGTATAGGCCCACACAGCGCTACCCTCTCCCTTGTATATAGGCCCACACAGTGCTACCCTCCCCCTTGTATATAGGGCCACCCAGTACTCCCCCTTGTATATGGTGTAACGGAGAACTGCTCCCCCTTGTATATAGTTTCACGGAGCACTCCTTGAATATATACACAGCGCTACCCCCACCTAAAAAAAATATATATATTTTACTTACCTTGCTCCGTGGCGGCCACTCCAGCTGGATGCATGTGAATCCTCCGGACTGGACGCATGCGCAGACCGGCGTGATGCAGTACCTAATCATGCCGGCCTGTGCAGGGAGTCTTCCCAGCGCCTCATAGGCTGCAGGCCTAACGTGGACTGCAGCCTATAATATTCATTTGTATCGGAGTCCTCAGGACTCCGATACAAATCAATGTGGCTGCCGCTAGCACCGGGGCCCCTCCCCCTTGTGTATAGGCCCACACAGCGCTACCCTCTCCCATGTATATAGGCCCACACAGTGCTACCCTCCCTGCAGGGGGGGGCTGTATGGCGCTCTCTACAGTGGGGGCTGTATGGCGTTCTCTACAGTGGGGGCTGTATGGCGTTAGATAACTGTAGATAACTCCATACAGTCCCCCTGTAGATAACGCCATACAGTCCCCCTGTAGATAACACCATACAGTCCCCCTGTAGATAACGCCATACAGTCCCCCTGTATATAACGCCATACAGTCCCCCTGTAGATAACGCCATACAGTCCGCCTGTAGATAACGCCATACAGTCCCCCTGTAGATAACGCCATACAGTCCCCCTGTAGATAACGCCATACAGTCCCCCCTGTAGATAACGCCATACAGTACCCCCTGTAGATAACGCCATACAGTCCCCCCTGTAGATAACGCCATACAGTCCCCCCTGTAGATAACGCCATACAGTCCCCCCTGTAGATAACGCCATACAGTCCCCCCTGTAGATAACGCCACACAGCCCCCTCTGTAGATAACGCCATACAGTCCTCCTGTAGATAACGCCATACAGTCCCACTGTAGATAACGCCATACAGTCCCCCCTGTAGATAACGCCATACAGTCCCCCCTGTAGATAATGCCATACAGTCCCCCTGTAGATAACGCCACACAGTCCCCCCTGTAGATAACGCTACACAGTCCCCCCTGTAGATAACGGCACACAGTCCCCCATGTAGATAACGCCACACAGTCCCCCCTGTAGATAACGCCACACAGTCCCCCCTGTAGATAACGCCATACAGACCCCCTCTGTAGATAACGCCATACAGTCCCCCCTGTAGATAACGCCATACAGTCTACAGGGGGGGCTGTATGGCGTTATCTACAGGGGGGGGGCTGTATGGCGTTATCTACAGGGGGCGCTGTATGGCGTTATCTACGGGGGGGCTGTAAAAAAGGCACTATCTACAAGGGGGGGGTTGTGTGACACCCAGGGGAGGGGGGGCCCCAGTCAAAAGTTTGCTATGGGGCCCAGTCTTTCCTAGTTACGCCCCTGTCCGTCATGTTTTTCTACGGTTAAGGGAGAATCGTCTTTACGCCAAGTTGGAGAAGTGCGTATTTGACAAAGATGCTCTACCCTTCCTGGGCTACATTGTCTCGAATCGAGGTCTCGAAATGGACCCTGAAAAGGTAAAGTCTGTCCTGGAGTGGCCGCGCCCTCAAGGCTTGAGGGCCATACATCGCTTTTTGGGATTTGCTAACTTTTACAGGCAGTTTATTCCGAACTTCTCTTCACTAACTTCTCCCACCTCTAAACTTACTAAGAAGGGTATGAATGCCAAGGTGTGGACTCCCGAGGCAGAGTCTGCATTCAATAGCCTGAAGAGTGCCTTCACGTCAACTTCTATCTTCCATCATCCGGATATCTCTCTACAGTTCTCGTTGGAGGTGGACGCATCCTCTGTCGGTGCTGGTGCACTTCTGTTCCAGAGAGGTCCTAAGGGCAAGTCTGGCGTATGTGGATACTTCTCTAAGCTCTTCTCTTCCGCAGAACGCAACTACTCGATTGGGGATCGGGAGTTACTGGCCATCAAATTGGCTCTGGAGGAGTGGAGACATCTACTAGAGGGCGCAGCTCACCCGATCTTGATTTTTACGGACCACAAGAATCTGACCTACCTCCAGACGGCCCAACGGCTGAACCCTCGTCAGTCCAGGTGGTCACTGTTCTTTGCAAGTTTTCTGTTTGAGCTTCATTATCGCCCAGCCGACAAGAATGTGAGGGCCTATGCCGTGTCCAGGTCTTTCGAGACAGAAGACACCATTGAGAATCCACAGAATATTATCGATCCATCCTGCATTGTCTCGGTCAATCCCCTGCAGATTGGGGACATTCCTCCTGGGAGGACTTTTGTGCGCCTGGCTGATCGTGGAAGAATCCTCCGCTGGGGTCACTCCTCTAGACTGGCAGGTCACGCGGGGTTACGTAAGTACCGGGATTTGATTGCTCGTCATTTCTGGTGGCCCACGCTGCCCAAAGATACTGTTGGCTTCGTTTCTTCCTGTGCTGTATGTGCAGCCAAAAAGGCCACCCACTCTAGGCCTGCTGGTCTACTCCAGCCATTGCCTGTGCCCAATGCTCCCTGGCAGCATATAGCGATGGACTTTATCACGGACCTGCCTCTCTCTGCTGGATGCAGTACTGTCTCAGTTGGCCAAGTTATTTATTCAACACATCTTCCGCCTGCATGGCTTGCCACAGCATATTGTGTCCGATCGGGGGGTTCAGTTTACCTCGAGGTTCTGGAGAGCCCTCTACGGACTTCTTGGCGTGAAGTTGGACTTTTCTTCTGCCTACCATCCTCAGTCTAATGGTCAGGTCGAGAGGATCAACCAGATTTTGGAGAACTACCTACGCCACTTCATCTCCAAGCAGCATGATGACTGGGTGCAGCTGCTCCCATGGGCGGAGTTCTCCTATAACAATCACACCAGTGAGTCTACTAGGAATACTCCGTTCCGCATTGTCTATGGCCAGCATCCACAAATTCCTCTTTCGGTGCCTGATGCTTCCGAGGTACCTGCAGCTGGCTCCACGTTTAGAGACTTTTTGCAGATCTGGCAGCAGACTCGATCCTCCATCCTAATGGCAGTTGACCGCATGAAACGGAAGACTGACACAAGGAGAAGAGAACCTCCTCGGTTTCTTCCTGGCACTAAGGTCTGGCTGTCGTCCAGGAATATCCGACTGAGGGTGCCATCATGTAAATTTGCCCCCAGGTTCCTCGGACCATTCGAGGTCCTGCAGCAGATCAACCCTGTCACCTACAAGCTTCGGCTGCCTCCTAACCTCCGGATTCCCAACTCCTTCCACGTCTCCCTCCTGAAGCCTGTGATCCTAAACCGCTATTCCAAGACTCCCAGCCCTGCGGTTGCCCCCAGCGGCCCCTCGGACATCTTTGAGGTCAAGGAGATCTTGGACACCAAGAGAGTGAGAGGAAAGACCTTTTATTTGGTGGATTGGAGGGGGTTTGGTCCCGAAGAAAGGTCCTGGGCGCCAGAGGAGAACCTCAATGCCCCTACTCTTCTGAAGAAGTTTCTCTCTCGCTCTGGTCCCAAGAAGAGGGGGCGAAAGAGGGGGGATACTGTAATGTTCGTGGCTGCGGGCTGTCAGCTCCAACCTCCCGCTGACAGCCGCAGCCACGAGTCGGCAAGCGATGGCCCGAGCCTCCTCCTCAGGAGCGCTTGCATCCACTCACCTCTGCGGGATCCCGTAAGGTGCGCGCGCACGCTCGTCCCCACTCTTAAAGGGGCAGCGCACGCACCGGACATCTTGGACAACCTTTGACCCGTGAGTACCCTGGACTATAAGAGGGGTCCAGCCCCCTAGTTTGATGCCTGAGCGTTGTTGTGTATCCCTTAGTCTGTCTATGCAAATTGGTCCCTTAGTGTTTCCTGCTCCCAGTGTTTCCCGTTCCTGCTCCTGTTCCTATATCCCAATCTAGTGCTGTGCTTGCTATTGCCGTGCTGGATACCACGCTTGACTGCCTACCCACCCCTGTCGTCCACCTGCTGCCTAGTTCCTGCCAAGCTACTGTCCGTGCTGCCACAGGTATCCTATATACGAACTATAGACATTGTCTTGCACCCTGTTGACCAGCTGCCTTACCGCCAAGGCGGTATGGTCCAGTGGGTCCACAGACCCTTTGTGACACTCCCCTGTCGTCGGCCAAAGGTCCAACGTCGGCGATTTCGGCAAATTTACTCCTTAAGTGCGGCGGTTGATAGCAAACATCGCCATTAAGGGGTTTGTAGGAGATCGGCACCCCCCATTATGCGATTGCGGGGGGGGTGCCGATGGTTGGCATGGCAACCGGAGGCCTGACAATAGCCTCTGGTTCTGCCATGTACGGAAGCCTGAGGAGACTAATTTTGACAGGTGCCCCACCACTTTGGGGTCGGGGTTCTGTGTTAGCCACGTCCCCAGCTTTTGATCTTTGCCATTAACCTGCGCCCCAGTCACACCTTTAGGGGCAGTGCTATTTGTTAGCCACACCCCCAACATTTAATCTCTGGTGTTAGGCCGCTCCCCAGCCACGCCCTTTCAGTTCAGGCTTAAAGAATGACCCACCTCTTCCAAATCCGTTGTACTTCCGTTTCCTGTACTCTTCCCCGCCCCTTCCAGTATAGCATCCCGTAGAATGATTGTGATTGGTGCTCGCTGTAACAAGGCTGTGATTGGTGCGTACGGCATTGCGGGCGTGTTCATGCACGTAGAATGAATGCAATTGGTGCGCACTGAAACCATGATGTGATCGTGCGTACTGAGTTGTGGGCGTGTTCATTGGACAGAAACATGCCCTGACATGTTTGGGACGTGACCGAAAATGTTTTCTGCATGTCCGAACATTCTGAAACAATAAGTATACCTGTGCGCATGACAGGATTATATTTTGAATAATGATTGTGATTGGTGCTCGCTGTACCCAAGGCATGACCGGGGTATATTTGAACACATTATTTACAAATTATTTGAATAAAAGCGCAATTTGTTATTTTTGTATAAACACAAAATTGCTCGGTATATTTATTATAAAAAAATAAATGTTAAAAAGGTCACTCGGGGGTAGTCTGGAAAGAGAATAATACAAAGAAGTGCATTAAGGGGATGATTGGGATGGAGCCTTAGTTCAGGCGTAGCGAACATTGCGGAGCAATGGACGTTTTGACGCAGTCAACCATTAAGGTAACGTCAAAATCAAATAAAAAGCAAACGTATATTTCAACAAACATTAGTTTATTTTATAAAAACAAAGGCATACTACAGTTGAAAATGTAAAGTTATTAAAATATGTCATGCAAATAATGAAACTTTAAAAAAAGGATAATTTAGTCAATTTAGAGAAAAAAATACACATACAGATCAAAAAACACAGGAACCACAAATATTTACAGCGAAACAATGGCAGGAGCAGCCGATAGGTACAACTCCACAGTTACAGATTTAAAGAGGCTCTGTCACCACATTATAAGTGCCCTATCTTGTACATAATATGATCGGCGCTGTAATGTAGATTACAGCAGTGTTTTTTATTTAGAAAAACTATCATTTTTGACGGAGTTATGACCTATATTAGCTTTATGCTAATGACTTTCTTAATGGACAACTGGGCGTGTTTTACTTTTTGACCAAGTGGGCGTTGTGGAGAGAAGTGTATGACGCTGACCAATCAGTGACCAATCAGCGCCATACACTTCTCTCCATTCATTTACACAGCACATAGTGTCCTTACTAGATCACTATGTGCAGCCACAAACACACACATTAACGTTACTCAAGTGTCCGGAGAGTGAATAGACATCACTAGCAACCAGGACAGGATGTCTATTCAGAATCCTGACACTTCGCTAACGTTCGTGTGAGATTTAAAGCAAGGCAAGCGTAATCTAGTTTTAAATGACAGTTTACAGTGTAATCTCGCGAGATTACGCTTGCCTTGCTGTAAATCCAAGACAAACGTTACCGAATCATAGCGTGGTGTAGCACGACAGTCATAGTACTCAGCACAGCAACGACTCCAACTTAATATGGCACTTGACCAGGATAGCACAGGATACAGGTTACAGGTAGCAGGAACGGCAAACACTGGGAACTGGAAAACACTTAGGAGGTCATTTGCATAGACAGGCGGGGTAATGAGAACAAAGCTCAGGCAAGGCAGGAAGGGGCTGGGCCCCTCTTATAGTCTAGGGTGCTCATGGACTAATTTTGTATTTCAACTCAGGTGCGCGTGCTGGCCCTACGGGACCCGGTCGGCAGAAGCGGAAGTGAGCACTGGCGTCTCCTGAGGAGGAGATGGGGACCAGCACTCACAGATCCATGGCTGCGGCTGTCAGGAGGTGAGTGAGCCTGACGGCCTGCGGCCATGGGTATGACAGTATCCCCCCTCTTACGCCCCCTCCTCTTGGAGACAAAACGAGAGAGAATCTTCTTCAGGAAGGTAGGGGCATTGAGGTTCTTTTCTGGCTCCCTAGACCTCTCTTCAGGACCAAACCTCCTCCAATTCACCAAATAAAAGGTTCTTCCACTCACTCACTTGGTGTCCAGGATCTCCTTAACCCCTTCTCGCTCCTGGACGTACTATTAGGTCATGGCAGCTGTATCGTTCGCGCTCCATGACCTAATAGTACGTCTCGGGAGTAACTGCCGTTTCGGCCGTCCTCCCGACACATACAGGAGCTGTGACAGCTGCTGTCTCGTACAGCAGCTGTCACAGCTCCTACAGCGGGGACCGATCGCTGTGTCCCCGCTGATTAACCCCTTAAAAGCCGCGTTCTATAGAGATCGCAGCTTTTTAGGGGTTAAGCTGCCATCGCCGGCCTGCTACACAATAGTGGCCGGCGATGGTGACTATGGCAACCGGACACCAAACAATGGCGTCCGGCTATGCCATAGACGGAAGCCTAGTGGGTCCTGACAACGTCAGGACCCACTATGCTTGCTGTCAGTGAGTAGCTGACAGTTCTAATACACTGCACTGCGCATGTAGTGCAGTGTATTAGAATTGCGATCAGGGCCTCCTGCCCTCAAGTCCCCTAGTGGGACAAAGTAATAAAGAAAAAAAAAAGTTAAAAAAAGATGTGTAAAAATAAGAAAATAAAAGTTTTAAAAGTATTAAAAGTAAAAATCCCCCTTTTTACCTTATCAGTCATTTATTATTAATAAAAATATATAAACAAACAAATAAACTATACATAATTGGTATCGCCGTGTCCGTAACGGCCTGAACTACAAAATTATTTCGTTATTTATCCCGCACGGTGAACGCCGTAATAGAAAATAATAATAAACCGTACCACAATCACAATTGTTTGGTCACTTCACCTCCCAAAAAATGGAATAAAAAGAGATCAAAAAGTCGCATGTACCGAAAAATGCTACTGATCGAAACTACAGTTCGTTACGCAAAAAATAAGTCCTCGCACGGCTTTATTGATTGAAAAATAAAAAAGTTCTGGCGCTTAGAATAAGGTAACACAAAAAGTGAATGATTTTTTAACAAAACTTATTTTATTGTGCAAACGCCATAAGACATAAAAAAAACTATAAACATATGGTATCGCCATAATCGTATCACCCTGCAGAATAAAGTGAATATATCATTTATAGCGCACGGTGAACGCTGTAAAAAAAATAGAATAAAAAAACAATAGTGGAATTGCTGTTTTTTAGTCACCACGCCACCTAAAAATAGAATAAAAACTGATCAAAAAGCTGCATGCACCCCAAGAAAACTACAATGGATTCCTCAAGGGGTCTAGTTTCCAAATTGGGGTCACTTTTGGGGGGTTTCCACTGTTTTGGCACCACAAGACCTCTTCAAACCGGACATGGTGCCTAATAAAAAAGAGGCCTCAAAATCCACTAGGAGCTCCTTTGCTTCGGAGGCCGGTGCTTCAGTCCATTACCGCACTAGGGCCACATGTGGGATATTTCTCAAAACTGCAGAGTCTGACTTCCGGTTCCGGCGCTGGGGATGCAGGACGCGAGTGACTGAGCTCCCGCTCCCGTCCAGCCTGTAAGCTCGCAATAGTCGCTACGGCGACGATAATCAGCGGGGAAGTCACCAGCCTTGCACACGGCAACATCATCGGTGGTGCCTGTATGGACAGGTACCTCCTCAGAAGCGCGCAGAAGCCAGCCATGGAGGAATCAGCCGCGGCCGTGGTAAAGGGAGGTAAGATGGCGGCGCTTCCCGCCACTGCGACCCTGCTATACACACAGGAAGATGAGCTGCAGCACCATCAGTCCCAGCTTTCAAGCGTTCTGGCATAACAGAAAAAAGTGAAGTCACATACACCAGTGGGTATTAAGGGACTGCTAACCCTTGCCGCAGGTGATTTTATGATTTTGTTAGGTAAGGGATGGTTGGCCTTGTTGGTTCTGGCTTACAAGCCAGGGTTTGGTTATGATGTTAATGTTAATGTTTGTACATGGCTCTTGGGAAAAGACGGATCTGACTCCCTGGACTCCACACGACTTTTAGGCACTTTAGCTCATCTTAAACACGGTCCAATAACATGAAAATAGTTTCTTGGAACGTTAAAGGGCTGAGGTCCCCACAGAAACGGACCAAACTTTTAAGGCACATGAAACGATTGCATCCTGATGTGGCCCTATTGCAGGAAACTCACCTAACCGAGCCGGAGTTTAAGTATTTGCAAAAGTTCTGGGTGGGTCAGGTTTTTGGCTCGTCGGCAAGGGAGGGTAAGGCGGGAGTTATAATTCTGGTACATAAAAACTTTGCGTTTACGCTGGTGTCCCAGGAGCGGGATGACGAGGGCCGTTGGATCCATCTAGTGATGGAGCATGCAGGGGAAACCATCAGTATTCATAATGTGTATGGCCCAAATACGGTTAACACTGTTTTTTTTGGTCACTTGGAAACCCAATTCCAGCAGGATCGCACTAGGTTTTTGATTTTAGGGGGAGACCTTAACACTGTAAGGTCTTCAAAGGAGGATAGGAGCGCAGGGACTAGTTCGCAGAGAAATAGAGATAAGATCTTGCCCGACTTTTTAAGACACACGGCCCTAATAGATGCGTGGAGGAGTTTACACCCAGATGCGCGGGAATATACACATTTCTCTCATGTTCATCAGTCATGGTTGCGTATTGATTATTTGTTAGTTAGTGACGCAATGGCGCGACGTTTACGTGAAGCGGCAATTGAAGATTTAGTTATTTCGGACCATGCTCCGGTTACCATTACATTGGCTGACACAGTAGCTAGAGGAACGGATTTTATCTGGAGGTTTCCCGCTTTTCTGGCAAAGGATGAGGGCTTTACACAGAAGCTTAAGGGGTGGTGGATGGAATTCGATGGGGATAATGTAGCGCATCGCTCGGAACCGTCATTGTATTGGCGTACAGCCAAGGCGGTATAAGAGGGAAAATCATGCAGTATATGTCTAATCTTAAACGTAAGACGACCGAAGGATACAAGGCAGCGAGCGACAGATTACGGCGTGCGTACACAGCATTCCTACATTCGCCATCAATGATATTGGGGGAGGAATGGAAGGAAGCCAAGCGACAGTTTGATCAATGGTTAGACAAAAGAGAGAGTATTTACCGGTCCCAATTTGATGCTGATTTAATGCGTTTCGGCAATAAGGCGGGCAAATTATTAGCGCGGTTAGCAAAGGGGAGGTATGCACCGGCACATATTTCAACACTTAAAGACTCAAACGGAACTCCTACCTCGGACCCAAAAAAAATCAATACCATATTAAGTAAATATTACCAAGCCCTTTACTCAGAAACACCCATAGATCTCCAAAAAGGGAGGGAATTTTTGGAGAAGGTGAAGTTGCCAGGGCTCACCCAGGAGCAGAATGGTCATTTGAGCGCGGAGATTACACTAGAGGAAGTTTGGAGCGCCATTAAAACATTATCTAACGGAAAGGCCCCGGGTCCGGATGGATTCACAGGGGAGTTTTTCAAATCTCTGAGAGAAGAAATCAGCCCTACCTTGGTGGCATATTATAATACTTTACTAGGAACGGGAGCTTTACCAGCAGAGGCCAAGGTAGCGCATATAAAGGTGTTACCCAAGAAGGGGAAGAATCCTCTTGACCCGGGGTCGTACCGCCCCATCTCGCTGATAGATCAAGATCAGAAATTGCTCACAAAAATTTTGGCCAATCGACTGGCTATGTATCTACCCATACTGGTGGGAAAATCTCAGGTAGGCTTTGTAAAGGGCAGGGCTGCAGTGACAAATTTACGCAAGGTATTGACGGTGCTAGAAACAGTCAGGCACGATCCCCAGCCAGGTACCAGGCCGGCACTTTTAGCGCTAGACACAGAGAAAGCCTTTGATAACATACAATGGGAATGGCTGGGAATGGCTGGGGATGGTGCTAGACAAAATGAACATTCAGGGAGATTTCCGGGTCTTCCTGAAGGGAGTCTACACTAGCCCGCAAGCACGCGTTCACTCCTCGGGGTTCCTATCAGATCCCTTCCAATTACATAAAGGAACACGACAGGGTTGCCCCTTGTCGCCCCTGCTATTCAATCTAGCACTGGAACCTATGGCCAGATTCTTGGAGGAATCGGATATGTTCAGAGGCATTCAAGTGGGATCTTGTGCAGTGAAATTAGCCCTGTTCGCTGATGATGTCATACTTTTTATGTCAAACCCTCAGGAGCATTTAGGGAAGGTTTTTCAATTTTTGCAGGAATTTGGGCAATGCTCGGGATACAAAGTCAATATAGCTAAGAGCGAACTGCTGGAGTTGGGCAGGCCATTGCCAAAGACCTTTTGGCAATCCTTGGGTTGCGGGATATCACCGGTGGAACACTGCATTACCTATCTGGGTATCAAAATAGGGAGGGTACCAGACACTCTGTATGGCTTAAATTATCCCCCGTTAATTAAAAAAATACAAGCGGAACTCACTAGATGGGGCCAATTGCCGTTGTCCCTCTTGGGAAGATGTCATCTGATCAAGATGGTTAGTTTTCCTAGATTGCTATACCCCTTTCAAACGCTACCTCTCTTATTGAAGCATGTGGATGTCTCGAAATTGACGGCTTCATTCACTAAATTTATATGGGCAGGAAAAAGGCCGCGCATAGCACTCACCAAGTTCATGATGGGTAAACAAGAAGGGGGTGTGAACTTTCCGAATGTCAGGGGTTATAACGTGGTCTGTCTTATGCGTCATGTAGTAGATTGGCTTCATGAAACAAGCAATTATTCCAATTTAGATCTGGAAGGGGAGTATGCTTCACCTTGGAACCTGAAAGCTTTGTTACATTGTAGAATCGCTTCTCTTCCGTGCCGTCTCAAAACCTCCATTGTATTGAGAGATACAGTTCTAGCTTGAAAAGTGGTACGTAAGCAGTTTGGGTTACCCCACCTGGTATCGAAGTATATGCCGTTGAGCGGTCATCCGGAGTTTTTACCGGGAATGGACAAGGGGGACGGAATTGCCTCATGGGGGAGGGTAGGCATTGGTAGCGCAGGGGATCTTATGCATACAGAGGAAAAGAGGTGGTTAACTGGGGAGGAAATCACCGCTAAACTCAGACCCATAGTAGATAGAGTCAATTTTTTGCAAGTACTTCAGGTACGAACATTTTGTACCTCCAGGCTCAGGGATTTGAGTAAGGAAGCTACTACGCACACTCTGGATGAGGTCATAGGTCCAACAACTGGGCGGGCGACCATTTCAGGAATGTATAGAGCATTGAGAGAGGGTTTTGTTCGTCCGCAATTAAGGATTCGTTTTAAAAGCTGGGAACGGTGGACTCAGGATCCAGATATAGGAGAGACCATACTGGGGGGTTGGGAGACGGTACGGAAGAGTGTGATAAATGAGAGCTGGAGGGAAACCTATTTCAAGTTGATGCATACAGCTATATATGGCTTTAATATCTTGCCCTCACAATCTTTCCCTGATCGCATTACAAGTTGTCCCAAGTGCAATACACCACTGACGAATTTGTGGCATGGAGTGTGGGGGGGTGTACATACGAAACGATTTTGGGGGATGGTACAGAAATATCTTAAGGACCATTGGAAAACGAATCTCCCAATGGCGCCCCAAGCGCTACTATTCCATCAGGCGCGGCCGCCAGAGGAAGAGGGTGCTCGAGGAGTAAGATCACCTCCCGTGTTGGTGCACACGATTTTACTGGTAGCTTTGAGATGCCTCCTGAGTCACTGGTTAGAGGCAGACACGCCGGGGTTAGAATTGATTGTGTCACGGCTGAAACAGTTATTGGTTCTTGAGAGGGTGGAGGTGGAAAGGCGGAAGGAAACGGGAACCAAGAAGCTATTTGATAAGTGGCAAGTATTTATAGAAACGCAATGTACAACAGCCGAAATAGCGGAAATTGTTAGGCCTTTCCAGTACACAAAGTGGTACTGCACGCAGCTCTTGGCAGGCGTTTTAGGGAGGATGCAATTGTGAACCAGCTGGGGGAGAAAGGATGAGTGGAAACTCATTGATGATCTAGGTGGTGTTGGAGTTGGGGGAGTCATGTTTGTTTGGTCCATCTGAAGATCGACAATTATGCCATGTTTCTATGTTGGTGTGTTTATATGTTATGTTGAATTTAATTTAAAAGTTAATCCCATGACAGTTGAGTGCTGCGCACTCATGATGTAACTCTTACGTGAAATGTTTGTAAGAAAATGTGAAAACTGACAATAAAAAGGATATTTAAAAAAAAAAAAAAACTGCAGAGTCTGGGCAATACGTATTAAGTTGCGTTTCTCTGATAAATCCTTTTGTGTTATAAAAAAAATGGTATAAAGAGGATTTTCTGACAAAAAAAAAATGTACATTTCACCTCTACTTTGCTCTAAATTTCTGTGAAACACCTAAAGGGTTCATAAACTTTCTAAATGCTGTTGTGAATACTTTGAGGGGTCTAGTTTCTAAAATGGGGTATTTGATAGGGGTTTCTAATATATGGGCCCCTCAAAGCAACTTCAGAACTGAACTGTAACCTAAAAAAATAAATAAATGAGGCAATACTTTGCTTCTTACATTATACTGATAATGAGCCGTGCCCACCCCGCGATGACCCCAGTTTCGACCGTTTGTATAAACGGAGACCCCTATTAGACCGTTTCAGTGCCCGGTTTTCCCAAGCATACACCCCCGAGAAGTGTATTTCTATTGATGAGCCCCTGGTACATTTTAAAGGGAGGGTTCAATTCTGCGAGTACCTGCCGGGTAAGAGGGCAAGGTATGGCGTGAAGATGTATAAACTGTGTGAGAGTGCATCAGGGTATATCTACAGGTTTAGGATATATGAAGGAAAGGCCACCCCCAAACCAGACTGCATCCTGGACTACAATAGGTACATGGGAGGGATGGACTTGTCAGATCAAATCCTGAAGCCCTAGAGCACCATGCGGTGTGGTATAAGAAGCTGGCCGGGCACATCATACAGATGGCTTTGTACAATGCGTACGTGCTACGTCGATGTGCAGGCCAGACGGGAACTTTCCTGGAATTATAAGAGGTGATTATCAAGAACCTAATCTTTAGGGACCAAGAAGGGGGGGCACCCAGTACTTCTGGAAGCGAGGCCACGCATCGTACCAGGGCGGCAACACTTTCCAGGAGAAGTTCCCCAAACTGGCAAGAAGGGAAAAAATCAAAAGAGGTGCAAAGTCTGCTATAAGAGGCCGATAAGGGATGACACAATATATCAATGTGACACGTGTCCCGAATAACCAGAGCTCTGTATGAAAGAGTGTTTTAAAATTTATCATACATCCCTTGGTTTATAATTTACCCCAATTTTACTTACCCTGATGCACTCCGCACAGCTTATCCCCCCTCGTCTTTCCCCTCTGAGCCCTGCTGTGTGCCCAGGCAGCAGATAACAGCCACATGTAGGGTATTGCCATACCCGGGAGAACCCACATTACAGTTTATGGGGTGTAGGTCTCCGGTCAAAATGCTCACTACACCTCTAGATGAATGCCTTAAGGGTGTAGTTTTTAAAATGGGGTTACTTCTTGCGGGTTTCAACTGTACTGGTACCTCAGGTGCTTCTGCATACATGACTTCGCACTAGAAAATCCCCAGTAGGCCAAATGGTGGTCCTTTCCTTCTGAGCCCTCCCATGGGCCCAAACGGCAGTTTATCACCACAAATGGGGTATTGCCGCACTCAGGACAAATTGGGCAACAAAATTGAGTATTTTATTTCTTGTGAAAATAAGAATTTTTGCGCTAAAATGACATATTATTGGAAAAAATATATATTTTTTTCATTCTCAGCCCAACTCAAATAAGTTCTGTGAAGAAACTATGGGGTCTAAATGGTCACATTACCCATAAATGAATTCCTTGAGGGGTGTAGTTTCCAAAATGGTGTCACTTCTGGTGGGTTTCCATTGCTTTGATACCTCTGGGGCTCTGCAAATGTGACATGGCAACCGAAAACCAAACCAGCAAAATCTGTACTCCAAAGAACACACAGCGCTCCTTCCCTTCTGAGGCCTCCCATGGGCCCAAACGGCAGTTTATCGCCACAAATGGGGTATTGCTGAACTCAGGAGAAATTGGGCAACAAAATGGAGTATTTTGTTCCCTGTGAAAATAAGAAATTTTGATAAAAAATTACATCTTATTGGAAAACATTTCATTTTTTTAATGTCACAGCCCAATTGAAATAGGTGCTGTGAAAAAACTGTGCTGTCAAAATGGTAACAACAACCATAAATGAATTCCTTGAGGGGTGTAGTTTCCAAAATGGGGTCACTATTGGGGGATTCCTACTGTTTTGGCACCTCAACACCACTTCAAACCTGGCATGCTGCCTAAAATATATTCTAATAAAAAAAGAGGCCTCAAAATGCACTAGGTACTTCTTTGCTTCTAGGGCTTGTGTTTTAGTCCACGAGCACACTAGAGCCACATGTGGGACATTTCTAAAAACTGCAGAATCTGGACAATACATATTTAGTAGTGTTTCTCTGGTAAAACCTTCTGTGTTACAAAAAAAAAATTAATAAAATTGAAATTCAGCAAGAAAAATGAAATTTGCAAATTTCACCTCCACTTTGCTTTAATTCCTGTGAAATGCCTGAAGGGTTAAAAAACTTTCTAAATGCTGTTTTGAATACTTTGAGGGGTCTAGTTTTTAAAATGGGGTGTTTTATCAGGGTTTCTAATACATAGGCCCCTCAAAGCCACTTCAGAACTCAAGAGGTACCTTAAAAAAAAGGCTTTTAAAATTTTCTTAAAAATAAGAGAAATTGCTGTTTATGTTCTAAGCCTTGTAACGTCCAAGAAAAATAAAAGAATGTTCAAAAAACAATGCCAATCTAAAGTAGACATATGGAAAATGTGAACTAGTAACTATTTTGGGTGGTATAACCGTCTGTTTTACAAGCAGATGCATTTCAATTCTGAAAAATGCTATTTTTTCAAAATTTTCTCTCAATTTTGCAATTTTTCACCAATAAACACTGAATATATCGACCAAATTTTACCACGAACATGAAGCCCAATGTGTCACGAGAAAACAATCTCAGAATCGCTTGGGTAGGTTTAAGCATTCCGACGTTATTACCACATAAAATGAAATATGTCAGATTTGAAAAATGGGCTCTGAGACTTAAAGAGGCTCTGTCACCAGATTTTGCAACCCCTATCTGCTCGCTGCCATGTAGATTACAGTAACGTTTTTATTTTAAAAAAACGAGCATTTTTGGCCAAGTTATGACCATTTTTGTATTTATGCAAATGAGGCTTGCAAAAGTCCAAGTGGGCGTGTTTAAAGTAAAAGTCCAACTGGGCGTGTATTATGTGCGTACATCGGGGCGTTTTTACTACTTTTACTAGCTGGGCGTTCTGACGAGAAGTATCATCCACTTCTCTTCAGAACGCCCAGCTTCTGGCAGTGCAGACACACAGCGTGTTCTCGGGAGATCACGCTGTGACGTCACTCACTTCCTGCCCCAGGTCCTGCATCGTGTCGGACGAGCGAGGACACATCGGCACCAGAGGCTACAGTTGATTCTGCAGCAGCATCGGCGTTTGCAGGTAAGTCGATGTAGGTACTTACCTGCAAACGCTGATGCTGCTGCAGAATCAACTGTAGCCTCTGGTGCCGATGTGGCCGACACGATGCAGGACCTGGGGCAGGAAGTGAGTACACGCTGTGTGTCTGCACTGCCAGAATCTGGGCGTTCTGAAGAGAAGTGGATGATACTTCTCGTCAGAACGCCCAGCTAGTAAAAGTAGTAAAAACGCCCCGATGTACGCACATAATACACGCCCAGTTGGACTTTTACTTTAAACACGCCCACTTGGACTTTTGCAAGCCTCATTTGCATAAATACAAAAATGGTCATAACTTGGCCAAAAATGCTCGTTTTTAAAAAAGAAAAACGTTACTGTAATCTACATTGCAGCGCCTATCTGCTGCAATAGCAGATAGGGGTTGCAAAATCTGGTGACAGAGCCTCTTTAAGGCCAAAACTAGGCTGCCTCCTTAAGGGGTTAAAGGGAATGTGTCGCTAGAAATTTTTTTTTTTTAGTTAAACAGTTAGTATATAAATGATTACACATTGTTTTAATTTTTAAAAATTTTTCACAAGTCAGGAAATATTATAAATTAGATTCTAATTTAGAACATTTCCATGTGCTGGTCACTAGAGGGAACAATTCCCAAAATTGCAGCATTGGCATGTGGTAAAGCAACCTCATTGCTTTATGCTGCAAAATTTGAGAAGACACACTCGCTCTAGTGTCCTCAAAAAATCCCCCCTCCTTTCTCCTGGCTTAGACAAACTTTGGGTACGACAACAACGCTCAGGCATGGGAGGAATGGGCTGGGCCCTTCTTATAGTCCACGGTACTCATGGGCTAATTTTGACATTAACTGAGGTGTGCGCACTGGCCCTACGGGACCTGGCCGAGGTAAGCGGAAGTGAGCGCTGGCGTCTCCTGAGGAGGAGACTGGGGCCAACGTTCGCAGACCCATGGCTGCGGCCGTCAGGAGGTGAGTGAACCTGAATAGCCCGCGGCCATGGACATGACACTGAGCTTGGTTGTGGTACTGTATATATGTCAGAGCTTGGTTCTGGATCTGTGATTATATAGGATATATTTACAATAACAAAATTGCAGGGCAGATGGAATTGTTCTCAATTCATTGTATATTTCATGGGAACCTGTCTGGTAGTTTTAACCCCTTCAACCGCCACCATGCGGTAATACATGACCTGACAATATTTCCAAATGTATGTTTTTTTTCAGATGCAGTAAAATCTTTAAAATCCACTTTTAAAACGGCGCACACTATATGCTAATTACTCATTAAAGGTTCATGTGGCGGTGCCGCTATCCTGAAGAGTCACATAGTCCTGCCTCCAAACCCACCTTTCCATGTTTGATTGACATCCCCCTGGCTGATACAACTTTCTCGGATGCACCATTGCCTTGTGGCACTATACACAAGGGGGGGCTGTGTGGCACTATACACAAAGGGGGGCTGTGTGGCACTATACACAAGGGGTAGCTGTGTGGCACTATACACAAGGGGGAGCTGTGTGGCACTGTACACATGGGGGAGCTGTTTGGTACTATATACAAGGGGCTGTGTTGCACTACTAAGGGGGGGCTGTGTGGCACTATTTACTAGTGGGGCTATATGGCACTATTTTCAAGGGGGAGAGCTGTGGCACTATCTACAGGGGGCTGTGTGTGGCGCAATCTACAGGGGTCTGTGTGTGGCACTATCTACTATGGGGTGCTGTGTGGCACTATATACAAGGGAGGGGGGCTGTGTGGCGCTATATACTGTGGGAGCTGTATAGCGCTATATACAGGGGGTTTTATGGCAATATCTACAGGGGGGCTTTTTGGCACTATCAACAAAGGGGAAGTGGGGTGTGACCCTGTCTATAGGCGGGGCTGTATGGCACATTCTACAGGGGGCACTATCTATAAGGGGGCTGCTTGTGGCACCTGAGGGTGGCCCCAGTCAAGAGTTTACTATGGGGCCCAGTCTTTCCTTGTTACACCCCTGGGTACCGGGAAGAGTCGGGTACGATCCAGTATACGACCATCTGTAGTGATGGTTTGGCACTGAGGCGGTCGCAGGCTGGTAGTATTAGGCTGGAAAGCCCAAAAACCGTGGCCCTTACCACCCTAGTAATGCTAGTCTGCTGCTGCTATGTTGTATCTGTCTAGTTATGAAAAATGAGGGGGTCTCCACGTAGTTTTTTTCTAATTATTAACTTATTTGCAAAAAAAATAAATCACCCTCCATAGACTTCAAAGGCCATTTTCCAAACGCAATACACATTAAAGTAGTGAATGCTATAATTTGAATAGCGTCATTGACTAAAATTAGCTTTGTATTACGTACAGAAAAAAATGGATGGAATACAGATGTAAAATACGCTCATCTGAAAGACGACCTTGGAGGGCTCAAATGTCGTAAGGTTGAGTAAAGTATCAAATTTTGGGGGATTCTGACCTTATTGCATGTAGCATTGATCGAAAAGAGTCATTGTCTGACTGATTGATGGTTGCATGGATTAACATGACTGCATGGTCAGCACCTGATCTGACATCCCATATCCACCTCGGTTATAAGGAAACAAAAAGACAGATGTCATGGTTGTCATCAATTTTTTTCCATCAATTGTCCATTTGATTTCAGTGTCAAAATGAAGGAATGGAAAAACTGACGATTTCCCATTTACTATTCAGAATAGTAAAAAAAAAAACGTATGTTTCCCATTCATTGACGTAAACAGAGCAATGGATGGAAATACTGATGTGACTGATGACAACTCTTTATTTTCATCACGCCAGTAAAACTCACCAGGCTGATACAATTTTACCAACAATGGCACCTGTAGCAGGATAAGTGAGAAGAAAATGTGATGCTTAGCTCACAGAAAATTGCCTAGACTGGATACCATTGTAGCAGACCCTCAGATGTGAGCAGTTGTAAAGGGGTTGTACAGATTTAGAAAAACATGGTTGCTTTTTTACAGAAACATCTCCACACCTGTCCATGGGGGGTGTGCCTGGTATTGCAGATTACCTCCAGTGAATGAGGCTGAGCTGCAATACGACACACAGCCTGTGGAAAGGTGTGGCACTGTTTTTGGAAGAAAGCAGTCATATATTTCTAAGGCTGGGTTCACACACACTATTTAGGGACGTAATTCGGGCGTTTTAGCCTCGAATTACGTCCGAAAATGCGGCTCAAAAGCGTCGGCAAACTTCTGCCCATTCATTTGAATGGGTCTTACGATGTTCTGTGGCGACGGTCATTTTTTTTACGCGCCGCTGTCAAAAGGCGGCGCGTAAAAAAGACGCCCGTCAAAGAAGTGCCTGTCACTTCTTCAGACGTAAATGGAGCCGTTTTCCCTTGACTCCATGGAAAAACAGCTCCAATTACGTCCGTAATGGACGCAGCGAAAGACGCCTGCACATGCCATTACGGCTGAAATTACGGTGCTGTTTTCTCCTGAAAACAGCACCGTAATTTCAGCCGTAACGGAGGCTGCCGTGTGAACATACCCTTACCCTTGACAATCCCTTTACGTATATATGTTTTTTTTTTTTTACTGATAGCAGAGATCTTTAAAATAGTGAAGTATTAAAACACAAAGAGGGTTATGAAAATGTTTAAGCTAGCATTCTAGTGTAGAAAAGTCTAAAATTTTGGCTCATTTCATATTTGTACAAAAATATGCTACTTTCTACTACTCTCGCCACTTTGAAAAGTTGTTCAAAAAGTGGGAGGATAGGTGATAAGTGATAATTGTCTGATCGCTGGGGGCTCCACCGGTGAGACAGCCACAGATTGCGACAACTGTCCTCTGGAACCCTGTGTTCCTCCTCTGCTCGACCACATTGAGGAGGACATTGAATGTGGTGGCAGTCAAGCAAGCGCTGCCACTCCATTCAAGGTCTATGGGAATGATGGAAACAGCTGGATACAGCACTTAGCTGTTTCCGTCAGTGCCAACGATATCGAATGGAGCCCATACTCGACCGCTGCTTCATTCAAGCTCCTCCTCACTGTGGTGGTGCAGTGATGAGAAAAGGGGAGTTCGGAACTTCGTTCTCACAATCAGTGAGGGTCCCAGTGGTGGATAGGTGATAATTGTCGATTCTGCTAAGACCCTTAAGCATGCTACTACAGTGAAATATTTTTGGATAGAGAACCTCATTACAGGAGTAACAACACAACTCCTGTCTATATGCCTTAGGCCTAGTTCACACAAAGCTTTTTGGCGCTGATTTTGAGGCTTCGTAATCAGGACTAAAACTGGCTCAAATCTTCCTTCATTTATTTCAATCAGACGTGGAGGCATTTTTTTTACGGGCGCATTTGACTGCTCAAGGAAACAAAAAAGCGTCATGCCCTATTTTGAACCGCTTTCTGCCTCTAAGCCTCCAATGAATCAATTGGAGGAAGAAAAAAACACTTTGTTAGCTTGGGGTGCATCTGTGTGCCGTGCACGATTTGCACGCACCCATTGACTTCAATGGGTGCGTGCTGCGCGAAACACGGGCAAGTATAGGACATGTCGTGAGTTTCACGCAGCGCACATACGCTGTGTGAAAATCACGGACTGTCTGAACGGCCCCATTCACTTACATAGGTCCGTGCGACGCTCGTAATTTTCACGCGCGTAGCACAGGCGTAATATACGTTCGTGTGAATAAGGCCTAATGCTTAGCGAAGATTGTGTGGGGGAGTTCTTATTTCAATAAAAAAATATCTTCTTATGTCTCTGTGGTTTTTTTTAATACTTTAATAGCGCCTTGGTAATGACAGTTGTCTGACCGCGTCCATTACTAAGGTAGGGCTTAGGGTTAGCCAGTAAAAAGGCTGCAACTAACCTCCATTATTACCCCTGTACACAGCGCCACCAGGGGTGCTGTGAGTAGTCGGGTATGATCTAGTACCTGACCATTTGTAGTGATGGGCAGGCACTGGGGCGGCCGCAGGCTGGTATGAGGCTGGAAAGGGCCAAAAACCATGGCCCCTACCACCCTGGTAATGCTATACTAGGCTGGTGCCGGTATGTTGGATCTGGCTGGTTATGAAAAACGGGGGGGGGAAATCACGTCGTTTTAAAAAAGAAAACGACATTGCGTCCCCCCCATTTTCATAACCAGCCAGATACAACACTGCAGCAGCCCGGCATTACCAGGGTGGGAAGGGTCACTGTTTCTGGCTCTCCCAGCCTAATAATACCAGCCTGCGGCCACCCCAGTGCCAGCCCGTCACTACAGACAGTCGGGTACTGGATCGTACCCGGCTCTTCCCAGCACCACTGGTTGCGCTGGGTACCGGGAAGATAATGGGGGGTTAGTTGCAGCCTTTTTACCGACTTACACATAAGCCCCACCTTAGTAATGGACGCGGTCAGACAACTGTCATTACCAAGGCGCTAATAAAGTATTAAAAAAAACACAGAGACATAAGAAAATATTTTTTATGGAAATAAGAACTCTCCCACACAACCCTCTTTCGCCATTTTATTTAAACAAAAACCGTAGATCATCGCAGTAGTCCAACGACTCTACGACGTAGTCCAAACAGTCCAGCGGAACCTGCAAAACGAAAAAAATAAAGTTATCAATATGAAGAATAAAAAACTTCTCACCTCCAACGACTTCTGTCTTCCCTGCGCTACAATAGAAACTAGACATCAATGAAAAATAATTCCCCTTCATGTATCTCTGCTACCTGTCAGCTGAAAAGTCATCCGCCAAAGGGAAAAATGTTTCCCCGTCATGTCAGATTCCCAGGTGTTTCTTTGTGGTTCTCCGCCATGGGGAAACATTTTTCCCTCTGGTGGATGATTTTTCCCATGACCGGTAGCAGAGTTACACAACTGGAAAAAAAAATTCCCCATCATGTAACTCTGCTACCTGTCAATTGAAAAGTCATCCACCACAGGGTCTCACTCTTGACTTTCATTGATCTCAGCCTTTTGGTTTGTCCTGAAGCTGCCGTCGTGATGAGCAAATGTTATACCCAAGTTAGGAAAAGTAACATAAAGACGATATAACCGGATCCATAATATCTGTGATATTCAGACAGTCTAGAGATCCGCAGTGACAATGTGCGCTTGTTATTTGATGTTTATGTGGGATATTGGGCGTGGTTTAAAAATGTCCCTATTTTCCGAATTCAAAAGTTGGGAGGTATGGCTTAAGGCTCATGGGGGTATGGCTTAAGGCTCATGGGTCCCGATGCACAAGTTCTTACAGGGCCCACCCCCCCACATGTTACAGGGCCCATGTGTGATACTGTCGGTTGGACCCTGTATCTAACTAAGCCTACTACAAGGTAGGCTTATATACAGGGCCCCAGCAGACAGTAATCTTATACAGTATAAGATTACTGTTTGCTGGAGCCTTGTATCTAAGCCTACCATGTGGTAGGCTTAGATACAGGGTCCAACAGACAGTATCACATATGGGCCCTGTATCTAAGCTTACCATGTGGTTATGTAAGATCCTTAGATACAGGGCCCCAGCAGATAGTAATCTTATACAGTATAAGATTACTGTCTGCTGGGGCCCATCAGACAGGATCACACATGGGCCCTGTATCTAAGCCTACGATGTGATTGGCTTAGATACAGGGCCCAGCAGACAGCATCACACAATCTGTGATCCTGTCTCATGGGCCCTCTAAGTCTGCTACATCGTAGGCTTAAAGGGATTGTCCAGTCCCTAAACATTGATGGCCTATCCTTAGGATAGGCCATCAAAAGCTGATGGGTTGGGGTCCGACTCCAGGGACAATCAGCTGTTTTGAAGGGACCGCACTGCTTCCCCTTCATTTCCCTTACTCGCTCACACTGTGAGTCACCGACACGGATTCACAGTGTGAGCAAGTGACCGGAATGAATCGGAAGCAGCTCTCGTACGAGCGCTGCGGCCCCTTCAAAACAGCTGATTAGTGGTGTCCCGGGAGTCGGACCCCGACCTATCAGCTTCAGCAGACAGGGATATTAATCTTACCCTCCTCTTGAGCCGCAGTGGAGGTCCTGTCCTGACTCTATCCAGGGTCGGGATGTCATGCGCGGTTTATAGCGTTGACGTCAGGACCTCCGCTGCGCTTCGGAACCAGGCGAGTAAGTACTATAGTAACGTTTTATTGATGTGGTGCGGCTGGTGGCGAGCCACCCTGGCTTTGGGGCCCGGTCGCAATTGCGACCCCTATAGCTACGCCACCGGTCATGTAAACTTTCGATACAATTGGAGCTCCATGCATTGGGTGATCTGATGAGCTCCGTGGACACAGATTCATTGTCAGTACATAATTGTGTGTATTAGGTGTGGTGCATTGTCACAGTACACTGCTTTAGCTCTGGTGTACTCAGTACTGGTATATCACATTTGGTTTTGTTTCTTAACAAAAATGGCTGTGGACTATCTTCAAGAACAGGAAAATGAATAGCGGCGGAGAGCAGAGCTCAGCAACTGCCAGGTCTCTGCAGAATGGAAACACAGGTGGTGAAATGCCAGCCACTTTACACATCGCTCCCGTGTGACCGCAGCAGCTCCCGGCCCCTTGTACCACACGACGCCCAGTGACGTGACGCTCCAGTCATTGGGCGGGATACAATCCTCCTCAGCTTCACGCCCCCCCCCAGTGCGCGTTCCTGGCATCCTATGCTGCTGTCGCGAACGCGCACCGCGGAGGTAGCTGACTGACGGGGCCGGTCTCACAGCGGGGGAGTCACCGCCAAACTCAACGTCTTTTCCCCGATGGCCATGCTGGTGCGGTGATGTGATACTGGGCGCCGCTCGGCGATGGATTCCTGGAGGGATTGCTTTCTCGTGCGCTGGGTCTGGCAGCAGTTGGTACGTATCGTCCGTACCTATACAATCCGTCACTCTCAGCGCAGTGATCTCGGGCAGCTCTGCAGGATAGACTGGGGATCTCTGTAGGCCTCAATCTCCGTTTGCACTGAGAACTTTTTCCCGTAGATTGTGTTTGTTGCGCCGCTGTTGTGAGGTGAGGCGGAGTTGTGAGACAGGTATACAGTATAATGGCTGCAGAGGCGGCTGGATATAGATGTGGGGAGAGTTGCACAACTTTCTGTGTGGTATCGCTCCATGCACTGTGTATGTGGAGCTCCTCATACATGACATAACGCGCATTACTATTAGCGGCAATCTGTTCTGACAGTAGTGGCGCCCCGGACTGACGACCCCTGGGATTTACCAACCGCTGCCCCCTGGTCATGTGACTTTATTTTAAATTTTTTTAACACTTTTCTCTACACCCCGTTGTTACACTTGTCTGCGCCCCCCCAGTCTTTACACTTGTCTGCGCCCCCCCAGTCGTTACACTTGTCTGCGCCCCCCCAGTCGTTACACTTGTCTGCGCCCCCCCAGTCGTTACACTTGTCTGCGCCCCCCCAGTCGTTACACTTGTCTGCGCCCCCCCAGTCGTTACACTTGTCTGCGCCCCCCCCCAGTCGTTACACTTGTCTGCGCCCCCCCCCAGTCGTTACACTTGTCTGCGCCCCCCCAGTCGTTACACTTGTCTGCGCCCCCCCAGTCGTTACACTTGTCTGCGCCCCCCCAGTCGTTACACTTGTCTGCGCCCCCCCAGTCGTTACACTTGTCTGCGCCCCCCCAGTCGTTACACTTGTCTGCGCCCCCCCAGTCGTTACACTTGTCTGCGCCCCCCCAGTCGTTACACTTGTCTGCGCCCCCCCAGTCGTTACACTTGTCTGCGCCCCCCCAGTCGTTACACTTGTCTGCGCCCCCCCCCCAGTCGTTACACTTGTCTGCGCCCCCCCAGTCGTTACACTTGTCTGCGCCCCCCCAGTCGTTACACTTGTCTGCGCCCCCCCAGTCGTTACACTTGTCTGCGCCCCCCCAGTCGTTACACTTGTCTGCGCCCCCCCAGTCGTTACACTTGTCTGCGCCCCCCCAGTCGTTACACTTGTCTGCGCCCCCCCAGTCGTTACACTTGTCTGCGCCCCCCCAGTCGTTACACTTGTCTGCGCCCCCCCAGTCGTTACACTTGTCTGCGCCCCCCCAGTCGTTACACTTGTCTGCGCCCCCCCAGTCGTTACACTTGTCTGCGCCCCCCCAGTCGTTACACTTGTCTGCGCCCCCCCAGTCGTTACACTTGTCTGCGCCCCCCCAGTCGTTACACTTGTCTGCGCCCCCCCAGTCGTTACACTTGTCTGCGCCCCCCCAGTCGTTACACTTGTCTGCGCCCCCCCCCCCAGTCGTTACACTTGTCTGCGCCCCCCCCCAGTCGTTACACTTGTCTGCGCCCCCCCCAGTCGTTACACTTGTCTGCGCCCCCCCCCAGTCGTTACACTTGTCTGCGCCCCCCCCCCAGTCGTTACACTTGTCTGCGCCCCCCCAGTCGTTACACTTGTCTGCGCCCCCCCAGTCGTTACACTTGTCTGCGCCCCCCCAGTCGTTACACTTGTCTGCGCCCCCCCAGTCGTTACACTTGTCTGCGCCCCCCCAGTCGTTACACTTGTCTGCGCCCCCCCAGTCGTTACACTTGTCTGCGCCCCCCCCCAGTCGTTACACTTGTCTGCGCCCCCCCAGTCGTTACACTTGTCTGCGCCCCCCCAGTCGTTACACTTGTCTGCGCCCCCCCAGTCGTTACACTTGTCTGCGCCCCCCCAGTCGTTACACTTGTCTGCGCCACCCCAGTCGTTACACTTGTCTGCGCCCCCCCAGTCGTTACACTTGTCTGCGCCCCCCCAGTCGTTACACTTGTCTGCGCCCCCCCAGTCGTTACACTTGTCTGCGCCCCCCCAGTCGTTACACTTGCCTGCGCCCCCCCAGTCGTTACACTTGTCTGCGCCCCCCCCAGTCGTTACACTTGTCTGCGCCCCCCCCCAGTCGTTACACTTGTCTGCGCCCCCCCCCAGTCGTTACACTTGTCTGCGCCCCCCCCCAGTCGTTACACTTGTCTGCGCCCCCCCCCCCAGTCGTTACACTTGTCTGCGCCCCCCCCAGTCGTTACACTTGTCTGCGCCCCCCCCCAGTCGTTACACTTGTCTGCGCCCCCCCCCAGTCGTTACACTTGTCTGCGCCCCCCCCCAGTCGTTACACTTGTCTGCGCCCCCCCCCAGTCGTTACACTTGTCTGCGCCCCCCCCCAGTCGTTACACTTGTCTGCGCCCCCCTAGTCGTTACACTTCTCTACGCTCCCCCCCTTATTGCATTTCTCTACGCTCCCCCCCTTATTGCATTTCTCTACGCTCCCCCCCTTATTGCATTTCTCTACGCTCCCCCCCTTATTGCATTTCTCTACGCACCCCCATTATTGCACCCCCATTTTCATCATATACTAATATATCAAGTTTCATTTCAAATAAAAAGAAAGGTTGTTTTGGTAATAAGAATGTATTGTTGTCACAACTGTACCAGCGTGTCATACCCATAAAATGATCTCGGAAAGCCGGAAGAATTAGCAATTGTAAGGCTGGGTTCACACGAGCATGTTCGCTCCGTAAAGGATGGAACGTATTTCGGCCGGAAGACCTGGACCGAACACAGTGCAGGGAGCCGGGCTCCTAGCATCATAGTTATATACGATGCTAGGAGTCCCTGCCTCTCTGCAGGACAATTGTCCCGTACTGTAATCATGTTTTCAGTACGGGACAGTAGTTCCACGGTGAGTCAGGGACTCCTAGCGTCGTACATAATATGATGCTAGGAGCCCGACCCCCTGCAGTGTGTTGGGTCGGGGACTTGCGGCCGAAATACGTTCCGTCCTTTACGGACCGAACATGCTTCTGTGAATCCAGCCTAACACAATTCTGATGAAATGACTGTGACAGGAGATTTATTGATGCAATTGCGATAGAATTCTGGTGTAAGGGCTCGTCCACACGTAGCGGAAATGCCGCAGCAGAATACAGTAGCCGCATCGTGGATGAGATTTAACAAATCTCATCCATGTGCTGCGTAAAATTTCCGAGCCAAAATTGACCTGCGGTATTTTTCGGACCACAGCTTGTCAATTCCTGGTATGGAAAGTGGACTGAATTGCTCCGTTTTTCATAGATGTCTCCATCTCCTAACAATGGGAAAAATGCAGCAATTTCGGCACCATTTTCTGCCGCAAAAGCCACACGAAATGGTGCGTTTTTGCCACAGCGGAAAGCCTTTGGCTTTCAACTGAATTTCTGCAGCAATTCCGTTGTGGGTGTACAAGGCCTTCCTGTGTGAAAATCCTGTTTGTCGTGAACGTCATTATATGAGGCACACAACTCATCCTATCACGCACAATAGTCATTGAGCCACATCTACCAATTCTAGCGTATCATGAGCTGTGCTCCGTTACTGAATTGAAGAGTAACATTCGCAGTATTCCCCAGGAAAGGCATGTCGAGTGTGGAATATGGCGCATCTACTGAACAAATTATATCTGCCGAAGGTAACTTCACTTCTCTGCACGGAAAAAGAAGCGGAATAATATATCACACACACAATACGACTTCTAGGCCAGACCCCTTTTCACAGACCACTACAAAAATTTGCTTGATAAGGATGGCATTCAGCATAAACGCCCCTGGGGCAAATCTAACCTTTCCACAACAGTTTTTTGGCATAGAAAGTTAGAAAGAAAATCACAATTTACGATGAAAAGTTGTGACTTCTGGACATCTTACGCTACCCTCGCCACTTTTGTTTTTTTTTTTTCTTTTAAAAAAAAGTTCGGGGCCGCTGTGGCCTGACAGACTTACTATAATTTATGCCAGAAATATTACACTCTGTGGGGTGTAGCAGGGTAAAGACCCCATATTGTCCCCCTTCAGACAATAAAATAAGTTTAAAAAAAAACTACTCCACTTCACTACTCCACCCTGGATCCCCTCAGGCTCTCGCTGCAGGCAGTGGCTCATACAATGCACTGATGCCAGGCCGAGGCAGGACGGTTGTATGTGACACCCCGCTCAGGACACATATAAGGCCCTGCCGCTGCCTGGCATCAGTACCTTGTGTGTGTGTGTGTGTGTGTGTGTGTTCACACGCTTAACAAAAAAACGGCTGAAGATACGGTGCTGTTATCAAGGGTAAGCCGCTCCTGATTTTCAGCCGTTTTTTTAAGCAACTTGGGTGTTTTGCGGCGTTTTTGGAGCTGTTTTTCTACTGAGTCAATGAAAAACGGCTCAAGAAGTGACATGCACTTTTTTTTTACGCCCCGTAGGAACGAAACTCCGTATTTCCCATTGAAATGGGCAGATATTTGGGGGCATTCAGCCTCTGTATTTTCAGCCATTTTTCGGGGCGTTTACACCCCGAAAAATGGCTGAAAATAGGCTGTGTGAACATACCCATAGTCTTAATAAAACTCCCTCACTCTTTTCAATTGAAATACATCAGAAAACTAGTGGAATCTATGCGCCCTACTGTCTGGATAGAGGGAGGCTTCTTTTTTTTTTTTTTTATTTCACCCCGGGCCCACTACAGTTGGGCATTTATGTATTTTTTTTATTAGTAGCATCAGTCTTAATATAACTCCCCCAACATTATTTTTGTAATTGACGAGAGGCATCTAGTAACATGTCGTGCGCAGTACACTATTTTGTACTCTACTAATTTACAAAAAAAAGGGGATGAACTCAAGACAAGATGTGACTTCTCTTGTGTAGTGAAACTGCTCACATGTGGTTAGTCTCCAGATAAAAAAAAACCTGAAATGTCACATGAGGTACTGTAACTTTTCTGTAAAGCGTGTCACACCAAGTCACTCCAGTTTCTTTTTTTTATTTTGTCTTGAATACATCCATTGTTTTCTCAATGCTAAGTTCACACTTGTGTTGTGTAATCTGTTAGGGCTCATTCACACAATAGTGTTCCTTGTCCGTTTAAATAACGCACAGCACACGGACCCCTTCATTTCAATGGGGCTATTCAGACATGCGTGAGTTTTCATGCAGCGAGTGTCCGTTGTGCGAAACTCACTGCATGTCCTATATTGGTGCGTATTTGCGCACCTAGTCGCCCATTGAATTCTATGTGTAAACCACAGTCCTGTGCATGGGGCCATATAACTTTATCTGCAAAAAATGTTCATAAATTGCGGCCACAAAAGCAGTCTTGTGCATTACATTGGAAAATCAATTTTAAGCTCACGGAAATATTTTATATCTTTAATTAGCTGAGTTAAAGGAGTTCTGTTTTTAACAAATTATATTGAACAATTGTTTCCCACCAATATAGGCCACTTACTAATATTTCCAGTTTTGTAATGCGGTCAAATGATGCCTCCCCGCAGACTCTGCCTAAGATCAGATCTGATCACCTCTCATTACCTCTTCTCCTATCTTTGAACTAGACTATTATCGTAGTGTTGTGAATCTCAGAACATTTTTGGCTTTTGAATAATACTATTATTGAAATGATAAATGCCCTGAGAATTACAACACCATGGTCGTTGGTCATTCCTTTTGGACAGTGCCCTGTTCACAGAGTTTTTTTGCAGGCAGAAAAAATCTGCCTCAAGATTCCGCCTGCAATTTTGAGGCAGGTTTTGACCTTCCTTCCTAACTCAGTCAAAAATGATCGTTTTTCTAAATAAAAAACACGGCTGTAATCTACATTACAGCGCCGATCATATTATGTAGAAGCTAGGCCACTTATAATGTGGTGACAGAGCCTCTTTACTACACGCACACTTCTCAAGCAGGTGATGAAGCAAGAGGGTACATAGGTGATTGCAAAATAGATGGGAAGTAGCAAGAACACAGGCACAAAGCTCACACCATGCTTAACCTACCCGACTTTGGCGTATGGATACGTCAAATCTTGGGAAGGGGTTAAAGAAGCTCTGTCACCAGTTTATAAATGCCCTATCTCATACCTAATCTGATAGGCGTTGTGATGTAGATAAGTGGTTTTTATTTTGAAAAACGATCATTTTTGAGCAAGTGCTGAACAATTTTAGATTTATGCTAATTTGTTTCTTAATGCCCAACTGGGCGTTTTTTAACTTTTGACGAAGTGGAAGTTGTAAAGAGAAGTGTATGATGCTGACCAATCGGCGTCATACACTTCTCTCCATTCATGTCCATCTGTATTCACAGCACAGCGTAATCTCGCGAGATCACGCTGTGCTGTGTGAGTAAGTTCCACAGAAACTTTACCGAATTGTCGGGAGTGTGAATAGACATCGCATCCTGGCTTGAGGCAATATTTATTCTCTCACAAGACACTTCGTTAACGTTACTGTGGGTGTGTGTGTGTGTGTGTGTGTGTGTGTGACAGCACAGCGTGATCTCGCGAGATCACGCTGTGCTGTGAATACAGATGGACATGATTGGAGAGATGTGTATGACGCCAATTGGTCCGTGTCATACACTTCTCTTTACAATGCCCACTTGGTCAAAAGTTAAAAAAACGCCCAGTTGGACATGAAGAAACTAATTAGCATAAATCTAAAATTGTTCATAACTTTCTCAAAAATTATCATTTTTCAAAATAAAACTTGTTATCTACATTACAGCGCCTATCAGATTAGGTAGGGGATAGGGCATTTATAAACTGGTGACAGAGCCGCTTTAACCCCTTCACAAGATTTGAAGTATACATATGCCAAAGTCGGGTAGGGGAAGTATGGAACGGGCTCACGGAGTGAACCCGCTCCATACGATGCCGGCTGTTTGTTACAGCCGACCCTTCAGAGTAACGAGCGGCATCGCGCTAGAGTTGCGCTGGAGCAACTGATCAGTGCAGGATCCGGGTGTCAGACCCAACCGATCATATACAGATGACCTATCCTAAGGATAGGTCATCAGTATAAAAAACAGCGTTCAAACTTTTAAACCCCTTAGCCAGGTTCCCACGGGATGGATACGCTGCGTAAAAACCATGCAGCGTGTACAACCTGGAACCCATGGTACATTCCGTCTGAAAACCGCACCACGTCGTTTGGAAATTCTGCAGCATTTATGCTACATTTTTTTCTTCGATACAGCAGTATGAGGGCTTGGTTTTCTGCTTGTAGGACTTGTATTTTTCAATGGTACAATTTTGGGGTTCATATAATTGTATTGATTTTAGCTTTAATTAATTTTTGTAATTTTGGAAAGGATGGCAAAAACAGCAATTCTGCCATTGTGTTTAGGTTTTTTTTTCTTTTTCTCACCGTTTACCATGTGCTAAATATAACATGTTTAATTCTACAGGTCGATACGAATGTGGCAATTTCAAATATGTAGTCTTCTTTTTTACGTTTAGTGGTAATTTGTGTGGCCACGTTTTGAGATCCATAACTTTTTTAATTTTTCCTTTGATATAGTTGTATGAGGGCTTTTTTTATTCTTTGCAGAATGAGTTGCATTTTTTTTTTGTATTTTCAGGTAAATAGAATTTATTTTTTCAGCAATTCCACCAATGATTTTTTTTTTTTTAAACTATGTACAGTGCAGTATAACAAGTTATTTATGTTCTATAGGTCGTTGCAATTGTGGCAGCTACCTAATGTGGTGGTTTTTTGTTTTTTTTTTCTTTTTACAGTGACCCACTTTTAATGAAATCTAATAGTTTTTAATAAAAAAAAAAAAAAATGGGTTGCATTTATTTATCAGGGGGTTACTTTTTAAAAATTTTATTAAACTTTTGACTTTTTTTTCGTCCCACTAGGCACTCGAAGCCACAATTCTTTGACTTGTAGTTGGCTCTTAAATTGTTCCCATTGATGGTCCTGACTTTTGCTTGTCAATGTCTGATGAGCTTTCGAAGGTGAAATGATAGATTTTGTAATTGGTTACTACTACAAAGTACTGTAACTACACATCACCGCTAACCGTGTTAGATTCTCAAGAACCCTAGCTTCTTGTAATATTGCTTTTGGATCTCCGTTTTTTACAGCGCAATACTGGAACTTAACCCCTTAATGACCGTGTCTGAAAAGGCCTTAATGACCATCTACATTTTTTTTCTGTTTTTACGCGTCTGCCTTTCAGCAGCCATAACTTTTTTTTTGTTTTTTTTTTTACGTGGCCATATGAGGCCTTGTATTATGCGGGAGAAATTTTATTTTTCTCTTTACTGTTTTGGGTAGAAAATTGTTTATTTTTACGGCCTGAATATAGGAAAAAAACAATTCTTTGTATTGTTTTTCTTGTTTATTTTATTTATCCCATTCACATTCCACGCTAAATAACTTGTTAGATTAATTCTTCAGGTTATTACGCTCGTTTAGATACCAAATATGTGTAGTTTTTTTTTTCTAATGTGATGGCAATAAAATAAAATATTTTATGTAAAATATTACTTTTTTAGGGTCTTTATATATATATATATATATATATATATATATATATATATATATATATATAATTTATTTTTTTTCAATCCCATTAAGGGATAACTTTTTTTTACTTATTATGTATTGGCATAATCTTGTATGCTAATACATTACACTGTGTCACTATGACACAGGCTGCTGTTAGGGTAGTACTGAATAGACAGCTCTGGGGTCCTTTCTAGGCTTCCGGTGACACGATCAAGGAGAGGAGTTCCTTTTGATCATGCCGCGGGATCAAAGGGTTAAACAGCTGGGATCCAAACTTTTTCCGACCCTAGCTGTATTTAGAAGGCTGCTCTAAGGTCAGGAGCTATAAGTTACAGCTCCGGCTTAGAGGAGGAGCGCTCATCAGCCTCTTCTACAGTGACACCAAAAGATGTCGCTGTAGAAGAAGCACCTGCACCACCTGCCGTTAAAAGACCGTGGGCGTTCGTTAAGGAGTTAAAGGGGTTATCTCCACCAAAACAACTTATCTCCTATCCACCGTATGTGTGATAAGTGTTTAATCGCTGGGACCCCAACCAATCCAGAGAAAGTGGTCCTAAGTCCCCTGTATGAACAAAGTGGCAGTTCACAAATTCGTGCTGTTAGGCCATTCACTTTTTATGGGACTGCTAGAGATTTCCAATAACAGCGCTTGGCTATCTCCTGCAGTCCCATAGAAAATTAGTGGAGCGGCTGTGCGGACCTGCCACTTAGTTAATACAGGGGACTCTGGACCACCAGCCTCTGGATCGATGGGGGTCTCAGTGGTGGAGCTTCCAGGGATCGAATACTTGTCACCTATCCTGTGGATAGATAGTAAGTTGTTTTGGTGGAATAACCCATTTAATGGTAATCATGTCCAACCACTGTAGCAACTTTATTAGCTAATAATAAATAAATAATCTTTATTATCTGTTTATGCTTATGCGCATATGCATATTGTGATTTTTTTTTTATAGAGACTGTATTGTAGAGATTGTTTAATAAGCACCTTAACCCCTTAAGGACGCAGCCTAGTTTTGGCCTTAAGGCTCAGAGCCCATTTTTCAAATCTGACATATTTCACTTTATGTGGTAATAACGTCGGAATGCTTAAACCTATCCAAGCGATTCTGAGATTGTTTTCTCGTGACACATTGGGCTTCATATTCGTGGTAAAATTTGGTCGATATATTCAGTGTTTATTGGTGAAAAATTGCAAAATTTAGTGAAAATTTAGAAAAAATAGCATTTTTCAGAATTTTAATGCATCTGCTTGTAAAACAGACGGTTATACCACCCAAAATAGTTACTAGTTCACACTTCCCATATGTCTACTTCAGATTGGCATCGTTTTTTGAACATTCTTTTATTTTTCTTGGACGTTACAAGGCTTAGAACCTAAACAGCAATTTCTCATATTTTTAAGAAAATGTCAAAATCCTTTTTTTTAAGGTGGTACTTCAGTTCTGAAGAGGCTTTGAGGGGCCTATGTATTAGAAACCCTGATAAAACACCCCATTTTAAAAACTAGACCCCTCAAAGTATTCAAAACAGCATTTAGAAAGTTTTTTAACCCTTCAGGCATTTCACAAGAATTAAAGCAAAATGGAGGTGAAATTTGCAAATTTCATTTTTCTTGCTGAATTTCAATTTTATTCATTTTTTTTCTGTAACACAGAAGGTTTTACCAGAGAAACACTACTAAATATGTATTGTCCAGATTCTGCAGTTTTTAGAAATGTCCCACATGTGGCTCTACTGCGCTCATGGACTAAAACACAAGCCCTAGAAGCAAAGAAGCACCTAGTGCATTTTGAGTCCTCTTTTTTTATTAGAATATATTTTAGGCAGCATGCCAGGTTTGAAGAGGTGTTGAGGTGCCAAAACAGTAGGAATCCCCCAATAGTGACCCCATTTTGGAAACTACACCCCTCAAGGAATTCATTTATGGTTGTTACCATTTTGACCGCACAGTTTTTTCACAGCACCTATTTGAATTGGGCTGTGAAATTAAAAAAATGTCATTTTTTCCAATAAGATGTCATTTGTGATCAAAATTTATTATATTCACAGGGAACAAAATACCCCATTTTGTTGCCCAATTTGTCCTTAGTGCGGCAATACCCCATTTGTGGTGATAAACTGCCGTTTGGGCCCATGAGAGGGCTCCGAATGAAAGGAGCGCTATGTGTTTGTTGGAGTCCAGATTTTGCTGGATTGGTTTTCGGGTGCCATGTTGCATTTGCAGAGCCCCAGAGGTATCAAAGCAATGGAAACCCACAGAAGTGACCCCATTTTGGAAACTACACCCCTCAAGAAATTCAAATATGGTTGTTGTTACAATTTTGACCGCACAGTTTTTTCACAGCACCTATTTGAATTGGGCTGTGAAATGAAAAAAATTACATTTTTTCCAATAAGATGTCATTTTTTATCAAAATTTCTTATTTTCACAGGGAACAAAATACCCCATTTTGTTGCCCAATTTCTCCTGAGTGCAGCAATACCCCATTTGTGGCGATAAACTGCAGTTTGGGCCCATGGGAGGCCTCAGAAGTGAAGTAGCGCTGTGTGTTCTTTGGAGTGCAGATTTTGCTGGTTTGGTTTTCGGGTGCCATCTCGCATTTGCAGAGCCCCAGAGGTATCAAAGCAATGGAAACCAACTAGAACTGACCCCATTTTGGAAACTACACCCCTCAAGGAATTCATTTATGGGTGTTGTGACCATTTAGACTCCATAGTTTCTTCACAGAACTTATTTGAGTTGGGCTGGGAATTAAAAAAAAAAAATGTTTTTCCAATAATATGTCGTTTTAGCTCAAAAATTCTTCTTTTCACAAGAAATAAAATACTACATTTTGTTGCCCAATTTCTCCTGAGTGCGGCAATACCCCATTTGTGATGATAAACTGCTGTTTGGGCCCATGGGAGGGCTCAGAAAGAAAGGAGCGCTATGTGTTTCTTGGAGTACAGATTTTGCTGGTTTGGTTTTCGGGTGCCATGTCGCATTTGCAGAGCCCCAGAGGTATCAAAGCAATGGAAACCCACCAGAAGTGACCCCATTTTGGAAACTACACCCCTCAAGGAATTAATTTATGGGTGTTGTGACCATTTTGACCCCATAGTTTTTTCACAGAACTTATTTGAATTGGGCTTGGAATTAAAACAAAATTAATTTTGTCCAATAATATGTAGTTTTGGCTGAAAATTTCTTATTTTCACAAGAAATAAAATACCCCATTCTGTTGCGCAATTTGTCCTGAGTGCAGCAATACCCCATTTGTGGTGATAAACTGCGGTTTGGGACCATGGGAGGGCTCAGAACGAAAGGACCACCATTTGGCCTACTGGGGATTTTCTCGTGCAAAGTCATGTGTGCAGAAGCCCCAGTACAGTTGAAACCCGCAAGAAGTGACCCCTTTTTAAAAACTACACCCTTAAGGCATTCATCTAGAGGTGTAGTGAGCATTTTGACCGGAGAGATACACCCCATAAACTGTAATGTGGGTTCTCCTGGGTACGGCAATACCCTACATGTGGCTGTTATCAGCTGCCTGGGCACACAGCAGGGCTCAGAGGGGAAAGACTAGGGGGGATAAGCTGTGCATCAGGGTAAGTAGAATTGGGGTAAATTATAAAACAAGGGATGTATGATAAATTTTAAAACACTCTTTCATACAGAGCTCTGGTTTTTCGGGACACGCGTTACATTGATATATTGTGTCCTCCCTTATCCCCCTCTTATAGCAGACTTTGCACCTCTTTTGACTTTTTCCCTTCTTGCCAGTTTGGGGAACTTCTCCTGGAAAGTGTTGCCCTGGTACGATGCGTGTGGCCTCGCTTCCAGAAGTACTGGGTGCCCCCCCCGTTCCTGGTCCCTAAAGATTAGGTTCTTGATAATCACCTCTTGAAATTCCAGGAAAGTTCCCCTCTGGCCTGTACATCGACGTAGCACATACACATTGTACAATGCCATCTGTATGATGTGCCCGGCCAGCTTCTTATACCACACCGCATGGCGCTGTAGGGCTTCGGGACTTGATCTGACAAGTCCACCCCTCCCATGTACCTATTGTAGTCCAGGATGCAGTCTGGTTTAGGGGTCTCTGTACTGGTACCTCGTACAGGTACATGGGTACTGGTGTGACATCTCTCTTGTCCTTGTACTTGACACACAATATGTTGCTGCTAGAATGTGCCCTGCGCTCACCCCTTCTTGTTTGCCCTGCAGAGTCTTAGGGAGGCCTCTCAGATTTCTTCTAGCAGTGCCGCATGCCACAGGACTGGAAGCGAGGCAGTTGAAGAGTGGGACGCCTGTATAAAAATTATCCAGGTAGAGGTGGTAACCCTGGTCCAGCAGTGGGTGTACCAAATCCCACACAATTTTTGCATTAACTCCCAGTAAGGGGGGGCATTCTGGGGCCTGAGCACTGGTGTCCTTCCCTTCATATATCCTAAACCTGTAGGTATACCCTGATACACTCGCACAGCTCATACATCTTCACGCCATACCTTGCTTTCTTACCCGGCAGGTACTCGCGGAATTGAAGCCTCCCTTTAAAATCCACCAAGGACTCATCAATAGAAATACACTTCTTGGGGGTTTATGCTTGGGAAAACCGGGCACTGAAACGGTCTAATAGGGGTCTCCGTTTATACAAACGTTCAAAACTGGGGTCATCTCGGGGTGGGCACGGCTCATTATCAGTATGATGTAAGAAGCCAAGTATTGCCTGATTTTTTATTTTTTTTTAGGTTACAGTTCAGTTCTGAAGTTGCTTTGATGGACCTATATATTAGAAACCCCTATCAAATACCCCATTTTAGAAACTAGACCCCTCAAAGTATTCACAACAGCATTTAGAAAGTTTATGAACCCTTTAGGTGTTTCACAGGAATTTAGAGCAAAGTAGAGGTGAAATTAAAAAAAAAATTTTGACAGAAAATCCTCTTTATACCATTTTTTTATAACACAAAAGGTTTTACCAGAGAAACGCAACTTAATACGTATTGCCCAGATTCTGCCGTTTTGAGAAATATCCCACATGTGGCCCTAGTGTGGTAATGGACTGAAGCACCGGCCTCCGAAGCAAAGGAGCACCTAGAGGATTTTGAGGCATCCTTTTTATTAGGCACCATGTCCGGTTTGAAGAGGTCTTGTGGTGCCAAAACAGTGGAAAACCACCAAAAGTGACCCCATTTTGAAAACTAGACCCCTTGAGGAATCCATTGCAGTTTTCATGGGGTGCATGCGGCTTTTTGATCAGTTTTTATTCTATTTTTAGGTGGCGTGGTGACTAAAAAACAGCAATTCTACTATTGTTTTTTTAAACTATTTTTTTTACAGCGTTCACCGTGCGCTATAAATGACATATTCACTTTATTCTGCGGGGCGATACGATTACGGCGATACCAGATGTTTATAGTTTTTTTTTATTTCTTATGGCGTTTGCACAATAAAATACGTTTTGTAAACAATCATTCACTTTTTGTGTTGCCTTATTCTAAGAGCCAGAACGGTTTTATTTTTCCATCAATAAAGCCGTGCGAGGACTTATTTTTTGCGTAACGAACTGTAGTTTCGATCAGTACCATTTTTCGGTACATGCGACTTTTTGATCTCTTTTTATTCCATTTTTTGTGAGGTGAAGTGACCAAACAATTGTTATTGTGGTACGGTTTATTATTATTTTCTTTTACGGCGTTGACCGCGCGGGATAAATAACGAAATAATTTTGTAGTTCAGGCCGTTACGGACGCGGCGATACCAATTATGTATAGTTTGTTTGTTTATATATTTTTATTAATAATAAAGGACTGATAAGGGAAAAGGGGGGATTTTTACTTTTAATACTTTTAAAACTTTTATTTTCTTATTTTTACACATCTTTTTTTAACTTTTTTTTACTGTATTACTTTGTCCCACTAGGGGACTTGAGGGCAGGAGGCCCTGATCGCTATTCTAATACACTGCACTACATGTGTAGTGCAGTGTATTAGAACTGTCAGCTACTCACTGACAGCAAGCATAGTGGGTCCTGACTTCGTCATTGTTTGGTGTCCGGTTGCCATAGCCACCATCGCCAGCCGCTATCGCGTAGCAGGCTGGCGATTGTAGCTTAACCCCTAAAAAGCCGTGATCACTATTGAACACGGCTTTTAAGGGGTTAATCAGCGGGGACACAGCGATCGGTCCCCGCTGTAGGAGCTGTGACAGCTGCTGAACAAGACAGCAGCTGTCACAGCTCCTGTATGTGTCGGGAAGACGGCCGAAATGGCCGTTATCCCCGCGACGTAATAATCCGTCGCTGAGCGCTAACGATACAGTTAGCGCGACGGATTATTACGTCGCTGAGCGCGAAGGGGTTAAGGCTATGTTCACACGGGGTATTTTGCCGAGTTTTTTGACGCGGAAACCGCGTTGCAAAACTCGGCAGAAACGGCCCGAGAACGCCTCCCATTGATTTCAATGGGAGGCGTCGGCGTCTTTTTCCCGCGAGCAGTAAAACTGCCTCGCGGGAAAAAGAAGCGACATGCCCTATCTTCGGGCGCTTCCGCCTCTGACCTCCCATTGACTTCAATGGGAGGCAGGAGAAAGCGTATATCTCGCTGTTTTATGCCCGCGGCGCTCAATGGCCGCGGGCGAAAAACGGCGCGATAATTGCCGCGAAAATCGGCGTGCAGGGAGAGGAATATCTGCCTCAAAGTTCCAAACGGAATTTTGAGGCAGATATTCCTCCCCCAAAATACTCCGTGTGAACATAGCCTTACTCTCCCACTACCATGTACATTCAGCAGGCAGACATTGATTCCTCCAAATAGGTTTTAAAGTAATGTGTGACAGACAATAGGATTATGACTGTGCAGATGGTGTAGTCTTGTAGGAGCCAAAAGAGCAAGTGGATATGACTGCAGACAACGCGGGTCATTCCTGCAGCTCTTGTTAAAAAAAAAAAAAAAAAAATGCAGCTATTCATGGAATTGAAAAAATTGAAGTGAAATATGTTTGGAAATCTGTTAGAAATTTAAATTACCACTACCATAGTAATACATACACATAGGTTCTAGAAGTGAATTAAGTGTGCACATGTTCTGGACTGTAATATAAATAAAAATATATAAATGTATATATAAAAATTGTTATTATGACCACCAGCGAATATCCAGAGTAACCGCCGTGTTACGGACAGCAGCTTTACGAGCTGGGAGTGACTCAATAAGGTGCTGGTAGGTTGTTTCAGGTATCCTGGAGCCATGCTGACTGCAGTGCATCCCACGTTTGTCCTTCTCAATGAATTACAATATCATCAAAAAGTTTGTTTATTTCAGTAACTAAATTCAAAAAGTGAAACTCCTATATTATATAGATTCAGTACACAAAGAGTGATCTATTTCCAGCATTTTTTTTCTTCTAGTGATTAGGGCTAACAGCTAATGAAAGTCCAAAATTCAGTCTTTCAGAAAATGAGAACATTATAGAAGCCCAATTTCAAAAATGATTTTTAATACTGAAATGTTGGCCTACTGAAAAGCATGTACAGTAAATGCACTCAATACTTGGTCGGGGCTCCTTTTGCATGAATATTGCTTTGATAGTGGCCTTCAGCTCGTCTGCATTGTTGGGTCTGGTGTCTCATCTTCCTCTTGACAATATCCTATAGATTCTCTATGGGGTTTAGGTATCAAGCGCAGTGATATTGTGGTTATTAAACCAGGTATTGGTACTTTTGGCAGTGTGGGCAGGTGCCAAGTCCTGCTGGAAAATGAAATCCGCATCTTCATAAAGCTTGTCAGCAGAGGGAAGCATGAAGTGCTGGAAAATGTCCTGGTAGACGCTGCGCTGACTCTGGACTTCATATAACACAGTGGACCAGCATTGTTGCTCAGTGGTCCAAAGTCCTGTTTCAGATGAAAGTTAATTTTGTGTTTTCATTTGGAAATCAAGGTCCCAGAGTCTGGAGGAAGAGTGGAGAGTCATCAATCTAAGTGTCTTGCGGTCCAGTGTGAAGTTTCCACAGTCAGTGATGGTTTGGGGAGCCATGTCATCTGCTGGTGTTGGTCCACTGTGTTATATCAAGTCCAGAGTCAATGCAGCCGTCTACCAGGAAATTTTAAGAGCTGAAGAACGCTATCATGGAAGCCCAGGTTGCTTTAACACCTCAGCAGTGCCACAGGCTGATCGCCTCCATGCCATGTCGCATTGATAACCCCTCAGCAGTGCCACAGGCTGATCGCCTCCATGCCACGCCGCATTGATGCAGTAATTCATGCAAAAGGAGCCCCGACCAAGTATTGAGTGCATATACTGTACATACTTTGTAGACCTACATTTCGGTATTAAAAATAATTTTTTAAATTGGGCTTATGTAATCTAATTTTCTGAAACACTAAATTTTGGGTTTTCATTAGCTGTTAGCCATAATCATCAACATTAGAAGAAAAAAATGCTGGAAATAGATCAGTGTTTGCGCAATGAACCTATATAATATGAGTTTCACTTTTTGAATTGAGTTACTGAAATAAATTAACTTTTTGATGACGTTCTTATTCATTGAGAAGGGCTATTAAGTATCAGGATTCTCCACTTCTATGTGCAGTGTATAGAAGACATAATAGCCGTTTGTTCCGCCCACTAACTCAGAGAAAACTGAGAATTAGACCCTGCGGAGGGGAAAACTGCTAAAAAAAATGCAGAAATACAAGTCCCATAATGGCCAGAAATAGTGTTATTCCTCATGTGCACACGTATAACCGCTTATTCTGAAAAGTTACGTGAGCTTTAACCCCTTAGTGACCACCAATACGCCTTTTCACGTGAGTCACTAAGGGGCCTTAGGCTAGGCTGATGCCTTTTCACGTGAGCCTAGTCTAAGTCCTGCACGGGTCTCCTGTGCAGGCTGGAGCCGGGGCTCAGCTGTCTGATGACAGCTGAGCTCCTGCTCCAACCCCCGCAATCGAAGTTTACTTCGATCGCGGCCGTTTAACCCGTTAAATGCCGCTGTCAATAGCGACCGCGGCATTTAACTTTGTTTACAGAGGGAGTGAGCTCCCCCTGTCACCCATCGGCGGACCGCAAATGCAATCGCGGGTCTCAGATGGGGTGTCTTGGCAGCCGGGGGCTTGATAAAAGCCCCCAGGTCTGCCCTGGACATATGCCTGTTAGGACGCGCCGGAGGCACGTCCTAACGGATTGCCTGTCAGATTTACACTGACAGGCAATAATGCTCTGGTATACGAAGTACATCAAAGCATTATAGCAGCAATCTGAAGATCGCACAGTAAAGTCCCCTAGTGGGACTAATAAAAGAAGTAATAAATGTGAAATAAAGATTATTAATAAAAATTACAGTAAAAAAACAAATAAAACAATTTTTTTCCATAAAAAGTGGTTTTATTTAGTAAAAGTGTAGAAATAAATAAAAGTACACATATGTGGTATCGCCGCGACCGTAATGACTCCATTAATAAAGTTAATATGTAATTTAAACCGCAAGGTGAACACCGTAAAAAAAAAAACGCAAAAAACAATGGCGAAATTGCTATTTTTTTCCATTGCCCCCCAAAAAAGTCATAATAAAAATGAATCAATAAGTCCCATGCACCCCAAAACAGGACCAATCAAAACTATGTCTCGTCCCGCAGAAAACAAGCCCAAAAAATCACTACATTGATGGAAAAATAAAAAAGTTACGGCTCTTTGAAAGCGACGATGCAAAAACATCATTTTAGTTCAAAAGTGTTTTTATTGTGCAAAAGTCGTAAAACATAGAAAAACTTTTACATATGTGGTATCGCCATAATCGTACCGACCCATAGAATAAGGGTAACATGTTATTTACGTCGCATAGTGAACGGCGTCAATTTAAAAATGCATAGAACAATGGCGGAATTTCAGTTTTTTTTTATAATCCCCCCAAAAAAAGTTAATAAAAGTTAATAAAAAAATTATATGTACCCAAAAATGGTGCTATTAAAAAGTACAACTAATCCCGCAAAAAACAAGCCCTCATACAGCTATGTAGACGAAAAAATAAAAAAGTTATAGCTCTTTGAATGTGACTATAGAAAAACGAAAAAAAATAGCTTGGTCATTAGGGCCTAAAATGGGCTGGTCACTAAGGGGTTAAGAGGAAATTGCTGTACTTGGTTCTTTCTAAATCTCTGACAGAGCAGTAAACCGTTGTTTTCCACAGTTTGCTGTTACTTCAATAGCTGTTGCCCAACTGTTCGCTTGCACAATTTTCATCAAATTTTGTTTGGTCTTATTTTGCATCAGTAGTCTGTACTACCCAACTTAGGCTTCGTTTACATCTGCGTTGGGGTCCGGCAAAACGACGGGTCCGGTGTACAACAGACACAAACGGAAACCATGGGCACCGGCTTCGTCCCCATTGAAATCAATGGTGATGGAAACGGAAACCTCTGGTTTCGCAGATGTGAACGAATCCGAACATCATTTTATTGCCATTTTTGCATGCTGTTAAACTATCAATTAAGTCCGTTACACGTTACCACACACTTTAATAATATTTAATTTGGTGCAAAGGATTCAGTGCCCAAATCAGGACAAAATGCTATGGCCATTATTTAGTTTTAAGTTTATATTAAAATGAGTGAGCCTTCATACATGTCTTTTTAGTGTGTTTGTGGTCAGTGGTGGTTTTATCAAATGCAGCATGCTCTAGATATGGCGTTGTACGTGCGTTTTTGCTGAAGTTTATACAGTAAAGCCTATGGAGAAAAATCTACAAATATAGTAAATTGCACAAGAATCCCACCAAAAATGCCGTATAAAACTATTCTGGCCTATGATGTCCTTGGCAGTTGAAGGAATTGTCCCAAGACAACAACACTTTATATGTTAAACCCTGTGGGTTTAGCCGATCTCTCCAAGGGACGCTCCAACTCGCCATTCAAATGAATTGCTGTCTATGTAATACATGGGAGAGCCAAGTCCGCCAACGTGAGAGCCGCCCTGGCTCATAGAGAGGGTGCCGAGCAGAGGACCCTTCCCGCTATGACGTCCATATGTCTTAATAGGGCATATGGGAGGGTTTGTCATAACGAGACTTTTTTTTTTTATTTTTTTTTTTTCTTCAGCTTTACTGGTAAATTAAACGGTTAGGTCATTTGGTTTTTTTCATGACCATATTGCTGTGATTCCTAAACAATAATTTGCTGAGAGCATTGTGCCATTTGCTTTAAACGTGTATTTTACATTGTGCCTCCGCCTATTTTTCTCCGTTATTTTTAGAATAAACGAAGGAAACAAAAATGACAAATCACTGAAAAAAAGTGTTTTGCATTGTTCATTTATTGTAATGAAGTGCACGTAGTGCTGCCATTGATGATGGGTGAAATTTGAACAGTGGCTGTTTTAGCGACCAACTTTGCAGTAGCGACATTTTATTTTCAGGGTGTGCACTTGTATTCCACTTGCTCAAAGCAAAGTTAACTCATTTCTAACTTTTAAATTGTTTTTCTCATTGCTTATATAGCACCAACATATTCAGCAGCGCTGTACAGATATTGTCATGAGGCACAGCACGCCTTGTCCCCAAAAAGGCTTACAATCTAATTTCCCTATCTAAGATGCAGGCACACTAGGGCCAATTTAATAGGAAGCCAATTGACCAATAAGTGTGTTTTTGTGCTGTGGGAAGGAACCAGAGTGCCCGGATGAAACCCACACAAATAAGAGAACATACAAACTCATTGTAAAGGATTTACCAGACACAGCTTCTGTGTCGACGCCCGTGGTTAATCAGTCTGCACCTGCTCCTAAGTCTGATAGAGTCACTCGATCTGCTGCCACTCAGGCTGGTAGGCTAAGGAGTGGGAGAACCTATCACAGCCTGGCCAGACTGTTCTAGCTCCCGCCCTCGGTCTATTTATACCTTCATTTGCTTCTTGTCTTTGCCTGTGATTCTGTCCGGTTTCCTGGCTCTGCTGTTCCAGCTATTACAATTGACCTTGCTTCATTTTGACCCTGGCTTTACTGACTACTCTCCTGCTCTGCGTTTGGTACCTCGTACACTCCTGGTTTGACTCGGCTCGTTCACTACTCTTGTTGCTCACTGTGTTGCCGTGGGCAACTGCCCCATTTCCCTTAGCTTCTGTGTACCCTGTCTGTTTGCCTCTCGTGCACGTATTGAGCGTAGGGATCGTCGCCCAGTTGTACGCCGTCGCCTAGGACGGGTCGTGCAAGTAGGCAGGGATTGAGTGGCGGGTAGATTAGGACTCACCTGTCTGTCTCCTTACCCCATCATTATACTCATGTTCTTGGTCGGAGATTTGAACCCAGGATCCAAGTGCTGCCTTCCATTATATTTGTATCCACATTTGGAGCCTGAAATTTCAAATTTGGTTGCGGGTTAAATAATGTGGGTGTTTTCTTTGTTGTTTTTTTTTGCTATATTAAAGGATTTTTATAGGACAGCCTAATAAATATATACAGTTAGGTCCAGGATTATTTGGACAGTGACACAATCTTAATGATTCGGTCTCTGCATGCCACCACATTGGATTTGAAATGAAACAACGGAAATGCAATTGAAGTGTAGACTTTCAGGTTTAATTCAAGGGGTTGAACAAAAATTTCCTGTGAAACCTTACGGAATTGCAACCATTTATCTACACAGCCCCCTCATTTCAGGGGCTCAAAAGTAATTGGACAAATTAACATTACCACAAGTAAAATGTTTTTTTTTTAAAAGGGAATGTGTTGCCAGAAAAACATGTTTTTTTTTAAAAAATTAAACATTTAGTGTGTGGGTGATTAAACATTGTTCAAATTTTTTTTATTTTTTTCGCGAGTCAGGAAATATTATAAATTTTTTCTAATTTATAATACTACCCATTTTTGGTCACTAGATGGAGCTAGTTCCGAAAATTGCAGCATTGCAACATTGGGTTAAAAGCCCTCGCTCTAGTGAGCTCTCAGCATCCCCCCCTCCTTTATCCTGGCTAGTGCCGGGATAAACGAGGGGTTTGAAAGGTTTAACCTCCTACACTGTGTGTCGCCATTTTTTGAGGTAACCCACAGTGTAGTAGGTTTACATACAGTAGTAAACACACACAAACACTAACATACATTGAAATCTCTTACCTGCTCCTGCCGCCGCGGCTCCCTCCGGCCCGTCCGCTCCGTTTGCTGCCGCTGTTCCATGTGCACAAGTCCGGAAGCCGCGACCGGAAGTAGTAATATTACTGTCCGGCCGCGACTTCCGGTCCACAGGAAAATGGCGCCGGACGGCGCCAATTTCGAATAGGACTGTGGGAGCGGCGCATGCGCAGTTCCCACACAGACGCCGTACACGGCAGTCAATGGGACGGGAGCCGTTCACAGTCCCTATGGGACTGTGGCTGCCGTATTCCATGTCTGTGTGTGTCGTTAATCGACACACACAGAAATGGAACAAAAAATGGCAGCCCCCATAGGGAAGAAAAAGTGTAAAAATAAGAAACAGTAAAACACAAACACACAAATGAATATAAACGTTTTTATTAAAGCACTAACATCTTTAACATATAAAAAATTTATTTGTGATGACACTGTTCCTTTAAATACTCTGTAGAGAATCCTTTGCAGGCAATGACTGGCTGAAGTCTGGAACCCATGGACATCACCAAACGCTGGGTTTCCTCCATTGTGATGCTTTGCCAGGCCTTTACTGCAGCGTCTTCAGTTGTTGCTTGTTTGTGGGTCTTTCTGCCTTAAGTTTTGTCTTAAGTTAGGGAAATGCATGATCGATCGGGTTGAGATCTGGTGATTGACTTGGCCATTGCAGAATATTCCACTTCTTTGTCTTAACCGGTTAAGGACTAGGCTGTTTTACAGCTAAATGACCAGAGCAAATTTCACAATTTTGCTATGCGCTTCTTTAGATGACTATAACTCAGCAGGTGAATAAAGTTCATCTTTGAATTTTACACTCTTTTTAAAGGACAGATAGGGCTTTGTTTTAGTGGCATTTGTCAGTATATATCATTTTTATTTTTTTCTCTAAAGTGGGCAAATTTGGAAAAAAATGCAAGAATTTAGCAAATGCGTCAGTTTAGGCTAGCATTTTTCACACACGGTATAGTCCACGGACAAAATTCATCTCCTTTCACATTCTTCCACTTCTCCCGTGCATGGGGATACCAAATATGTGTGCCTTATTCGCTGTGCGGGCATGTGCCAGGGCTTGGCATAAAAGGAGGCTTTTTGGCCTTTTCGGTCCAGGAATTTTGCATTTGATTTTATAGCCGCATACTGTTTTCTGGTGGGCGTAATGCTGCTGAAACATTAGAAACACCCCATAAATGACTTCATTCACACAAGTAGACCCCACAAGGTTTTCTTCAAGGGGTTTATCATATTTTTAGACAGTCCAGTTTTCTTCTGAAAGTTTCTTGAATAAGATGGAACAAAATAAAATCAGCACTTTTTTAGCAAATGCGTCAGTTTAGGCTAGTATTTTTCACACACGGTATAGACCACGGCCAAAATTAATCTCCGTTCACATTCTGCCACTTCTCCCGTGCACGGGGATACCAAATATGTGGCCTTATTTATCACATAGAGATGTAGGAGGGCGGAGGATAGAAGAAGATTATTTCACATATCGCTTTTTTTCAAAGCTGGTTTTACAAAACTCAACAGAGTTGCTATAACACTTCCAAAATATCTGCTCTTGAAGCCGAAATCCCAAAATATTCATCTAGGGGTATAATGGGAATTTATTTTTTGGGGTTTTCTAAAATAAGAAATTGCAGGTTAATGCAAATGGACTCTCCAGCAGATGAACTTTAGAAAACATCAAACATGACATCCACCCCCCACCCATTCCCTCCCTCACCCTTGGAGTAAAATCATGGGAAAAATAAAAACGTAATGTAGGGCAAATATATTTTCAACAAATTAACTAAAATCTAATAATTCAGAACAGTGTGGTATTTTTTAAAACATGGCTCAATGCACAGGCCTGGTTGCGAGGGACATGAGGGACAGAAATATCGGGAATCTTTGCGGTGCCCGTCTTTTCTGCAGACGCGGCACTTTTTCTGGGGGTTGCTTCTGGTTGCTGTTGGGGGAATCCGACTGATGAAGTGTCTTTCAGTCAGTCGCGTGACATCCTCAGACTGGGGGCATTCTCGGGTGTCCTGAACATCAAAAATGAGGCCTTCAATAATTTTTTCCTGGAAATCCAGGTATGTGTCTCTGCCTCTGTTTTTTTTTATACAGCACAAATGAATTGTGGATTGCCACCTGTAACAAATAAATGGCCACCTTTTTGTACCAGGTTTTAGTTTTGCGTTTTACTAAATAGGGCTGTAAAACCTGGTCGCTTAAATCCACCCCCCCCATGTACTTGTTATATTCGGACACGCTCACTGGTTTGTGCTTGTCCGATGTTGCCCCTCTTTCCCTCACTGCCACTGTTCCTGCGGTATGAATCGTGCTTAGCACATACACATCTTTGCGATCCCTGTACTTGACCGCCAGCAATTCCCCAGATGTATAAGCACAGGAGTCCCCCTTTACCATGCGCTTCCCCACTAATTGCTGTGGAAAACCAATTCTGTTTTTGCGCATGGTACCACATGCCCCAGTCCTTGCAGCATGCAAATGCCTAAACAGGGGCACACTCGAATAAAAATTATCACAGTACAGGTGGTACCCCTTGTGAAGTAGAGGCTGCATTATCTCCCACACGATCTTACTGCTGGTGGAAAGATCAGGGGGGCATCCAGGAACATTTATTGTGCGGTCCCGCCCTTCATAAATCCTGAAGGCGGTGGTATATCCTGACCCGCTTTCACACAATTTGTAGAGCTTAACGCCATATCTTGCCCTTTTGGAAGGTAGATATTGGCGAAAGCTAAGTCTGCCATGAAAGTTGAGGAGGGATTCGTCCAAACTTACATTCTGCTCAGGGGTGTAGAGTTGCAGAAATAAATTATTCAGGGAATTTATTAGCGGTCTTATTTTGAACAACCGATCCCGGCTTGCATCGGTACTTGGGGGGGCCTGTGCGTTGTCATTGAAGTGGAGGAACCTCATTATTGTCTCATAACGAGACCTGGGCATTACTGCAGAATATACTGGGGTGGCTTGGGCGGGTCTTGTTGACCAGTAAGACCTAATGGAGGGCTTTTTGACAATACCCATATTTAGGGTGAGCCCCAAAAATTTTTTTAATTCCTGCAAATTGGTGGGCGTCCAATCTCTGGCATGGGTGGATGAAGGTTTCTGCCTTATATATTGCGTGGCATATAAATTTGTTTCGTGGACAATCTGATTTAGGATGTCGTCCGTTATAAATAAATGGAAGTAATCCATTTGGACAAAATTTGTATTGTCCACGGTTATGCCAGGAGTGGCCGTAAATCCGTGGATTCTAGGCCCAAAAGATGGGGCAGGTGCCCATACAAGAGCCTGGACTGGAGGGACCAGGCTGTCCCGTGCTACAGCGCTACTTGGCCCTGCGCTTTCATGTTCTGCAGTTTCGACTGCATCAGGGACAACGTCCCCTGAAGATGAACCTGAAGTGACGCTGTCATCGTCACTACCTAAAACAGGTTCCATCTCGGACGCCATCTCTGATGCGGTCTCCGACTCAGACCACAGCATGGCGTATGCCTCCTCGGCGCTAAACAACTTCCTCGCCATAACGTAACTAACACTAACACTAACTAAACAAATTTTTTTTTTTTTTTTTTTTTTATAAAACACACAAGCTAACTGCTATATATATCTACACTACCGCTAACAAAAAAATAAACCGCTATTGCTATATATATTATATATATGTGGATATATATATAATTATATACTCCCTACCTGCCTATTCTAATAGAATAAAAGAAAGAAAGGTAGATAGATAGAAAAAAAGATAGATGGATAGATAGATTGTATAGATAGATAGAAATCTATCTATACAGAGAATGTTTTAGAGTGTAAGTGTAATTTTTGTGTAACTGTAACTGTAATCTTCTGGCAGCAATTCTCCCGAGTCTCTTCTTCTCCTCAAACTGAAACAATGTTTGAGGAGAAGAAAAGAGGCAGGAGATTTACTGCCAGAAAAGTCAAAATAAAACAAATGTGGTCGCTGTGATAGGTTTTCACAGCGACCACATGTTCAGGGACCATCAGATTGGTCCCTGATACTCTGCCCAGTGCCCAGAGCTGTTGGTAACAGCGAGGGCACAGGGCTGTGTGCACGCGATCGCGTGCACACTGTTTTCTATGCAGAAATGCATGTGATCGCTGTGATTGGTTGTCACAGCGATCACATGTTCAGGGGCCAAAAGATTGACCCCTGACATTCTGCCCAGTGCCCATGGCTGTTAGCAACAGCCAGGGCATAGAGCTGTGTGCACGCGATCCCGCGTGCACAGTCTCTGAAGTGCGGCCGTATATATACTATACGCCGGACTTTAGAGACCCTGACCGCTGGCCGTATATTTACGGCCAGCGGTCGGGAACCTGTTAAAAAAAAACTCCTTTGTTGCTTTCGCAGCATTGGGTTAATGTGTGAGGTACATGATGGAGTTAATTACTACTAATGTGAGGCACACGGAGGTTCAAAATTCATAATCCCTCGTGCCTCACATTAATAAGTGATAGAAAGCAGTTTTTATTTTAGAACAGCGTAAACATAAATGATGCTATAAATGTATTACGAATGCGACTATACCAAATGTATATATCTCATGTATTGAGACTTTTAATGTTTGTTGTAAAAAAAAAAAAAAAAGTTTTTATTTTAATTTAACATTACTATATTTCTTTTTTACTTTTTTTATTTTTAAACTTTAATGTGCTTGCATATGTCTATATGCCAGTATATTATCGTGTGTACTGATAGTACACAGGCACTTGTTAGGACATACCTCAGTATGCCCTGCCAGGAAATATCGTCAGACAGCCCTGGGGTCCTTCAATGGACCCTGAGCTGTCTACCCATATATGGTATGGCTCGATCCGTCAACTTGATCCAAAGGGTATCCCCCTTCTTATTTACCCCTTGAATGCTCTGGTCCGCTTTTATCGCAGCATTCAAGGGAATAGTGGCGGAGATGGGAGATTTCTCTGATCTCCGCCGTTACAACGGGACTGCGGCTGTGTAATACAGCCATTGCCCCCGCTCCTGGCAATAAGTGCGTACGCACAGTCAGCATGAGGTGATGCGGCCGGTGCTGTACTAATGAGCGGCGGCGCAGGCACTGAAGACAACATGGGGATGTTTTGTATTGCGCCCGCCATGTTCTGTGTTCAGTGCCGGCAATCATTAGTGCATCGCTGGTCTCATCACATCGTGCTGACCGCATGTATAATTAGAGGGAGATATAGATGGATATCGATCACATATGGGTTACTGATGCCACATCCGTTTAACCGATCCGTCGTGAGTCTTTCAATACCTTTCATGACAGATAGCATTATAGCCTATGGGTGAATGATGCCACTCATCCGTCACTGCCTACGTTTAACGTATATGTCGGAAGCTTTTTCCCGCCGTGTATGTCAAACGTAGGCTAACAAAAAGTTAATTGAACCTATCCTTAGTACAAAAGTACCAATGTGTATCGTGGAAATGAAATGTAGCAGCCGTTCATTTTAATGTCGTCCTTAACACCGTAATTACGGGCGTTTTTACGTTCTTGTGCATGGGGCCTTACTGTCAGTTGACACTGAAAATGTTAACGTTTTTCTTTCAAGCAGTGATCATGAATTGTAAACCTAGTTTTCAGCAATTCAATCAATTAACTAACTACCATATTACAATAGATATACATTTGGCTGACAAAATATTGAGGGGCCAATTGCAGTGACCAGACAATGGCGCGCAGAGAAACTTTAATTTGAAAGCAAACTGAAAATAATTGTTCAGATGTGCCGTCTCCAGCCCTGGCCCTGTTTGCTGTTGTCTCACACTAGTAGCCTGGGATTTAGTATGCCGTTACGAGCTAGCCCAAATGCCTTTCATTTAACTCCTTAACGCCGAAGGACGGATATATCCGTCCTCAGCAGCTGCTAGTTCGCGCAGGAGGACGGATATATCCGTCCTGTGATGGCGTGGGTGCTGACACTGTACCCACGCAATCAGCGGCAGGAGCACGGCTGTTATACTCAGCCTGGTTCCTGCTGCAACTGGCGGAATCGAAGCTCGCTCCGATTCCGGCAGTTTAACCCATTAAATGCCGCTGTCAATAGTGACAGCGGCATCTAATGTGTTTGACAGAGGGAGGGAGCTCCCTCTGTCACCCGATCGGCGCCCCCGCAAACAAATCGCGGGTCGCCGTCGGGTTTTCATGACAGCCGGGGGTCTAACAAAAGACCCCCATGTCTGCATTCAGCAAATGCCTGTTAGGCGATGCCGGAGGCATGACCTAATAGATTGCCTGTCAGTTTTACACTGACAGGCAATAATGCTTTGGTATACGAAGTATACCAAAGCATTATATATGCGATCGGCACATCGCATAGTGAAGTCCCCTGGTGGGACTTAAATAAAAAAATGTCAAATAAAGTTTGTGGGAAAAAAAAATATATAAAGTAGTCAAAATCAAATAAAACTACTTTTTTTGCCCAAAAAGTGGTTTTATTCAGTAAAAGTGTCAAAGCAAATCACACACACACATATATGGTATCCCCGCGATCGTAACAACTTGACCAATAAAATGAACACATTAATTAAACCGCCGGATGAACGGCGTCCAAAAAAAACGGCAACATTCTCTCTTTTCTCCCATTCCCCCCATAAAAAATAAAATAAAAGTTCATCTATAAGTCCTATGCACCCCAAAATAGTACTAATGAAAACTACACGTTGGCCCGCAAAAATCAAGCCCACATACGACCACATCGACGGAAAAATAAAAAAATGACGGCTCTTGGAACGCGGCGATGCAAAAACAAGTAATTTTTTTCTAAAAGGCTTTTTATTGTGCAAACGTAGGAAAACATATAAAACCTTTACATATTTGGTATCCCCGTAATCGTGCCGACCCATAGAATAAAGTGAACATGTTATTTACGCTGCATAGTGAACGGTGTAAATTTATAACGTAAAATCAATGCTGGAATAGCTGCTTATTTTCAATTCTCTCCTAAAATAAAGTTAATAAAAGTTAATCAATATATTATAAGCATCTAAAAATGCTGCCATTACAAAATACAACTCGTCCCGCAAAAAACAAGCCCTTATACGGCTATGTCGACGGAATAAATTTTTTTTTACAACTCTTGGAATGCGGCGGTGATAAAACAAAAAATAATCCTTGGTCATTAATGTGCAAAATGGCCCGGTCATTTCTTTGCGGGGGCGCTGATGGGGTGACAGAGGGAGCTCCCTCCCTCTGTCAAACACATTAGATGTCGCTGTCACTATTGACGGCGGCATTTATTGGGTTAAACTGCCGGAATCGAAGTGCTGCAGCAGGAGCCAGGCTGTGTACACTGGCAGTACCCGCGCCATCACAGGACGGATATATCCGCCGTCCTGCACGAACTAGCAGCTGCAGAGGACTGATAAGGGGGTTAAGGGTTAAAGGTTTTTTTCTTGGTCAATGAAAATGATGTTCAAAGTCCTGGGAATCTGCAGAGAAGGGAAAAAAACAAAAATATACTTAACCATAATAAATCTCCTGTCCGCTGTTGTTCACCTCTAAGGGCTTGTCCACACGTAACGGAATTGTGGATGGAAAATACGCATCAGAATACAGTAGCCGCAAAGTGGGTGGGGTTCAACAAATTTCACCCATACGCTGCGTAAAATTTCCGAGCCGAATTTCTCCCGCGGTGCGTTTTTTTTCGTACCATCATGTCAATTCTTGCTGCGGAAAGTGGACTGAATTGCTGCGTTTTTCAGAGGAAATGTCACCATCTCCCAGCATAGAGAAAAACGCAGCAAAATCCACATAATTTTCTACAGTAAAAAACACAGGAAATGGTGCGTTTTTTCCGCAGCGGATGGTCTGCTAGTTTTAGCGGAAATTCTGCAGAAATTTGCTGAAGCAACTCCGTTACATGTGGACAAGCCCTTACCCTTATCAGGCCTGTGTAGTTACTAGGCCTTAGCTCATGTGAATAGGGCCTGAATCCCTATAGTTGCAATATTACAAAGACCCTCCATTTGACGTACAGTGAAGGAAATAAGTATTTGATCCCTTGCTGATTTTGTAAGTTTGCCCACTGTCAAAGACATGAACAGTCTAGAATTTTTAGGCTAGGTTAATTTTACCAGTGAGAGATAGATTATATATTAAAAAAAAAAACCTGAAAATCACAGTCAAAATTATATATATTTATTTGCGTTGTGCACAGAGAAATAAGTATTTGATCCCTTTGGCAAACAAGACTTAATACTTGGTGGCAAAACCCTTGTTGGCAAGCACAGCAGTCAGACGTTTTTTGTAGTTGATGATGAGGTTTGCACACATGTTAGATGGAATTTTGGCCCACTCCTCTTTGCAGATCATCTGTAAATCATTAAGATTTCGAGGCTGTCGCTTGGCAACTCGGATCTTCAGCTCCCTTCATAAGTTTTCGATGGGATTTAGGTCTGGAGACTGGCTAGGCCACTCCATGACCTTAATGTGCTTCTTTTTGAGCCACTCCTTTGTTGCCTTGGCTGTATGTTTTGGGTCATTGTCGTGCTGGAAGACCCAGCCACGAGCCATTTTTAATGTCCTGGTGGAGGGAAGGAGCTTGTCACTCAGGATTTGACGGTACATGGCTCCATCCATTCTCCCATTGAAGTAGTCCTGTGCCCTTAGCAGAGAAACACCCCCAAAACATAATGTTTCCACCTCCATGCTTGACAGTGGGGACGGTGTTCTTTGGGTCATAGGCAGCATTTCTCTTCCTCCAAACACGGCGAGTTGAGTTAATGCCAAAGGGCTCAATTTTAGTCTCCTCTGACCACAGCACCTTCTCCCAATCACTCTCAGAATCATCCAGATGTTCATTTGCAAACTTCAGACGGGCCTGTACATGTGCCTTCTTGAGCAGGGGGACCTTGCGGGCACTGCAGGATTTTAATCCATTACAGCGTAATGTTACCAATGGTTTTCTTGGTGACTGTGGTCCCAGCTGCCTTGAGATCATTAACAAGTTCGCCCCATGTAGTTTTCGGCTGAGCTCTCACCTTCCTCAGGATCAAGGATACCCCACGAGGTGAGATTTTGCATGGAGCTCCAGATCGATGTCGATTGACAGTCATTTTGTATGTCTTCCATTTTCTTACTATTGCACCAACAGTTGTCTCCTTCTCACCCAGCGTCTTACTTATGGTTTTGTAACCCATTCCAGCCTTGTGCAGGTCTATGATCTTGTCCCTGACATCCTTAGAAAGCTCTTTGGTCTTGCCCATGTTGTAGAGGTTAGAGTCAGACTGATTAATTGAGTCTGTGGACAGGAGTCTTTTATACAGGTGACCATGTAAGACAGCTGTCTTTAATGCAGGCACCAAGTTGATTTGGAGCGTGTAACTGGTCTGGAGGAGGCTGAACACTTAATGGTTGGTAGGGGATCAAATACTTATTTCTCTGTGCACAATGCAAATAAATATATATAATTTTGACAATGTGATTTTCTTTTTTTTTTTTTATATAATCTATCACTCACTGGTAAAATTAACCTAGCCTAAAAATTCTAGACTGTTCATGTCTTTGACAGTGGGCAAACTTACAAAATCATCAAGGGATCAAATACTTATTTCCTTCACTGTATACACTGAGAAAAGCTCCTGACTTATACCTCCAGTGGAAGGAGTCCATAGGCTCCCATTGTAAGAATAACATATACCATTGCATATAATAGCGTAGTCTACTATGCTATTCCTTGCTTTTTTTCTTATTATAGGTATACCGACGTATAATGGTCGCTTCTGGCCTCCGTCATGTTAATGGAGCGCTATTGATATTCTTAGCATTTACATCACTAATATAATGTGGACAGGGTCTTAACTGGCTTTATTCCGATGCAGTGGCCTTTTTACTGTGCTGCATCTGAAAAAATAAACCGCATCGGGAGCAGTTAAATCTCCCTGCTCTCAGCTACCTCCGGTAGACCTGCCCGAACGGGCGAGATCGAATTAAGTATATTAAAATATAGTCTGATATACCTTTACTTAAAATCACAAAGGGGGATATATTGCAGTCCACTTGTAATGAACATTAAATCAGTGTTTTATTTTACTCGCAAACATCAGACTATAAAATATGCGCAACATATGTCCACGCTTGTCTCCAGCCAAGTATTGCTCAACTAGAGTTTCAAAATTGGCTTCTTCCAGGGCATGACCCCTGATGCATAAGGAGCTCACTTCTAGGCTTCACGCACACGGCCGTGGATTTGCGCCCGTATACTATCCGCAATTGGCGTGCATTGCCCGGATCGCAAAAAATTTAGGACATGTTTTTTTACAGACTACAATTGCTGTCCGGGCTCATTGAAGTCAATGGACATGTTGTGTGTTCATGGTCCATGATTGCGGATTGTACTCTGCGGCCTGTCCGTGACCTAATAATATAATTTAAAAGAAAGCGGCAGCACTCTAAAAAATATAATAAATGATGATCAGGGTGGCAGCAAATTATCCTGATCCAAGGATCTTCAATGGTAGACATAAATTCTTGCAGTGTGGGATTGTAATAACTATTTTGTTGTAGTTCCAATTTTATGGTGTTTATCGTGCGGTAAAAATGGCATGTTCTGCAGGTCAGGACAATTACGTAGATAACAAATTTTATATATTATTTTAGGTTTACTACTTTTACAAAATATAAACACTGTTAGGGCCAAGTTCACACGTTGCGTAAATACTGCGGATTTTTCAGCAACGGAATTTGTTACGGAAAATCCCCAGCAAATACAGTAGCAGCAAAGTGGATGAGATAAAACAAATCTCATCCCACTTAGGCTGCGTTCACACGAGCACATTAACGTCCGTAATGGACGGACGTATTTCGGCCGGAAGTCCCGGACCGAACTCAGTGCAGGGAGCCGGGCTCCTAGCATCATAGTTATGTACGATGCTAGGAGTCCCTGCCTCTCCGTGGAACTACTGTCCCGTACTGAAAACATGATTACAGTACGGGACAGATGTCCTGCAGAGAGGCAGGGACTCCTAGCATTGTATATAACTATGATGCTAGGAGCCCGGCTCCCTGCACTGAGTTCGGTCCGGGACTTGCGGCCGAAATACGTCCATCCATTACGGACGTTAATGTGCTCGTGTGAACCCAGCCTTAGGGTATGTGCACACGATGAGAGGCTTTTACGTCTGAAAAGACAGACTGTTTTCAGGAGAAAACAGCTGCCTCGTTTCAGCCGTAAATGCTCCTCCTCGTATTATGCGAGGCGTCTGTGACGCTCGTAAATCTTGAGCTGCTCTTCATTGATTTCAATGAAGAACGGCTCAAATTACGTGGCAAAGAAGTGCCCTGCACTTCTTTGCCGAGGCAGTAAATTTACGGGTCGTCGTTTGACAGCTGTCAAAGGACGACGCGTAAATTACAGGTCGTCTGCACAGTACGTCGGCAAACCCATTCAAATGAATGGGCAGATGTTTTCCGACGTATTGTAGCCCTATTTTCAGACGTAAATCGAGGCATAATACGCCTCGTTTACGCCTGAAAATAGGTCGTGTGAACCCAGCATCATCATAAATGAGAAGTGGGAAAAACCTCTCAGAAATTGACTTGCAGTGCAGCGTTTTATTCCGCAGCATGTATTTATGTAAATGCTTCTTATTCGTTGTGTGATTTCCCCATTGAATTCAACGGGGAGGTAAATCTTGCAACAAATAGCAGTTGTTGCATTGCTTGCGGCAGGTTCGCATTAATCCCGCCGTGAAAAAACCCAACTCGGAAAACCAAAAATATATTATACTTAGGAGTCAGTGTTTTATCCTCCCTGGGATGACGCTTCATCCTATGTGACCGCCGCTGCAGCCAATCACAGGCTGCAGGGGTCTCCTGGGATGAGCGGTCAGTTTTTCGCAGCGGACATTCCGAGCGAAAAACTGCACCACAGTTTGGTGCGTTTTTTTGCCTGGAATTACCTTCGGCGCACAGGGCGGATGCGCTGCATCTGAACACGGCCTCAAAAAATATTTTTTTGCCGTTTCGCCACATTTTGAGACTTCATTTTCATTGTTGGGGTATGTGCGCACAAACTCAAAAACGCCTGAAAATACGGAGCTATTTTCAGAGAACACAGCCTCCGATTTTCAGGCGTTTTTGAAGCTGAAAATGAAGCTGCTTTTAAGGGTATGTTCACACGGCCTATTTACGGACGTAAATCGGGCGTTTTTGCCCCGAATTACGCCCGAAAATAGCGCCTCAATAGCGCTGACAAACATCTGCCCATTGAAAGCAATGGGCAGACGTTTGTCTGTTCACACGAGGCGTATATTTACGCGCCGCTGTCAAATGACGGCGCGTAAATAGACGCCCGCGTAGAAGAAGTGACCTGTCACTTCTTTGGCCGTAATTGGAGCCGCTATTCATTGACTCCAATGAATAGCAGCGCTAATTACGGCCGTAATTGACGCGGCGTTCAAGCGCCTGCACATGCCGGTACGGCTGAAATTACGGGGATGTTTTCAGGCTGAAACATCCCCGTAATTTCAGCCGTTACGGACCCCCGCCGTGTGAACATACCCTAATTTGGAGCTGCTTTTGAGGCGTTTTTTTTAGGCTTCTTTTGAGGTGGTTTTCATAGTGTTCAATGGAAATCAGATGCCAAAAAAACGCCTCAAGAAGTGACATGCTACTTCTTTTTACGCTCAGTTTTTTAAAACTGAGGTGTAAAAAGATGCCCCGTATGAACCAAATACTGTTTTTCCCATTGATTTCTGTGGGCAGATGTTTGTAGGCGCTCAGCTTCTCTTTTGTCAGGCGTTTTTGCCTCGAAATACGCCTGAAACCACTGCATGTGAACATACCTTTATTGTTCCATCGATGGGGAGGTGTTAGGGCTTGTATCTACGGTGCAAACTGTAGTCTTTATTAGTAGCATTTGGGGTTAGAACAACTTTTTATTTTATTTTTATTTTTTTTTTGTTGTAAGGTGACCAAAAAAACAGCAATTCCGGAATTTATTCGAATTTTTTTTATGGCGTTCACCATGTGGAATAAATAACATTTTAATAGTTCGAATTGTTACGGACCCTGCAAAATAATATTTTTTTTCAGTGTTTACGTATACCATTATATATTTTTATACAATTATTATTTTTTTTAAATATGTTTTGTACCTAATGTAGTTGTGGTTGTGGTGTAATAGCTGCACATTATAAAATGTATTCCAATCAGTGATCTGCCATCTTGGCCTTACATGGCTCTGAAGTTTTACCCCTCCCTCTGTAGTCCTAACAGCAGCAGTGTAGTGTACCCTATTTCTCCTCTAGCAGTAATTTATTGTGTTCCCCACTCTGGAAGCTGTGCCCACGCTTTTATCAGAGGATGCCTGCTGTACTATACAGCTGACATCCTGCTATATGGCCGACATCCGGGACGTAACTCTTAATAGCGACCGCAACGTCTAAGGAGTTTAACAGAGGGAAGGGGGATCAGCCGGTTCCCCATCTGCACCCTCATGATGCGATCGCGGGTTGCTGATGGTCCTAACAAAAGCCCCTAGGCCTACCATGTTGTTATGAATATTAAATACGGCCTAATAGATTGCTTGTCAGTTTTAGGCCTTATGCACACACTGCTGATTTGCAAAATAAATATGTAAAGAAAGCCTTAAAGTGTCGAGTCTCCTGGATCCAATTCTGATTTTGGCTTAAAGTGTAGCTAAATGTTCGACAAACTTCTGACACGTCATAGTGACATGTCAGAAGTTTGTATATGTGGGGGTCCGAGCACTGAGACCCCCACCAATCGCTAGAACGAAGCAGCTGAAGCGTTCGTGTGAGCGATCGGCCGCTTAGTTTCTGTTCGGCATTTTCCAGAAATAAATGTATCGTGTACGGGCTCATAGACGTTCTATTGAGTCCGTACACCGATACATTTATTTCCGAAAATAGCCGAACAGACACGAAGCAGCTGAGCGCTCACACGAACGCTTCAGCTGCTTCGTTCTAGCGATTGGTGGGGGTCTCAGTGCTCGGACCCCCACATATACAAACTTCTGACATGTCAGAAGTTTGTCGAACGTTTTGCTACAATTTAAATGCATGCAAAGTCTTCATCAAATCTGCATCATGTGGACAAGGCCTTGTCGTAACAGGCAATAATACTTAGCCCCTTCCCGCCGCAACCATTTTTCAGATTTTCATTTTTATTTTCTCTTCCAAAATCCATAACTATTATTTTTTTATTTTCCGTCAATCGAGTGGTGTGCAGGCTTATTGTTTTGCGGGAGGAGTTGTAGTTTCTATTGGTAGCATTTAAAGTACCATATAATGTACTGGGAAACTGGAAAAAAACTTCTTTGCGGCCTGCAATTGGAAAAAACGGCGATTCCTCAATTGTTTTTTGGGTTTCGTTTTTACGGCTTTCATTGTGCGGTAAAAACAACTTAACTTTACTCTGTGGCTATATGTGATTACGACGATAACAAATTTATATATATTTTTTTTTTACTACTTTTTAAGGAAAAAAAACTCTGTTTGATTTATGTCGCCACAATCTGAGAGCAATACCTTTTTTTTTTTTTTTTTTTACCTTTTTTATCGAGCGGTGTGACGGCTCATTTTTTGCGGGATTAGCTGTAGTTTTTATCGGTATTAATTTTTGGTACATATAAAGCACAATTTTTTTGGATCACTTTTCATAAAAAAAAATTTGGGCGCTTAGTTGACCAAAAATCAACGATTTTGGTGTTTTTTTTAAAGGTTTTATTTTTTACGGCGTTCAAAGTACGTGTTAAATAATGCTATGTTTTAATAGTTCAGATTTTTACGGACGCAGCGATACCAATTTGAACTTTTTTTTTCTTTTTTACTTTAGAGGAAAAATGGGAAAAGGGTTTTTTTTTTTGTTAACTTTTTATCTTTTATTTTCAATATTTCATTATGGAACCATGGTGAACTACGCTGTTTCTGTAGCTCCTGAATTATGTAAACAGCGTAGCTCGGCATGCTACGCGATTTCCTTAGCCCCCATTCACTTTTATGGGAGTTACAGAAACGGCAAACTATAGCGAGCTTGACTGTTTCCGTAACTCCCGACCACGTCATCAGGAAGTGGCCCTGGAAGCAGCTGGAGCCAAGAAAGGTATAACGGGGTTCAGAGGGTCCAGTTCTAGAGATGAGTGTGGGTCCCGCATCCTTTGGACATTTATGGCATATCCTGGCCGGTTTCACATTTCACACATAGTGTAAATACTGTGGCTTTTCCACAGCGGATTTAGTTGCGGAGAATCCACAGCAGAATACAGTAGCAGCAGAGTGGGTGAAATATGAACAAATCTCATCCACACGCTGCGGGAAAAACGCTCAGAAATTGACCTGCGGTTTTTTCATCCGCAGCATGTCAATTGTATTTGCGTAATTGCTGCTTTGTAGCGGGTTTTGCTTATTGAATTCAATAAGAGAGTTAAAATCCGCAACAAATAGCAGATGTTGCGATTTTTGTGGCGGAAAAGTGTCGCTTCTACCACAAAAATCGCAACTCCGGGAGAAAAAAAAATCCACTTACCCAGACTTCTGTGCTTCTTCGTCCAGGCTGTCTCCTGGGATAACGTTTCAGCCCATGTGACTGCTTCAACCAATTATAATCTGCAGCAGCCACATGGGATGAAAAGTCATTTCAGGAGGTTGGCCTGCAGGACGCCAGAGGGTAATTATTACTATTACGTTTTTTTCATGCGGTTTTCTGCAGCGCACATTCAGGCCGAAACACTGCACCGCAATTTCGGATGGAATTACTTGCTGATAGCAAGGTGGATACGCTGTGTGCTTTTACGCCGCTTACCTGCCCTGTGTAAACATAACCCTAGTCTCTAATTGTCATCACGATATAGGGTTACAGGGTGTATTTGTGTAGCGTTCAGCGGCATGTCATAAAAAGAAACTTTAACCGTTACTGTAATGTAGCGATTCACCTTTAAATGTCATATGCAGCAATTTGACAGGTAAATCATCAAGCTGCAGCAAAGAAATCTACTCACTGAACAATGCCAAGGCCTCCTGTCCAGGAAATTACATTTCAAAGGACGCACCTGGTGTTTGATCTTTATTTGCCAGGTTTTCTGGTATTTTGTATATTTACAGAACCGATAAAAACACAGGGACATATACAAAAACACCGACAAAGGCCATACTTACAAATGGACACAGCCAGGCCAGAAATGCTGATGAAAGGGCGAGCAGGTGCTTTAAATAATAATAGCCACTCCCACTAGTCTTGAGGGGAGTGGTGTGTGGTGCATGGGATGTGTAGTAAGAAATAATAAATGAATAGTGTGTGTGCAAGTGTAATACTATGAGTGAAATATAGGGGGCAGTAATAAATGAAGTGCCTCAATAGAAATAAATGGATAATGGAGTGCAAGTGAGTGAAACATGGAGGGATAGTGTGTACGTCATGAGGCACAACGTGTATAGCCAGGTAGAAGCCTATTTGTGACGCCTTGATAATTCATAGAGCGGGCTACCCTGCTTGCTATGCCAAACAACAACACACCATGCTCTCCCAGCATCAAAGTGGATTGCGAGCTTGCGTCCTTTTGGCCAAAATGATTACCAATACCCCAGGTATTTTTCATTATTATGTATATTCGCTTCTCTTGGACACATCCCATGCACCACACACCACTCCCCTCAAGACTAGTGGGAGTGGCTATTATTATTTAAAGCACCTGCTCGCCCTTTCATCAGCATTTCTGGCCTGGCTGTGTCCATTTGTAAGTATGGCCTTTTTCGGTGATTTTGTATATTTATTTTGAGCCGGTACACACACCTTTTATATTGTTACTGTATTCTCTTTATGATATGGTGTGAGCTTTGTGCCTGTGTTCTTGCTACTTCCCATCTATTTTGCAATCACCTCTGTACCCTCTTGCTTCATCACCTGCTTGAGAAGTGTGCGTGTAGTAAAGAGGCTCTGTCACCACATTATAAGTGGCCTATCTCCTACATAATATGATCGGCGCTGTAATGTAGATTACAGCAGTGTTTTTTTTATTTAGAAAAACGATCAATTTTGACGGAGTTATGACCTATGTTTGCTTTATGCTAATGAGTTTCTTAATAGACATCTGGGCGTGTTTTATCTTTGACCAAGTGGGCGTTGTGGAGAGAAGTGTATGACGCTGACCAATCAGTGACCAATCAGCGCCATACACTTCTCTCCATTCATTTACACAGCACATAGTGATTCTGTGTTGTTCACTATGTGCAGTCAGATACTCACACACTAACGTTACTAAAGTGCCTTGAGAGTTAATAGACATCTCTTCCAGCCAGGACGGGATGTCTATTCACAATCCCGACACTTCGCTAACGTTTAGTATAGGAGTTAATGACAGCAAGCGTGATTTACAGCGTGATCTGGCAAGATTACGCTTGCTGTGCTGTAAGTCCCACACAAACGTTAGCGAAGTGTCGGGATTGTGAATAGACATCCCGGCCTGGCTGGAAGAGATGTCTATAAACTCTCAAGGCACTTTAGTAACGTTAGTGTGTGTATATCTGACTACACATAGTGAACAACACAGGATCACTGTGCTGTGTAAATGAATGGAGAGAAGTGTATGACGCTGATTGGTCACTTGGCCAAAAAGTAAAACACGCCCAGTTGTCTATTAAGAAACTCATTAGCATAAAGCTAAAATAGGTCATAACTCCGTCAAAATTGATGGTTTTTCTAAATAAAAACCACTGCTGTAATCTACATTACAGCGCCGATCATATTATGTACAAGATAGGGCACTTATAATGTGGTGACAGAGCCTTTTTAAGTGGTTTTTTATTTTTTCCCTTTTTTATATTTCAATTACTGGTGTTAATTCACTAGAATAGTAATGTCCATGTAATCTGGTTATTTTAGCTCTAGAAAAAGTGGGAACATTTTCATTGTTTTATCTGACTTGGCGAAGTGACCTTACAATGCTGTTCCCTCTGTTCCTCAGGGATGTGACCCACCAAATCATAGTGAAACTCGGACAGTTTATGTGGCAAACAGGTTCCCTCAGCATGGCCATTATGTTCCTCAAAAATTTGCAGACAACAGAATAATTTCATCTAAGGTAAGTTCCTTTAAATTGTGTACGTTGTCAGACGTCTGGTCTGTTCAGACTATTATTTGTGAGTTGGAGTACTGAGTAGATGGTGTTAGCATGTGTACAGATTGCATGTTAAGCTCTAAGACTTGTGACTTAGTAAAAATCTATGTAGCTTAGATAGAGGAATGATGAGTCATTAGTGTGTAAAGGTTCAATCCGGTCTATAATTATCTATTTTTAGGCCTACCTGTTCCTGTGGTTAAATAGCGTCTGTCTGAAGTGGCTATATATTGTGCACTGTTTATTCCAGGTATCTGGGTTGGAAACGGAAAAGCAGCATAATTCTATAATAGTATGTAGTACGCAGCTATTAGTCCAGCAAGATGAAAAGAAACTTTTTGTCCACCCCAAATATCTTCTTTGGTGTGTTTTTTTATTTTATTTATTGAAACTAATCTTAATGGTACTGACACTGGTTTGAAATAAAATAAAAATATTTACCATGCGTTACTAACAAACGTCAATTTCACACTAAGGTCAGTTTCCCTTGGCCGTAATGCGAGTGCATTTTAGGTTCCGTATTACGGCTGCAACCTGCTGGAACCCCCCTGGATTTGCTAAACGGAAGTTAGGCCCCATGCACACGAACGTAAAAACGCCCGTAATTACGGGCCCATAGACTTCTATTGGCCACGGGTACCTTCCCGTTTGCTTACGGGAAGTTGCCCGGGCTGTTAAAAAATATGGAACATGTCCTATTTCAGACCGTAATTACGGCACGGGCAGGCCCATAGAAGTCTATGGGGCTCCCGTAATTACGGGTGGCTATGTGTGTGCACCCGTAATTACGGGAGCGTTGCTAGGCGACGTAAATGGATAGTCACTGTCCAGGGTGCTGAAAGAGTTAATTGATCGGCAGTAAGTCTTTCAGCACTCGTGCCAGTGACTACCACTGGAGTTAATAATATTAAAAGTTAACTTACCCAGAACTTCCTGCTTCTTCCTCCAGTCTAGCCTCTCGGGATGACGTTTTATCCCATGTGACCGCTGCAGCCAATCACATGCTGCAGCGGTCACATGGACTGCCGCGTCATCCAGGGAGGTTGGACTGGATGTCAAAAGAGGGACGCATCACCAAGACAACGGCCGTGGTACGTATGATCTTCTTTTACTTTCAATCGCTGCGGAAACTCTGCCCGAAAGGGCTGCCCCTTCTCTCTATCAGTGCTGGATAGAGAGAAGTGGCTGCCGATTAGTGCAGAGAAAACGGGTCCGTAAATACGGGTGGAATACGGGTCGAATACGTGTGACAAAGGACCCGTATTTACGGGAGGAAAAAAATGCTTTCGTGTGCATGGGGCCTTAGATTAAGGGGAAGGCGTCATTCATTTTTTTTATTTTTTTTTTATCATATTGCTTTTAGTATGATAAAAAATACAATTTATTTGTGTTCGTGTGTTCTACTTTTTAGTTTTTTTTTTTTTTTTTTTACTTCTCTATGGGGGCTGCCATTTTTTTTTTTTATCTCTGTATGTGTCGATTAACGACACATACAGAGATGGAATACGGCACATACATCCCCATAGAGAATGGGAACGGGAGCCGTTCCATTCACTGCAGCGTACGCCGTCTGTGTGGGAACGCCGCTCCCACACAGACCAAAACGAAGCTCGTTAGCAGAGCGAATTCCGGTGGCATTTTCTTGTGGACCGGAAGCCGCTGCCGGACAGTGATATGACGACTTCCTGCCGCGGCTTCCGGCCATATGCGAAGGCGCAAGGAATAGGAGGCGGCAGCGGCAGGAGCAGGTAAGTTATGTTTGTGTATGTGATGTGTGTTTTACGTTCATGTATGTCTGTGTTATATGGTCTGATTACACTGTATCTAATCCTCCTATGCTGTGCATTTGTATTACAAAATGGCATCACACAGTGTAGGAGGTTTGAAGATTCAACCCCCTCCTTCTCCTGGCACTAGCCAGAATAAGGGAGGGGGGATTGTGTGAGGACACTAGAGCGAGTGGGTCTCGCCCCAAATTAGTAGCATAAAGCAATGAGGTTGCTTTACCACATTGACCATGCTGCAATTTCGGGAACTACTCCCTCTAGTGACCAGCACATGGAAATGCTATAAATTAGAATCTAATTTATAATATTTCCTGACTTGTGAAAAAATGAAAATGTGTAATCACTCAGATATTAATTGTTTAACTAAAAAAAAAAAAAAAAAAATTCTAGCGACACATTCCCTTTAAGGCTTGGTTCTCATGTTGCAGTCAAAATGCAGTTTTTTTTTTCCCCGAACCGCAGAAAAACTGTGCCATTTCATGACAAAATGGTGCTGTTTTGCTGTAGTTTGCAGCAAAAATGGCATTTTAACCGCAATGTGAGAACCCATCTTCATATATAGTTAAATTGCAGAGTAGCGTGACACAACCCTCCTCTAAGATCATGCTACTTGTTTGGAATTTTGGTTACAACTTTTCATTTCTCCATTTGTGTTTTTTTTTTTTTTATTCTTTTTTTTTCTCCCCACATAGAAAGTGATTATTTTGTACATGCCTGTTTCTTTTTAGTCTACAGAGAAAACCATTTACAAAACAGATAGAAACTGTAGTCCATAAACAATTATGTAAATTTCTATCACAGCTGTAACTTGACAAAATTCTTTGGACGGAACGACTGCAGCATTTACACTAGACTGGAGTAACCAAGAGCAGTCCACAGTCTAGTGTAAACACTGCGGTCGGTTAGTCCACTTTTTACTTTTTATTTTACATGTAATTCTAAAATTTTATTTTTTTATTTGACAAAGATTATCCGTCTGTGGTGCATACGAGCTGAACACAGTCCTCACTGCATGCTTCACGAACGGGCAGAGGATAGAATTTGTGTGTGAGAAGATCTGCTCACACAGACGCGTTGACCCAAAGACTGAATATTGCATTGGCAATGCTGTCAAATTTCTCTGGAAGTTATGCCCAACACTCATCGTTAAATGAGCTAGATTCTTTGCCTCTAAAGTGGCGGCGCACACTTGAGGTCCGGCTAACTTCGCTTTCGCATAGCACACACAGCTCGGTCTTTTTGTTGAAAAAATCCATACAAACCTGTCCACTTTAGCAAGTTTAGTTGCCGTATTGTACTACGTCTCAGCCCTGTTTTCGCTTCAAGATACAAAATGCTCATAAATATGCAAAGGCAACAGTGCATTTGTGTAAATCTCAGCGAAGTCTAATATAAGTAGATTAGTGAAATCTACTAGAACAGTAATTCCTGGTTGCTTGTAGTCTACCTACTGGTTGGCTGAGCGAAGGTGATCGCTGTGGCAAAGAAGCAGCTAAAACCTGATTCGGCACCGCTTTGCAGGGTGGTGAGCCTTTCAGAGCACCACCCTACAGAGTGGCGCGGCATTGTGTGCTTGGCATTGCTAGACACCGGAGCAGAGAGTGGCGCTGTTGTTACTGCCGACCCCTGTCCCAGAAGATTACTGTTTCAATCTCAAACATAAGGTAAAGGAATTTTCCTACAAACACATGTATCCCCTGTGAACAGGATACAGCCACATAAACACACTATAACGTTACTGCAGTGTCCTGACAATGAATATACAGTACATTACCTACAGCCAGGACATGATGTGCATTCAGAATCCTGACCGCTTCTCTGCACGTCTCTGTGATTTTACAGCACAGCACAGTGAGATCTCGCTGTAAATGACAGTTTACAGTGTAATCTCGCGAGACTACGCCTGCTATGCTGTAAATCATAGAGAAGTGACAGGATTTTGAATACACATCACGTCCTGGCTGGAGGTAATGTATATTCATTGTCAGGACACTGCAGTAACGTTATAGTGTGTTTATGTGGCTGCACATAGCCATATAGCTATATCGCTATGTGCTGTGTAAATGAATGGGGAGAAGTGTATGATGCTGATTGGTCACTGATTGGTCAGCATCATACACTCCTCTGTACAACGCCCACTTGGCCATATAGTAAAACACGCCCAGTTGTCCATTGAGAAACTCATTAGCATAAAGCTAAAATAGGTCATAACTCCGTCAAAAATGATCATTTTTCTAAATAAAAAACACTGCTGTAATCTACATTACAACGCTGATCACATCATGTACAATATAGGCCACTTATAATGTGGTGACCGAGCCTCTTTATAGTAGTGTTGCCAATTTTCTCCTTGACTTTAATGGAGAAGAAAAAAAAAACCAAAGGGGCAACAAATCTGAGCTCCTTCTGCAACAAATATTGACATGCGCAGTTCAAAATTGAATTCAATGCAAAACTTTGCGCAGTTTGTGGATGAGATTTGGAGTTTACTGTAATCTGCTGCAGATTTTTACTGCGCAAATGTGCAGCGAAAATCCATAACATCTGTCCCATGTGAACATAAAAGTGGATGATACCCACACAGGCCAGTGTTTTTGTTGTTTTTTTTGTGTGTTTACGGAAACTATTTAAATGTGTGTTTTATTGTCAGAGATCTACATGGTCTTTCATCTTTAGGGCCAGTTCACACAGAGTATTTTGGGGCGGAAAACGCGCCCAAAAAACTTCCGAAAATGCCTCCCATTGATTTCAATGGAAGGCGGAGGCGGTTTTTCCCGCGAGACGGTTTTTGCCGATCTTCGAGCGTTTGCGTCCCTGACTTCCGATTGACATCAATGGGAGGCAGAGAAAGCGTATTTTGTGGCGGTTTTGGCCGCGGAGCTCAATGGCCGCGGGTGAAAAATGCGGCAAACGGCGTGCAGGCAGATCAAAATCATACCTCCTACCCTTAGGCCCTGTTCACACACAGTTTTTTACAGGAGGAAAATTCTGCCTCAAAATTCCGTTTGGGATTTTAAGGCAGATTTTGACCTGGCTTCACGCTGTTTGCCGCGATTTTCGCTGCGTTTTTCGCGCACGCCCAATGAGTGCTATGGGCAAAAAACGCAGCGAAATACGCTTTCGCTGCCTCCCATTGATGTCAAGCGCATGACGCTTTTTACCGTGAGCCGCCTTTTCCGCTCGCGGTAAAAAATTGCCTTCGCCTCCCATTGAAATCAATGGGAGGCATTTTTGGCTGTTTTTTGGCGCGATTTCCGACTCTGTTTCCGCGTCAAAAAACGTGTCAAAAAACTCTGTGTGAACAGGGCCTTACAGAAAATTTTACTGCATACGCAAGTTTGTATAAAAGGGCAAACTATTACCTGGCTATTTTTCAGTGCGTCAGGCCCTGTCCACATCTGCGCTCGGCATTCCGTTGTTCTGCTCCGTCAGAGGAGAACAACATTAAAAAAGTCGGACGCACCGGTTCTGTTGAACAAGGTAGGCAACCAGCGTGGTTTTACTGGAAACAATAGCCTTCTGCATATGTTTCCGGTATTTTTGGCAGAATCTGCGAAAGAGGCCCCTAACGAAGCCTCAAATGCAGATATGAACAGGGCCCTATATGAGTGTTTGCATTAAATATCTGTTGTCCGTTCGGTGCAAAGTGACAAGCAATGGAAACTGAGGAAAATAACCGTTGAAAAGGTAGACTAGGTATAAGTGAAATATTTTAAGCACCATGTGCGTGAAAAACCGTAAAGTATCCATTTCTTAGGATTGATGAACGTGCTATTCATATGTACAATTTTCAGTGCTTATTGAATGTATTTTCCCCATGTAGTACACCGTGCTGAACTTCGTCCCAAAAAACCTGTTTGAACAATTTAGAAGAATAGCCAATTTCTATTTTCTCATCATATTTCTCGTTCAGGTAAGTCATCGCTGACCAAAATGAATGTGGATTTATTCAGAAAATAGTCTTAGATCTAGCAGAAGAGAATAGTTCATTTAAAAATGATCTGGTTACCTGCTTCCATATACACGTGTTTTATATGAATGTATTAGCGGATTTTGAACCGCACCTGAAAGTTGCTTGACTCCGAAAACCCTTGGGTGTTCGCGTATGGATATAGTTTTTTACCACGCCACGCCACCAAATAGTGTAACCCATCATATGTATATCCTGCCTCAAAATAAGTATAATATAAATACTACCGTAACATGATCCGAGTATTACCACCGTACACCAGGTAAATACAGTACTTTCCAGGCGCAGTTAGGGTATGTGCACACGCTAGCTGCCTTTTACGTCTGAAATTACAGACTGTTTTCAGGAGAAAACAGCTGCGTCGTTTCAGACGTAATTGCTCCTCCTCGCATTATGCGAGGCGTCTTTGACGGCCGAACATTTGAGCTGTTCTTCATTGAGTTCAATGAAGAACAGCTCAAATTACGTTTCAAAGAAGTGCCCTGCACTTCTTTGACGAGGCACTCATTTTACGCGTCGTCGTTTGACAGCTGTCAAACGACGACGCGTAAATGACAGGTCGTCTGCACAGTATGTCGGCAAACCCATTCAGATGAATGGGCATATGTTTGCCGACGTATTGTAGCCCTATTTTCAGGCGTAAAACGAGGCACAATACGCCTCGTTTACGTCTGAAAATAGGTCGTGTGAACCCAGCCTAAGCGGGAAAATCACAAACAAATCTAATGACTCATATTTTCTTCTTTGTCATTAAGGTAACAGGTCCGGCATGGGCCTATATGTAGTTACGACCCACAGAGTGAAATCTACACAACTAGGAGCTGGCATAGATTTCCGCTACAATTTCTGCCATAAATTATAGTTAATTTGTCACCCGGCTCGCTTTTTCAAGTGTGTCATGAGCTCCATAAACTGCTCAGTCTAAATGTATTATTTTTTTAACTTTTCTACTAACTAAAACTATTGTGCAAAGGTTAATAAGTTCTACCTTATGTCTTTTTAAATGTACAATTAATGGCCCTTTCACACGTTTTCATTGGTTAGGTTTCCTGAATTATTTTACTATCGCAAAGTAGCGTTCTGTTGGAATAACAAGTTACTATGTTTTTATTCTTTCAGCTTATGATCGATACGCCAACAAGTCCAGTAACCAGTGGACTTCCACTATTTTTTGTCATAACTGTTACAGCCATCAAACAGGTAAATCTGAAAGTGGAATTTACAGATATGCATAGAAGACAAAACTGCTTTAACCCTTTAGTGACCACCAATACTCCTTTTCACGTTCGTCACTAAGGGGCCTTAGGCTAGGCTGACGACGCCTTTTCATGGCGGCCCAGTCTATGTCCGGCATGGGTGTCCCGTGCAGGCTGGAGCCGGGGCTCTGCTGTCTGATGACAACCTGGGCTCCTGCTCCAACGCCTGCGATCAAAGTTTACTTCGATGGTGGCTATTTAACCCATTAAATGCTACCGTCAATAGCGACCGCGGCATTTAACTTGTTTACAGTGGGAGTGAGCTCCCTCTGTCACCCATCGGCGGCCCGCAAATGCAATCGCGGGTCTCCGATGGGGTGTCATGGCAGCCGGGGCCTGATAAGAGCCCCCAGGTCTGTCCTGGGCACATGCCTGTTAGGACGCGCCGGAGGCACGTCCTAATAGATTGCCTGTCGGATTTACACTGACAGGCAATAATGCTCCGGTATACGAAGTATACCAAAGCATTATAGCAGCGATCTGAAGATCGCACAGTAAAGTCCCCTAGTGGGACTAATAAAATAAGTGATAAATGTGAAATAAAGATTATTAATACAAATGTCTGTAAATAAATAAAACCATTTTTCCCATTAAAAAGTGGTTTTATTTATTAAAAGTGTAAAAAATAAATAAAAGAACACAGATATGATATCGCCGCGACCGTAATGACTCAATAAAGTTAATATGTAATTTAAACCGCAAGGTGAACACCGTAAAAAAAAAAACGCAAAAAACGATGGCAAAATTGCTATTTTTTCCATTGCCCCCCAAAAAAGTCATCAATAAGTCCCATGCACCCTAAAACAGTACCAATCAAAACTACGTCTCGTCCCGCAAAAAATCACTACATTGACTGATTGAATAATTTTAGTTCAAAAGTCTTTTTATTGTGCAAAAGTCGTAAAACATAAAAAACCTCTACATATTTGGTATTGTCGTAATTGTACCGACCCATAGAATAAAGGTAACGTGTTATTTACGCCGCACAGTGAATGGCGTCAATTTAAAACGCATAGAACAATGGTGGAATTTCAGGTTTCTTTTCTAATGCCCCCCAAAAAAAGTTAATAAAAGTTAATCAAAAAATTATATGTACCCCAAAATTGTGCCATTAAAAAGTACAACTAATCCTGCAAAAAACAAGCCCTCACAGCTATGTAGACAGAAAAATAAAAAAGTTATAACTCTTTGAATGCGACTATAGAATAACGAATAAAATAGCTTGGTCATTAGGGCCTAAAATAGGCTGGTCACTAAGGGGTTAATGAGTATTCCATGTTTTAGATCTCAAGTTGGTACTACCTTCCTTGCCATCTTTGTGTCTCATTCTGGGTTACCCAGTATGATTTTGCACATTTGTTTCTTGCAGTACAATTATGATTGTGAACCGTTGTGCAAAGATCTAGATAGACAGATTAAAGGGTAACTAAACTTTCAACAAACTTCTGACATGTCATAGTGACATGTCAGAAGTTTTGATCGGTGGGGGTCCGAGCAATAAGACCCCCACCAATTTCTAAAACGAAGTGTCAGAAGTGCTCGTGTAAGCGCTCAGTCGCTTAGTTTCTATTCAGCTTTTTCCAGAAAGCCGTTGTATCGGAGTACTGGGCTCATAGACTTCCTATTGAGCCCGTGCTCCGCTACATTGATTTACGGAAAAAGCCGAACAGAAACTAAGCGGCTGAGTGCTTACACGAGCACTTCTAACGCTTCATTTTAGAAATGGGGGGGGGGGGGGGGAGTCTTATTGCTCGGACCCCCACCGATCAAAACTTCTGACATGTCACTATGACATGTCAGAAGTTTGTTGAACGTTTAGTTACCCTTTAATTTTAGTTGCAATGTTGGCGATTGATGTCAATCAAATTGATCACTTAGACGTAGAAATAATCATTGGCTGTGAGCAGAACTGAACCTATTGCATGCAAAAGAATGCATAACCCACGCATAGTGCAGTCTACTTCAGACCAGAAAAGAATAGCTGTAACAGCACTGAAATAGTCTTGAAATCCGAATGCGTCATCTATTAAATTATCGAATAGTTTTTAACTTGCATTTGATGTTAAAAGTAAGCCGAGAACAGTATAATAACTCTTCTATATGGAAACCTCTTGACCTGGGTTTCTGGTTAGTTGGTCAGAGCTAGCTATAATGTTTGGTTAATTAAAGAGACACTCTAGTGAATTTTCTTTATTGTGGCCCCCGTTTGTACAGTACACCTGGTAAAAGGTAGGGCAGGTCATCCTTTTTAACCGGGCGCTTTGTTACCGAATTAACCCGGCCCCAATTTTGTCTCGTGACTGGCCAATTCCTACAGCGTCTGCTGTGTGGACCGAAGGTCTCTTTCACTGTACATTCCTATGAGACTCTCAATGCATAGGAATTCAGAAGTGACATCCGGTCCACACAGCAGACGCTGTAGGAATCGGCCAGTCACAGTGCGATCGTGGCATTGGGACGGTATAGTTTGGCAACAAAGCACCCGATAAGCGGATGACCTGCCCTACATTTTACCAGGTGTACTGTACAAACTGGGGCCACAATACCAAAAAAAACAATTCACTGGAGTCTCTTTGAATTCCAGAGAGTTCATTATGTGTAGCAACCAAATTATTTTCCCAATTATTTATACGTCTCTACATAGTAACCACCCGACTATTATTCACGCCTTCAAACATTCAGATTTGACGTGTTGACATTCATAATTTCCTGTGTCACTCATGTCAGAAACCACATGAGAACGTAGTGTGAGATGCATATTAGCTGGTATGCTTGGCTTCAGATTCTGCTGTGCTTTTAGGGTTATGAAGACTGGCTGCGGCACAAAGCAGACAATGAAGTCAATGGAGCTCCAGTTTACGTTGTCCGAAGTGGTGGCCTTGTTAAGACCAGATCAAAAAACATCAGGGTATGTATGGGCTGTGTATTTTACCAGACTCCTATACTTTTATTTGTTGTATTTTATCTGCAGAAGAGAAACGTGCATATTTGAAAAAAATAAATTCTTCATGATTACGTTAAACAATTCGTGTGTTTTGTTTTCTCACTTTAGGTCGGTGACATTGTCCGCGTAGCCAAAGATGAAACCTTTCCTGCTGATCTTGTGCTGTTGTCCTCAGACAGAGTTAATGGTTCATGTCATCTGACTACTGCGAGTCTGGATGGAGAGACCAATCTCAAGGCAAGTTGTTGGAGTCACTTTCTGCCATTGTGTTTTCTAGGAGACTGGTTTTATTTTCCATAATGACTTGTAACACATATACATTGTTCATAGGAATAACTCAATAGTTATTTACTTAGGTGGTTACATAAAGAATAATTTTTATGAAGTTGTACGCTTAATATTAAACGACTCGAATACAGAAATATTTCTTTCAAATATTATTTTGATTAGTGTTCTACTTTTATTCACAATACTATAAAGCTACAATTCTATTGTCTAGCTCAGGCTCTGTTCATACTGCATTTGCGGTGTACGTTCTGAGGTACATCTCAGGAGGACTCCTGACATATACTGTACTTCCGACGGAAGGCTGTGACATATACCGCTGTATAGGCATACAGTGGGATATGTGGCCCATAGGATCCTATTGTAAAAAAACAAACCATGTACGGTGACTGAAACAGGAGCTCCCTGCAGCCATTCAGAGCCCAGGCATTCCCAAACGACGTGGGGTTCAGGGGGGAGGAGGGCTAACCGCATGAAAGCAACAGCACATTAATCTACTCACCACTACCATTCATTCCTCCCACATGTTGCTTGAGCCAGATAATCATTGTGCAACATATTGGACACCACTCAAGTGCACCGACCGGGATCTCTCTGCACCGAGCGACCACAGCATAAAGGCTACTGAGCAGCGCTATACAGGCTTTTCATCCTGCATTCAAATCCGTTCATGTTCCTCTCGTTCCTGGACATGCTGCATATCCCCATAGACTCCAGACACTGAGCAGCTACAAAGTCCATGCTGTCATTTCCGGCTGCTGATGGGATCTGAGAGTAGTCTCGTCCGCGCTAGTATTGCGTCTCCTGTAGCTGCTATCCGTGTGTGCAGCCCATCTTTATCAGACAGCACTAGTCTGGGACCTCACCACTGCTAGTACACAATGCCCGCAGCACACGATCTCAAGAAGGCAAGCATCCCACATGGTGCAAGCTCCAGGGATGCTGCTACAACACGAGTGGCAGCATCGCCTCCCCACTCTCCAGAGGCCACAAGGCTGCCACAATGTCTCTCCAAAAAGGCTGATATGACAAGAAGTGTTGCCACCCTGCACTGTAACAATGGAGTTGCAGACTTTCTTGTGATGTATGCACGAAGGGACACGTGCAGTTAAGGGGATTTTATTAGTTATTTAAAGTAACTATTTTCAAAGTTTCTTGTACGTGGAGGCTTCAGGGTTCCGTCAGACCTTTCCGTCAGGGGAACCCACGAACTGAAACCATAGCTTTGCATTTTTTCAATGGTAATGCTTCCATTGCAAATGGTTTCCGTTTGTCTCCGTTCTTTAAGGTTTCCGTTTTTTCTTTTTGGCTGAATAGCATAGTTGGCCGCAACATTGATTCTGCAACAAAACGGAAACCTTACGGAACGGAGACAAACCAAATCCATTTGCAATGGATTTCAATTACCATTGAAATCAATGGTAATGCAAACGGAAAGCTATGGTTTCCGTTTGGTTTTCGTTCATGGTTTCCCCTGATGGAAAGGTCTGACGGAAACCCATGAACAGAACCCTGACGCTGATGTGATCACACCCTAAACAAGATGCACATGCAGTAAAGTCCTCTTCAAGAACCTTATTCTAAAAACCTGTTTTAACAAAAAGGATGCGTGAAAGTGTTGCTGATGGGAAACAATCAGGTCTTTGCTTTAACTTTTAAACCTGCTCTACAAAAAGATAAAATGATATCTGGTTAGTTGCTGATGCAATCTGTTAGAAGAGATTAATGCACGACGGCCTAAAGTTACATTCTTCTATAGTTCTAATACTCTACGTTTCTTTTCAGACACATTTTGCCATTCCAGAAACCGCAGTATTACAGTCCGTTGCCAACCTGGACACGTTAAAAGCAGTCATAGAGTGTCAGCAGCCTGAAGCAGATCTTTACAGGTTTTACAAAGTCTTTTAATGTCAATCATCTGAGATCCTTATATAGTGGGGTTTTTTTTGTTCGGTTTTCCCCTATTTGCGAATTACTATCAGAATGTGTATCAAAGAAATTCCACCACACACATGGTCTGTTTTAGAATACTTACAGGAATGCAGATACATTTTATTAAGAATTACAGCCCCTTTTCCACGTTCAGGGAGAAACCATAAAATGGCTAACATGCTCCGCTTCTTGAAAGGGGCTATTACAGAATAGTGGGGGATTGTACTACAGGAGTCTACAATGCTGGGCATGTCTACATAGACACTGGAACTGTTATTTATGTGTTCTGTAGTCCCTTAAAGGGATATTACGGTTTCAGCAAATAAATGTTATTCTCTGTATAAAGAAAAGTTTTCTATAGGACATGAATTTTCTCTCTCCAGATAACCCCTTTAACTCAAAAGGGATAAGGCTTCTCTCCAGGTCATGTTTTGGAGACACAGGTACAGGACTTATTCAGTTATCAGAGCTTTGTCAAGCCGAGCACCTGTGTAATATCACATGACCATGAACAGAATTCTATCCACTGGAAGTAAACCATGAACGTTCGTATTGACTAATAACAAGCCGAGATCTCGAAAACGGAGGAATTGATACAGAAAGTATTCAGGAACATTGTCTTACTTTTCATTACACAAGATAGCATTTATTTGCTAAAACCAAAATACCCCTTTTAAATATTTCTACTGCACAGACAACGATAAATGTAGCTAGTAAATATCGTACACAAAATATTTATGGTACCTAATATGATGGAAATGTTTACTTAGGTTTGTTGGAAGAATAACCTTGCTGGAACATTCCGAGGATCTTGTGAGGTAATTTTGTTTTAGTGTCTATTGTTTGTTTACTGTAGACGTTGGATGCAGAAGGCCTCGTGCTTAAAAAAACAAAACTGTTCTAATTACTGTTGCAACCAATCGGATCACTGCTTGTAATTTTAAACCTGCCCTGGCAAAATGAAAAAGAGAATCTGATTGGTTACTATGGGATCAGTGATATTTTTTAGTAGCCAAGTAGGCCAGAATGTGTATGATGATTGCACAGGACATAACATATGTAGAATGTTCAATATGAAATGCAAAAACAGAGAAATGTAAAAGAAAAATAGGAGCCAGCTGATCATCAAGGGTGGTGCTGCTGAAATGGATTCTTAGTATTACTTGGCGCCCATTCAGATGAGTGGGCTATCATGTAATATTTGGCTGCACCAAGTCTTCCAAAGCAGGAGCCACTCTTTTTCCAGAGGTTCTCTGCTTTATCTAATGGAGGGGTTTCTGAGCAGATGACTCCTCTTTATGATGTTCATTTGCACTTTTTTTTTTTTTGAGCATTCATTCAGTAGGGGTATTCCAGTTGCCTTGGGCAGTGATCGGCTCTACACGCTGGTTCACAAATATTTAGGGAATGTATACTTACCAGATTTTCTACTTGCTTTGTATGATTTTCTATGCAATTATTTTGTATGACTTTCACTGTCCTAAATGTCTGAACTTACTGTATTGAATTATTGTGTTCTTTTATACTTGCAGTGGATATGTTGTCTACATATCCCAATATTCTGTATTTACTTCCGATGTTTTACAATAAACTTTATTTGTGAATTTAAAAAAAGGGTGTATTCCGGTTACAACAAGTTACCCCCTATCCGTAAGGTAAGGGGTAACTTGCTGATTGGTGAGTGTCCGACAGCTCAGACCCCTAGAGTTTACAAGAATGGGAACCCCGAAGTTGCCCGAACCCCTCGTTTGAACCGAGCGGCAGGTCGCTCATGCTCACTGCCGCTCCATTCAATCTCTATGGGAGCGCCGGTGATAGCCGAGTGCAGTGTTTTGCTTTTTCCAGCGCTGTCATAGAGAATGAATGGAGCGGCAGTGCGCATGAGCGACCTGCCGCTCGGTTCAAATGAGGGGTTCGGGCAACTTCGGGGTCACAGCAGGTTTTTATGTGATTTTTACGTAATTCACAGCACGTTTTTACATTTTTGAATTCTATATAGTTGGGTTTTTGAGGGTTATTGTGATTTTAAAGTGAATGCGGTATATAACACACAAATATATTTATATACACAATTTTTAAATTTTTTAAATTTGTTTATATTGAAGGCCTCTTGGACCAGAAAACCTTTTGCTTCGCGGGGCAAGGTTGAAAAACACAAAGGAAATTTTTGGTACGTTTCTATTAAGTAAAAATAAAATGTTAAGACCCAAATGGTCCTTTTTTCTATGATGGGTTCTTGATGGAGTTTCTTGTGCAAATGGGAAAAGAGCATACACGAAAACATATTTACTATAAAATATGTCTGCTTGAGTTGGTTTCCTGGGTACTCTTGTTCCTTCCCACATCATACTGATGGGTTAATTGACTTCATATGAAATGATCTGTGTCTGATATGGAAAACTAGATTGAGAGCTCTGTTGGGGATATGGACTGATCTGAGTGATAACATTCCACTACAACGTAGCGATTAAGATGGCACTACGTAAGTAGTGAGAAATATTACAAAAATACAAAACATTTTTGGCGTGACGGGACATATGAGATGGCTATCTATTCCGACTCCCCTCTAAACATGCATGCTCTGATCAGCTGGACGCGCATGTTTATATCAATAGGGTGAGGGGGAATAGGGCACTGACAGGTCTTCTCTCCCTGCAGAAAATAAAGAATTGGACATGGTAAGTGTCAGACATCGAGGTACTGTCTGGTTCATCTATCTAATGTGTATGACCAGCTTTTAGTAACCAGTAGATTTTGTCTGTGTTTAGTCTTACATTGCACCTAACATAAGGCACTTAGGCTAGGATCACACAAACACTCACCGGTTTGTTGCAGTTTTTGGCTCCGTTTTTGAGCCAAAGCCAAAAGTGGATCCAAAAGGAAGGTAAGGTATAAAGAAAAGACTGATGCTTCTTCTTTCTTTTGTGCCCACTCCTGTGTTTGGCTAAGAAAAAAAAAAAAAGAGCCAAAACTGCACCAACATCTGCATTAAAACTGCATGTGTGGCCTAAGGTTGACAAATAAAGGGTTAGGTTTAGATACATTAATGTCATTGTAAGAAGGTTACAGACTTTAATTTATCTATTCAGAAACTAAGCTGAATTAAAATAAAGCTCTTATTTCTCCTGGAAAGATAGTTAAGTATACTGTATCATGTTCATTTGATGGTTCTTTTATGCTGAGGGACAGTGACTTAGTGTATGATCTCCCTGTGACATACTTTTATAGCAGGAGACTTACATTTATGAGACACTAGTGTCATGTGTACACCTGTCTTGTGAATGATCTATCAATTGCATTATTTGCTGCTGACAGTTTTTCATAATGTCCAGTTATTTGTTTTAAACCACCTAAGATTACACAATTATCACCTATCTTGTGAATAGGTCATTTTCTTTTTTGGGAATAACACTTTAAAGGGGTTTTCCAGCCAATAAAAATTGGCCTATCAGGATAGGCAATCAATAGCTGATGAATCCCTGCCGATCAGCTGTTCTGAAGCGCCCACGAGCGCTGCTTCCCCTTCATTTCCTCTTGCTCACTGTGAATGTTCAACGCGTGCGCACGCTCTCTTTAGCTGTCAAGATCAGTCTTCTGCCGAACTGGCAAGGGGGGCGTGTCACTGCTACGGACAGTGTCAGCTGGAGAGAGGAGAGTGCACATGACAGTAGCAGTGACACGCCCCCTTGCTAGCTCAGCAGACAAAGTACAAGACTGGTCTCTCTGAGCTTTTACACTGTCCGTAGCAGTGACACGCCCCCTTGCCAGTTCCGCAGAAGATGGATCCTGACAGCTGAAGAGTGAGAGCGTGCGCGAGAGAGCACACTCTTCCCTCCAGGTCTTTCTATATATAACACAGTCTGTATCAGATTGGACATTGTTAAAGCCATAGTAACACTCCCCCTTGCCAGTACAGGCCCCATTGACAGTTCAGGAGGTTATTTAAATATCGGGCGCCAAATATAACGGCACCGATATCTAAATAACGGGGGAGGGTAGAAAAAAAATTGTAAAGTGAGACAGGGTTTGTGCAGCCCTGACAATTACATGCTGCACTCCGCTGCACATGTATGGGCAGGAGAAAGGATCTCTTTAAGCATAAAAAGTAGGTTTTGTTTTTTTTAAATGCAAATTCACCCTTTAAAAATTAAACAGTACATGTATTAAATGTTAACATGTTATACCTGAAGCAGTAGTTTTTTTTTTAAATGTACAATTATATTTATTTTATAGGAGTTGCTGTATATACTGGGATGGAAGCGAAAATGGCACTGAATTACAAGAGTAAATCACAAAAACGATCTGCAGTGGAAAAGTATGACTTTCTATTTTCCCGTAAACAAGCTGATTTTAGTCAAGTTTATTGCATTAGTGTAACAGAAGTAGTAGTCCCCTTTCTGCATTCTACCAATCAGTATTCGAGTGTATGTTTACGCTGCGGAAATACAAAGCAAGTACGCCACGTGTGACTGCACCCTTAGGGTTATCTTGTGTGTTAGCTTGGCTGACAGCGGCTCCTCTGTCTCTGATTCGGCTTACATCAGCATTACGTAGCTTCTTTGTATAGTGCATACATAGAAGCTGCATCGCAATAAAGTAAAGACCTTTTTTAATAAAAAAAACGTTAATTTAACAAATGTTTTTAATCACACTACACATACATTTTATTTAAAAAAAAAAAGCTGTAAAAGTTTACCTAGCTTTTAAATTCAAAATCTCTATACCTTTACTACTCAGAGCTTGTATATTAAGAGTATACTGTATTGTTTTGGGGTATAATAGATTGTATTGGTCAGGTAATCATCATTTGATACATTTCTTTAAATTTACACCGCTATAATAACTTAATCATGCACAAATTGATCAAATGATATGCACCTTCATCCACCAGTTTGACGCTAACCTCATGCAGTTTGGTCTGTTCACATCTGCGCTATGGCTTCTGTTTACAGCAGAAGGCATAACGCAGTGGAGATTTCTGTTATATGACTAGGTTTCTCGTGCATATTTCTTGCTGCCAAAAGGGACGGAAACCTTGATGGAAGGGCCAAACGCAAGTGTGAATGTAGCCTAACACTTTATCTGAGTAACAGGATTCCCTTTTTCGAGGCTCTGTCACCACATTATAAGTGGCCTATCTTCTACATATGTAGTCTCGCGAGATTACACTGTAAACTGTCATTTACAGCGAGACTACGCCTGCTGTGCTGTTAATCAACCACAAACGTTATCGAAGTGTCAGGATTCTGAATACACATCCCGTCCTGGCTGGAGGTAATGTCTATTCATTTTCAGGACACTTGAGTAACGTTAATGTGTGAGTATGTGGCTGCACATAGTGATCTAGCTATATATATGTATAGTGTGTGTGTTATGATTTTATTTATTTGCTTTAATTCCTATACGAATGTATTTATTTTTTACTGCAACTGTCCCAATTATCTGAATGGGGCTTGCAGAGATCCATTCACATGAATAAAACTACTCCGTTCAGATGTATGTAATGGATTTTTCAGCAGAAATTTCTGCAATTCTTTTCCCCTTGTGAATATACCCTAAGCCTAAGATCACTCTTACCAATGATCTGTGCACAGAAGACACAGATTGCGTCTTATCTGCAGGCCATTGAGCCCACTTTGCATCGGGAATCCCTGTGAGGGTGTCAATGATGTCACAGGGTTCCCTAGCAATTGCTCAAATGCAGAAGCATGCTTCTTGATTCGGGAACACAGCGCTCAATATGTTGGGGTTTTTAGTTAAAGGAAACAGATTATTTCCATTCCCTGTCACAGTACAGGATCCAGCTGTTAGTGTGGCAGCCAATCCTGCTGATGGCACTGCGTGCAGAAGCAAACCGCACCAGGGCACGTAAATTAGCAGACTGCTGAGACTGTGATCAGCTTATTAATTTATGTGGGGTGAGGGGGAGGGGTTCAAAAATGGATGACTCGCCACTGTATTTCTTAAACAGCCACTGATTTTGCTCTTACTGTTACAATGTTCAGGGTTTGCGACCAATATCGCTTTCACCATTCCTCAAAGGACCTTCGGGCTCATGACGTTTTTGACTGCACAATCTAATCTTCTGTTCAGGAATCTACAGATCTCCATTTCTTGCTATAATTGTCAAAATTATAATCTGAATGGAATTATGTGGGCTATGCCACAAGTTTGTGGACACCTTTGATAATCGTTTATTTCAGATGTTTCAGCCACACTCATTGCAAACAGCTATGCAATCCCCATACACTAAAATGTTTGTAGTATGGGTCGTACTGAAGAGTTCAGTGACTTCAAATGGAGCTCTCACAAGCTTCCAAGTGCTGAAGCGTGTGGTGCAAAAAAATAATCTTATCTGTTGCAACACTCACTACAGCGTTACAAAATGCCTCTGGAAGTTACAGCCATACAAGAACTCTGCTTCAGGAAATGGGTTTCCATGGTCGGGTAGCTGCACACAAGCCAAAGATATCCATGTGCAACGCCAAGCTTCGGCTGGTGTGGTGTAAAGCACGCTGCCACTGGACTCTGTTCTCTGGAGTGACAAATCATGTTTCACTATCTGAAATCCGATGGACAAATCTGGGTTTTTGCGGAGGTGAGGAAAGCGCTACCTACATGCATAGTTCCTACTGTAAAAATTTGAGGGAGGTGGGATAATGGTCTGGGGCAGTTTCACCGATTTGGGCTAGGCCTCTACAGCATACAAAGACATTTTAGACAGTGGTTTGCTTCCAACTTTGGGCAAGTTCATTTTTCCTGTTTCAGCATGACTGTGCCCCAGTACAAAAAGTGCGGTCCATATAGGCATGGTTTGACGAGTTTGGTGTGTAAGAACTCGAGTGGCCTGCATAGACCCCTGACCTCAACCCCTTTAAAGGGAATGTGTCGCTAGAAATTATTATATATTTATTTTTTTTCAGTTAAACAATTAGTGTTTGAGTGAAGACACATTGTTTTAATGTATTTTTTTTTCACAAGTTCAGGAAATATTATAAATTAAATTCTAATTTATAACATTTCCATGTGCTGGTCACTAGAGGGAGCAGTTGGTAAAGTAACCTCATTGATTTATGCTGAAAATTTGGGGTGGACACACTCTCTCGTGTGCTCACACAATCCCCCCTCCTTTCTTCTGGCTAGTGCCAGGAAAAGGGGGGGTTTGAAGGTTTTCAAACCTCCTACACTGTGTGCCTCAATTTTCTGAGCGACTGCACAGTAGGAGGATTAGATATAGGGCTCAGCAGACCGTATCGCACATGAACATACATGAACATAATACACACATCACATACACGAACATAAATTACCTGCTCCTGCCGCCTCCGCTGGTCTTCGCTCCTTGTGCCTTCACTTCGTTGAACATATGGCCGGAAGCCGCGGCCGGAAGTTGTCGTCTGACTGTCCGGCAGCGGCTTCCGTTCCACGTGAAAATGGCGCCGGGTTTCGCTCTACGAACGAGCTTAGTTTTGGTCTGTGTGTGAGCGGCGCATGTGACATTCCCACACAGACGGTGTACACTTCTGAGAATGGAACGGCTCCCATTCGCATTCTCTATGGGGTTGTATGTGCCGTATTCCATCTCTGTATGCGTCGTTAATCGACATATACAGAGATGAAAAAAAAATGGCAGCCCCCATAGAGAAGTAAAAGTAAGAACACAGTAAAAAGTTTAAAGTCACAATATAATAAAAAAAATCATGACCCCCTTCCCTTTAAGAATTGGAAGCCGATTGTGAGCCAGGCCCTCTCATCCAACATCAGTGCCTAACCTCACAAATTCTCTTTTGGTTGAATAGGCACAAATTCCTGCAGAAGCACTCCGTATTTCCCCCATGGGAAGTCCAACTAGCTCATATAAGTGTAAGGAACTGTTCACATCAGCGTTGAGGGGTTCGATCGGAGGTTTCCGTCTGGTAAACCCCTCAACGGAAAGGCAAACGGATACCTTCGCTTCCATTTGCATCACCATTGATATCAACAGTGACGGAAACCTTGCTAATGGTTTCCGTTTGTCACCATTCCGTTTGCCTCTCCGTTGAGGGGTTCTCCCGACGGAACCCCTCAACGCAAAGCCAACGCTGATGTGAACAGGCCCTAATAGTCAAGCGTCCATATACTCTTGGCCATATTGTGTATGTCATTATCTATAAAACTTTTAGTCGCAGTAAGGCTTTATTTTTTCTAAATATTAATTGCTTTGCTTTTTATTTTTCATTGTTAGTAGATAACATTCTTAATATTTTCATCAATTGATTGGTTTGCACAGGTCCATGAACACCTTCTTGCTTGTGTACCTGATTATTCTCCTATTTGAAGCGATTCTCAGCACAATCTTGAAATATGCATGGCAAGCAGAAGAAAAATGGGATGAACCATCGTACAACCAAAAAACAGAACATGACAGAAATAGCAGTAAGGTATGTTAAGAAAAAGATATATATTACATGTTTACGTGCATTTTCATGAGACTGAATTTTAAATTGGACTCTCTTTAAGATGCTCTTAAGGGAGTAACTTAGTTGGCATTTGGAGCACCAACTATGTAGTTTTTCGAACCATGTCCCCCCTCCTGCATTTGGACCAGAAAGCAGAAAGAATTATCCAAAAAGGAGCAGAGAGCTTTCATTATTAGGCCATATTCACTCTACAGCGATTCCCGGCCATGTGACGGCTGTTTTTTGAACGGCCGCAGTAGAAACAATAGACCCCAAATGGGGCTATTCACACGCCCGATTTTTGGACGGCCCGGTAAACCGGGCCATCAAAAGATGGAGCATGCCCTATTTCCGGCTGTTCTATGTGATCCGAGTGACGGCCGTGCATTCCGCCGCTCGTTCACTCTCTTCTCCTTCTCACAGTGCGAAATGCATGTAAGGAGTGGAGATTTTTTTGCTCCCTGTAGGAGCGGAATTCCTAGCCACAGCGTTGCCGAAGCTATGGCCGGAGATTCCGCTCCAGGAGAAGTCACTGTCTATATATGGACAGTGATGTCAGGGACTTCTGAAGCGGAATCGCTGGCGCTGTGGCCGGTGATTCCGATCCAGGAGAAGTCCCTGACTATACTTTACATATACGGACCTTGAAGACAGACTTCTCCTGTTACGGTCCCCTTCAGTGTTGCGATCTACAGGAATGTAGGGGGGTGCAATCTATGGGGGAGGTGCTATGTAAAAGGGCTATGTAGAACTACCTACAGGGAGGCTGTGTGGCGTTGCCTACAGGGGGAGGCTGTGTGGCGTTGCCTACAGGGGGAGGCTGTGTGGCGTTGCCTACAGGGGGAGGCTGTGTGGCGTTGCCTACAGGGGGAGGCTGTGTGGCGTTGCCTACAGGGGGAGGCTGTGGGGCGTTGCCTACAGGGGGAGGCTGTGGGGCGTTGCCTACAGGGGGAGGCTGTGGGGCGTTGCCTACAGGGGGAGGCTGTGGGGCGTTGCCTACAGGGGGAGGCTGTGGGGCGTTGCCTACAGGGGGAGGCTGTGGGGCGTTGCCTACAGGGGGAGGCTGTGTGGCGTTGCCTACAGGGGGGGCTGTGTGGAGTTGCCTACAGGGTGGGCTGTGTGGAGTCGCCTACAGGGGTGGCCGTGTGGCGCTGCCTACAAGGGGGCTGGCCGTTTGGCGCCGCCTACAGGGGGGGCAGTATGGCAAAAAATGTACAAATTAAATTCATCTATTTTTAAAACGGACAGAGAAAAACACAGATACATGGCCCTGAACGGATGCAAAACGGCCAGGAAAAATGCATCATTTCCTTTTCAGGCCATGTTTCCATTTTTAACGGCCGATTTAGACTCGTTTTGCATCAGTTTTTTTCAATGTCCATTTTAAAAACGGATGAATTTCATTTGTAAACATTTTTTGCCGCACGCTGCCCACTGTAGATGATGCCACACGCTGCCCACTGTAGATGATGCCACACGCTGCCCACTGTAGATGGTGCCACACGCTGCCCACTGTAGATGGTGCCACACGCTGCCCACTGTAGATGGTGCCACACGCTGCCCACTGTAGATGGTGCCACACGCTGCCCACTGTAGATGGTGCCACACGCTGCCCACTGTAGATGGTGCCACACGCTGCCCACTGTAGATGGTGCCACACGCTGCCCACCCCCCCCTTCCCTGCTCCTGTAGCGGAGTCCCCGGCCGGCGATTCCGCTCCAGAAGTCCCAGGCTTCACTGTCCATATATGGACAGTGACTTCTGGAGCGTAATCACCAGCCACAGCTGTGCCAGGGATGGCTGTGACCGGGGATTCCGCTTCAGGAGAAGTAACTGTCCCTATATGGACAGTTAGTCATTGACTTCTAAGGAAGCGGAATCACCCACCACAACGTCGGCCACATGGCCGGGGATTCCGCTCCACATGCCTTACGTCACTGTCCATATAAGGTCACTGTGCACGTTACGTCACTGTCCATATAAGGACAGTGAAGTCAGGAATTTCTCCTGGAGCGGAATTAACCGGCCGTTGTGGCCGGGGATTCCGCTTCAGGATTAGGGGAGAGCTTTGGGAAAAGTCCCTGACGTCACTGTCCATATATGGACAGTGAAGTCAGGAACTTCTCCTGGGGCGGAATTCCTGGCCACAGCTTCGGCAACGCTGTAGCCGGGAATTAGGATTCCACTCCTGCAGGGAGCAAAAAAATCTCCTCCTCCTCCTCCTCACATGCACTTCACACTGTGAGGAGAAGAGAGCGAACGAGCGGCAGAAAGCACGGCCGACACTCAGATCACATCAAAGTAGCAGCGTGTGTTACTTGGCCCCATAGACTTCTATGGGGGCTGGGAGAATGGCCCAAAATAGGGCATGTCCCATTTTTTTTAACGGCCTGGTTTACAAAAAAAATCGGTCATGTGAATAGCCCCATTTGGGGTCTAATGTTCCTACTACGGCCGTGTGACTGACTTTTTTAATGGCCGCCACGACCTTATCAGTATTATGTTCAGAGTGCATGCTTTGGGCAGAAAGAGGCAAAAGTCTGGTGAATCTTCAACCAATAGCTGCAGAGTAGCGAGTAATGTCAGACAATGGAGAGGCAGATGATGTCTGTTTAGCAACTTTTGAACAGCTCAGTAATATGCAGCAGTATTCATTGCCTATTTTCGGGACTAGAGGGAAAACGCTTATTAGGCCCATTTTACTAATTATAAAACTCTATGAAATTAGTTATTGTATGGTAAAATATGACTTCTGGTTTTTCTACCTGTAATTAGGCTTTATTCTATAAATTATTATTAGAATTCGTACCCTTTTTAAAAATGGTAATGATAATTGGCCAGTGTAAAAGCACGCAGCAATAAATCGTTAATTGTTCACTAAAATTGATACTCAAATGATAAAGAGAATTCTTATGTATGAAGCTGTAAATGTTTTTCGGATGACTTATTAAATTAAAGAACATTGAAGCCTCAATAGCATTTGCACTCAAAAAGGTACTGTAGTTGTGATTTTTGTAATACTGTAACTGTCCATCAAATTCGAATACCAATCTTTTAAACCACTAATCGGTTTGAAAATTGTGATTTGTAAATGCAGCAATGCGGCACTTTTTTTTCATTTGCTTGTTATAGATCTGTAAAAGTGATTACCATATTTTTTGTTTTTCAAATTTACAAATAATTGCAAAATTATTTGTGTTTTTACTAATCTTTTTTTTTTTTTTTTTTTTGTCTTCTAGATTTTAAAATTCATATCAGATTTCCTGGCATTTCTAGTTCTTTATAACTTTATCATCCCTATTTCACTTTACGTGACTGTGGAAATGCAGAAATTTCTTGGGTCATTTTTTATTGGTTGGGATCTCGATCTGTATCATGAAGAAAGCAATCAGAGAGCACAGGTTAATACATCTGACCTGAATGAAGAACTTGGGCAGGTAATGTTTTTCTGCTATTTAATGGTGATATGCAATAAAATTTATGCTAATTTCTGGCGTGAATTATAGGAAATTTGTTGGGCCGTGGGTAGGGTTGCACGATGTATCGAATTATCGATACTTTTTCAATACCCTTCACCCCTAAACCCTTCAATACCGTTAATGCTTTTATTTAGATACCAATCTGTACGGCTGCATGGCTTAGTATTATAACTCATGAATTTAGGTAGAGCGGGGCTGCGGCTGTGTCATACAGCCATTACCCTGCTGCTGACAAGTTTGCGGGCGCCGTCAGCAAGATGTGATGTGGCCGGCGCTGCACTAATGCATCACATCATTCTAGAAAGGGATAATGGCTGTATTACACAGTCACAGCTCCGCTCCAAAGGTGGAAATCTGATCATTCTAATTGCACATGCACAATTTTCAGGAAAGGGGTAATGGCTGTATTACGCATCCCCGCTCCAACAGTGGAGATCAGACAAACCTAATCTCTGCCGCTATTCCCTTGAATGTTGCGATCAAAGTGGACCGCAGCATTCAAGGGGAAAATGAGAAGGGGGATACCCAATTGATTGCGTCACAGGGAATCCCTCTGACGCGATCGTGGGACATGCCATATATGGGCAGACAGCCCAGGGTCCATTGAAGGACCCCAGGGCTGTCTGACCATATTTCCTGTTGTTAGGGCATACTTGGGTATGTCCTAACAACTGCTTGTTTACTATCCGTACACAGGCTAATGTACTGGCATATAGATATATACCAGTACATTTACCAGTTCAGGACCAGGCTATTTTGAGCCTTCAGGACCAGACACCATTTAGCCATTTTTTAGCACGCGTTAGTTAAACGGCTATAACTTTTTTATTTGTTGGGCTAGCGACGTGATTTTTGCGATGTTTTTTCCATAGACAATGCAGGTTTCTTTTTTTTTATCGTTTTTATACACATCCTTTTTGCTATTTTAGAGTTTTTATTCTTATAGTTTGAAAATCATAGTAAAAAAAAATAAGCTTTTTTACTTTTCAGCTATTTTATTTGTGATCGTCATTGTCTACCGTAAATTTAGTGATTGGCGGAAGAGGCCTTTTTTTTTTTTTCTCTTTCTTTTACACCATGCTTTTCCACTGTAACTGGAGCTGCACAGCAGCCCCAGTTACAGTGGAAATCAGCCCTCTCGTAGTGACGATTGTTACTAATAGGGCTGCGCTGGGTCTAGTAAGACCCAGCAGCAGCCTGCCACTAACGGCACCCGGCGATCATGTGACTAGTCACGTGAACACCGGGACCAATAGAGACAGCGCAGCAGCCGCTGCCTCTATTCCTATACACAGCGTTCATTGAGCGCTGTGTGAAAGAGATCGCAGAAAACAGAAGCAGCGAAAGCTTCTTCTATCCTCTCCTCAGGGTCCCCGGCAGTCACTGAGAGCTGGACACCCGACATTCAGCTGCCTGATCGCTCGGGCAGCAAGTCAAAACCCGCACCGTAAAAAGTCTATGGCGCGGTTTTTAAGGACCCTGACCGCTGGCTGTAAAAACACAGCCAGCGGTCGGGAACCAGTTAAATTTTAAAAATAGAAAAATAAAAAAATGTTAAATAAAATTAAAAAAATTAAATACACACCTTTTTTCTTGTTTTTACAATAAACGTTAAATTAAAAGTCTCTATACATAAAATATACGCACATTCGGTATAGTCTCGACCGTAATAACAAATTTATAGCGTCATTTATGATGTGTACGCTGTAAAAATTATTTTGAAGAAAACTGCTTTCTTTCACTTCTCGTGAAGCACGAGGTATTATGAATTTCCATGTGCCTCATTAATAGTAATTAACCCCATCATATACCTCACACATTAACCCAATGTTGTCCGTTATGACTGAGAAACATAATGGGGTTATTTACTATTAATGTGAGGCACATGGAGGTTCAAAATTCATCAAACCACGCGCCTCACATCAGAAAATGGAATGACTTTTTGTTATTATTATTATTGTTGGCAAAGTATCGTTTTGGTATCGAGAATCGCAACCTCAAAAAGTATCGGTATCAAAGTCCAAACGCTGGTATCGTGACCAGCCTTGCCGTGGGTGAACACACCTCTTCTGCTGAGCTTTACCCACTTTCTTGGTGAAGTGCTGCAAATGTTCACAAAATGTGCGCCTCTTGCGGTTTTTGAATTTTTGCTACGCTAGAATACTTGTGTAGAATGCTTCATTAATTCCCCTCCCCCACCATAGTTTCATTCTTGTATTTTCTTCATTTTTTTTTTTTTTACTCTTTTGTTATCTGAATATCTACTTCATGAATCCACTTTTTATTATATGAAGCTGCTGATAATGTCATTTCAAGCTTGCCACCCTCCAGCCTCATCGATTTCAACGCTATTAATCTATAATGGCACTGTTCCCACTAGCAGAACGCTTTCCCACTGCAGTAAATCATACATGATGTTACATTGACAGGAATTGTAGTTCTAATGTGCACGTTGCCTTCTCTGTAAGAAGGATTTCCTTTGTCCAAACACAAGTGTCATGAGAAGGGCTCATCTATATTGTATCCGTTCTATAGAATGTAGTGCTTCATTGATTGGGGATAGATATGGTTATTTACTGTTTTTAGTTCAATCCATTTGATGTGACCACAGTATATACATTTTGCTATGTGTTTTTGTTTTTTTGTGCAGTTTGGTCTAGCGGATCAGATGACTACAGGAATTCCTCTATTTCCTGTAGTTGCCATCCATATTACCCTTGTGTTTCTCTCTTCTGCGCTACTTGTATGCAGAACACACAATTAAGTGACGCAAACTGTGAGGCCTCGAGCACACGCCATAGTTCTTATCCGCAATTATGGATCCGTAATGTGATAAAATGGAAAAGGCAGTGGAGCGATAGAGCATACCAAATATATTTTCATATGATTTGTATGCCTACCAAAGTTTTAATGGGGTTTACCTAATAAAATATATTATACCACAGGCTTTATAAGAGTCACAAGAGCTAGTTTAACCCTTTAATGACAGGTCAGGGTTCATTTTTTTAATATTAGTTTTTCCCTTTTTGCCATCCAAGACCCATAACTTAAGTTTTTCCATTGACATAGTCGTAGGAGAGCTGTTTTTTTTCCGGAAGGAGTTGTAGTTTTTAATGGAAACATATAATGTACTGGGAAACTTGTTTTTTGGGTTTTGTTTTTTATGGCTTTCACCCTGCGGGTATATATATATATATATATATATATATATATATATATATATATATATATGTTAACTTTATTTTACAGGTCAATCCGATTTACGGCGAAACCAAATGTATAGTTGTTTTTATGTTTTACTATTTTAACAAATTAAAAACAATTTGTTGAATAAAGTTTTTTTGTATCACCATATAGAGACCCGGAACTTTTTTTATTTTTCCATCAATGAAGCTATGTGCAAACTTGTTTTTTGCATGGAAAGCTGTAGTTTTTATTGATACAGTTTACGGATACGTAAGACATTTTGATCCCTTTCTTATGTTCAGTTTTTTTGTGGAAGACAAGCTAACCAAAAAAAGCAATTTTAAAAACGGGAATTGAACCAGAAATAGTAGGTTAATCCCTTCCTCTGGTAGCTATTGACTACTGCATCTAAGTAGTTAAACAGCTGCTGAACGGAATTCTCTCCGATCCCAGCACGTCAGAGGGGGCCACCCCACTCATTCTAATGACTTAGATGCCGCGGTTGACCGTGGCATCTAAGAGGTTAAACGGGCAGCATCAACGTGATCTTTGATTCCGCCCATTGCAGTGTGGTGTCTGCTATATTACACAGCTGACACTCACGAAGTATGGAGTGCACTCAGCCCGTGAGCCCGCTTCGTACTTCCCCTTAACAGCTGTCACGTACATGTATGTGGCATGTCGTTAGGAGTTAAAGCCAATGGTGAAGTGAATAAAATTTTGGTTATCTCGTTACAATGTCAAGGGATTGGATATTTCACGCGGCAAGTGAATAGTCAGCTCTTGAAGTTGATGTGTTGGAAGTAGGAAAAAATGGCCAGGCATAAGAAACTGAGCGACTTTGATAAAGGCGAAATTGTGATGGGTCAGAGCCTCTCCAAAACAGCAGGTCTTGTGGGGTGTTCCCGGTATGCTGTGGCTAGTACCCACCCAAAGTGGCCAAAGGAAGGACCGGTGAACCCGCAACGGGTTCATGGGCATTTATGGCTCACTGATACACATGGGGACTGAAGGCTAGCCCATCTGGTCCGAACCCACAGAAGAGCTACTGTAGCACAATTTGCTTAAAAAGTTAACGCTGGCTGTTTATAGAAAGATGACAGAACACCCAGTGCATCGCGGCTTGCTGCTTTGGGGCTTCGTAGCCACAGACTGGTCAGAGTGCCCATTTACACCGCCGAAAGCACCTACAATGGGCATGTAAGCGTCAGAACTGGACCATGATGGAATGGAAGGTTTTCTTTTACTTCATGTGGACAGCTGGGTTTATCTCCATTTTCAAACGCATCCCACAGATGCTGGATCGGATTGAGATCTGGGGAATTTGCAGTCCAAGTCAACACCTTGAACTCTGTCATTTTTCTCAAATCATTCCTGATCAATTTTTGCACACTGGCAGGGTCTATTATTCTGTTGAAAGAGGCCACTGCCAGTAGGGAATACCGTTGCCATGAAATAATGTACTTGGTCTGCAACAATATTTAGGTAGGTGGTACATGTCAAAGTAACATCCACACAAATGCCAAGACACCAGCTTGCAGAACAATCCCTAGAACAGGGGTCTCAAACTCGGCCGGGTAAGTGGGCCACATATAGAAAAAATGTGAAGTTGACGGGGCGCATTACTTTCAAATTTGATATAATACAAAATTATTGTTACTCAATTAGTTATTTGAAATACTATAACAATACTACATTACTATAGCAATAACGTTAGGTTTTAACTTAACGTAAATTTGCAATATTTCTCCACGTGCTTATTTTAACAATCCAGTTTTACAGTTTAGGTGTCGCTAAATGCAGTTCGGCGGCTCAGTTGACAGACACAAATGTCAAGATGGGGCAGCCCCTTTTTAGAGTGCCACAGAGGCCTCTATAGATAATGTCACAGTTCCTTCTGTAGATACTGCCACAGGGCCCTCTGCGGATGATGCCACAGTGCCCTCTGCGGATGATGCCACAGTGCCCTCTGCGGATGATGCCACAGTGCCCTCTGCGGATGACGCCACAGTGCCCCAAGTAGATCGGTCCATTGGGGCTCCCTCTAGGAGTGGAATCCCCAACCAGAGCGTTGTCGACGATTTGGCCAGGGATTCCTCTGCTGGAGGAGCCCCTGACATCACTGTCCATACACAGTGATGTCAGGGGATCCTCCTGGACCGGAATGTGATGTCAGGTGCAACCCCAGAGCCGGTGTCCCAGAGCGGGGCATCAGTATAGTCTGCTCCGGAACTCTGGGGAAGCCATTGACATCAGTGTCCATATATTCTAGAAATCTGCCTGGGATTCCAGCTCTGCTACTAACATTACTGTTCATATATGGACAGAGCTATCCGGGGCAACCCCAGAGCTGGAGTCAGGGGATTCCACAGTCCCGGAGCAGAGCCTATGCTAGCCCTCTGCCCAGGACTCCGGCTCTGGAGAAGCCCCAGACATCGTGTGTCCATATATAGACATCGATGTCAGGAGATTCCACAGAGTCCCGGAGCAGAGCCTATACTAATACTTGCCTATTTTTCTTCTTCCAACACATCAACTTTAATAACTGAATGTCGACTTGCTGCCTAATGTCCCACCCTTTGAAGTATAAGGCTGTGTTCACATCAGCATTGCTTTCCGTTGAGGGGTTTTGCCGACTGCACTATTGATTCCGTCAAAACAACGGAACCCTGTCACGGTGACAAATGAAAACCATTAGCAAAGTTTCCGTCACCATTGAGATCAATGGTGTTGCAAGCTAAAGATTTCAACTTGCCTTCCCGTTGAGGGGGTTTCCCCGACTAAAAGCATAGACGGAACCCCTCAACGGAAAGCAACACTTATGTGAACAGACCCTAAGAAGTATCCATGCCGAGCAGTGGGTTCTGTGACACATGACACAGGAGAAGATACATTTTATACATATCTTATTATTTTTGTACTTCTTTTCGCTTGTAGGATCCCTAGTGGAAACCACTTGATTAGCTGATTCTGTCTTCCTATTTGAATCGGTCTAGTGGGGCAGAATCCTCCCACTATAATTTTGATGTGTAGTACTTTGAAAGATTAGTTATTTTTTGTCATAACCATAACCGTGTCAGTACTTTTTTCATTCACTGAACTGTATTTTCAATTTAACTGTTGGAGTACTATAAATACGTTTTTGTGATTAATTTTTATTTTTTATATTTTTTTAAAAAAAAGGAAACCTTATCTTGGTAATAAATTTTTTTTCCTTCACAGGTAGAATATGTATTTACAGACAAAACGGGCACATTGACAGAAAATGAAATGCAGTTTAGAGAATGTTCAGTAAATGGAATTAAATACCAAGAGATCAATGGGAAACTCGTTCCAGAAGGAGTGACCGTAGATTTTGTTGATGGAGCCTCTACAAGCTTGGTAAGACTAACATGTTTGAGACTATGCCATACGCTTTCACTGTGCAGTCATTACATACAGGGCTTGTCCACACATAACGGAATTGCTGCAGAAAATTTCTGCAGAATTTCCGTTAAAACTAGCAGACATTCCGTTGCGGAAAAACCGCACCATTTCCTGTGTTTTTTACTGCAGAAAATGGTGCGGTTTTTGCTGCGTTTTCTTTTTCAATGTTGGGAGATGGTGATCTCTCCACTGAAAAAACGCAGCAATTCAGTTCACTTTCCGCAGCAGGAATTTACATGCTGGTACAAAAAATACGCACCGCAGGTTAATTTCTGGTCTGATATTTTATGCAGCGTGTGGATGAGATTTGTTAAATCGCACCCACTTTGCTGCTACTGTATTCTGCTGCGTATTTTCTAAACTCTATTCCGCAGGGAAAATATGCAGCAATTCCGTTGTGTGGACAAGCCCTAAGTGTTAGCGCCTGGTAGAAACCGCAATGGGTACTTGAACTGTATAGTGGATATATGGTTGATAGGGTTACAAGATTATATGGTTTGGCTAGGTTCACGCTATGTTTAAGCATCCTGTTAAAACTTAGTCTTTTGTGTTTTTTGTTTTTTTAAATGATCCATTAAAGGACCCATAGGTCTTGATTCTGTCATGGTTAAAAATGTCAATTTGTCTTCTTTCTACAAGTTTAAGTAAGAATCCGTCTTTTGAACGCCTGTTGCTTGACATTTTCACTTTCATGCTGTTGCGGACATATGTGGGAATTTAATAAAACTGGCATTTGATATACCTGTCTTAATCTACGAAATACTAAACAGGATGTCTATTATGTTGCATCTTGTTGCCATTGACTTCTATTGTACTAAAAACAGGATCAGTCTGGATACTGTTCTTCAACAGGACAGAAAAGAGGAGTTTGCATTATCTTTTTGTCCAGTAACGTTCGATATAAAATTTGACCGAAAAATAAACCGGGACCTTTCAACTGGATGCAAAAAATGTGGTGTGAATCTAGCTGCAACGGTTGAAAGGTTGATTGACACCTTTTGCATATTTTAATTTTTTTGCATTATATGTATTTTGTGGAATACAGTAAAAAATAGTGTAGTACTGTGTTAGCCGGAGACAATCTGAAATGTTAAATACTTTTGTGTCAAAAAAGACAAAAGTATAACAGGTATGATATCTTTATTGGCTAACCATAAAAGTTCTATATGCGGCTTTCAGAGCACAGAGGCCCCTTCTTCAGGCAGTTTACAAATGAATGACTTAGAAAAAAGCACAACGTTTAGATGTTACACAAAGACAATTAGTACATGAGGTGATCGATACATCATTAAGATAAGCCGGGGCAATAAAACTGAGGTTATAGGGGTGATGACTTAGGAGTTAGGGTATGTTCACACGCACCAATTACGGACGTAATTCGGGCGTTTTTGCCCCGAATTACGTCCGAAAATAGCACCTCAATAGCGCTGACAAACATCTGCCCATTGAAAGCAATGGGCAGACGTTTGTCTGTTCACACGAGGCGTAATTTACGCGCCGCTGTCAAATGACGGCGCGTAAATAGACGCCCGCGTCAAAGAAGTGACCTGTCACTTATTCGGCGGTAATTGGAGCCGTTATTCATTGACTCCAATGAATAGCAGCGTCAATTACGTCCCTAATGGACGCGGCGTTCAAGCGCCTGCACATGCCGTTACGGCTGAAATTACGGGGATGTTTTCAGGCTGAAACATCCCCGTAATTTCAGCCGTTACGGACGCCCTCGTGTGAACATACCCTAAAGGCATCTGGAGTCAGTCTGATGGGGGATGTGACAGTGTGTCCATGTAGTGGCTCATAAATCCTGGTGTTAGATTGAGGCCTTGTGTCAATAACTGGAATTTTATCATCATCTTGAATTCCCAAATTTTTCTTTCTCTGTTGTTTTTAAAATGGCCCTTCAGAATTCGGACCTTTAAATCTGCCAAACTGTGATCAGGTACAGAGAAGTGTTTTCCCACGGGTGTATCCACCTCCTGTTTTATTGTATGTCTGTGAAGATTCATCCTGGTTTGTAGTTTTTGTATTGTTTCTCCAATGTGGATTCCTTTATTGATGCACCTTGTACACAGGATCATGTACACTACATTGGAGGATGTACAGGAGAACGTGCCAGTGATTTTATAGTCCTGCTGTGTGTTTGGTATGTGGATGGTGTTTGATGATAAGATGTTGGTACAGGTCTTGCATTTTCTATTGTTGCAAGAAAAAGTGGCAGTCACTGATGGTGATAAGAGGGCACTTCTGACCAGGAGATTCCTTAGGTTTGGTGGCTGTTTGTATGCAAGGAGACAACAGACCCCGGCTTATCTTAAAGAGGCTCTGTCACCAGATTTTGCAGCCCCTATCTGCTATTGCAGCAGATAGGCGCTGCAATGTAGATTACAGTAACGTTTTTATTTTTAAAAAACGAGCATTTTTGGCCAAGTTATGACCATTTTTGTAGTTATGCAAATGAGGCTTTCTAAAGTACAACTGGGCGTGTATTATGTGCGTACATCGGGGCGTTTTTAATACTTTTACTAGCTGGGCGCTCTGACGAGAAGTATCATCCACTTCTCTTCAGAACGCCCAGCTTCTGGCAGTGCAGCACTGTGACGTCACTCACAGGTCCTGCATCGTGTCGGCACCAGAGGCTACACTTGATTCTGCAGCAGCATCAGCATTTGCAGGTAAGTAGCTACATCGACTTACCTGCAAACGCCGATGCTGCTGCAGAATCATCTGTAGCCTCTGGTGCCGACACGATGCAGGACCTGTGAGTGACGTCACAGTGCTGCACTGCCAGAAGCTGGGCGTTGTGAAGAGAAGTGGATGACACTTCTATACACAACGCCCAGCTAGTAAAAGTAGTAAACACGCCCGATGTACGCACATAATACACGCCCAGTTGTACTTTTACTTTTCAACACGCCCAGTTGTACTTTTGCAAGCCTCATTTGCATAAATACGAAAATGGTCATAACTTGGCCAAAAATGCTCGTTTTTAAAAAATAAAAACGTTACTGTAATCTACATTGCAGCGCCTATCTGCTGCAATAGCAGATAGGGGCTGCAAAATCTGGTGACAGAGCCTCTTTAATGATGTATCACCTCATGTACGAATAGTCTTTTGTGTACCATCTAAATGTTGTGCTTTTTTCTAAGTCATTCATTTGTAAACTGTCTGAAGAAGGAGCCTGTGTGCTCTGAAAGCCACATATAGAACTTTTATGGTTAGCCAATAAAGGTATCATAACTATTATATTTTTGTCTTTTTTTGACACAAAAGTATTTAACATTTCATGTATTTTGTGGAAAATAAATAAATTTCTGCAATTGGCGGTTTTTCTTCTGCAGCTTGCATGTATTACAGCCCCTCTTCTCTTTTGAACACGTCTTAAAGGGGTTATCCGGCGAACAAAAATCGCTTTGCATTCATATTTTTATGTAAAAAGAAGTTACTTACGAATATACCTTAATTAAAAATTCGGTACTAAATGGTGCCGTTCAAACCCGGTGAACTGTTCCCGGAAGTCCTGGAGCTTTTCTAATACTGATGACACGACCCCACGTGAGGACATGCTTCCTATGCTATTCATGTCGGCGTGTGATCAATGGCATGACCGCAAGGGGCTGTCACATTGCCTATTGCTGGAGTCCCTGATCAGAGCATCATCTAGCGCTTTGCTCGGGACTCCAGCACTGCTCCTGACATTTGGTCAGTGACTTCAGGGGTTTCCTATATATAGCTGGAGTTCCCGAGCAGAGCACCAGCTGATGCTCTGTTCAGGGACTCCCGTACTGCTGCCGACATCACTGTCCATATATGGACAGTGACATTGGCAAAAGTGCTGGTGTCCCCGGGCAGAGCATCAGCTCATGCTCTTCTCGGGGACTCCAGCGATAGGAAACCCCTAAAGTCACTGACCAATTTTTGGTCCCCGGATAACCCCTTTAAGATGAAATACAATCTTATTTAATATGAGTTTAGATGCACGCTGCAAAAAAAATAAAAAATAAAAAAGGCACAAACTTTTCCATTTAAACCTATTGCAGAAATTTTTTTTGAACATCATATTACGATGGCTATACACTGTCCTCTTTGTTTGTTTTTTTTATTTTAGCCTGAGAGTTAATGTGAAACTTTACCCTTTGAAATTCCCTAATAAAATTTGAAGAGGCTCATAGTAGCAAGCCTACTATAATAGTAATGTGTAGCAGGTTTAGTTGATCGTAAACCATTTCTTTAGCTGCTGAAACAGTCCTATAATAACCTATACGCCTTTTAACAGACAGTAATTTTACGACAGCCAGTATTGTGCAGCAATGAAAAGTGTACAGACTGCTATAAATGTCAGCTTGCAGTCTGCTAATAGGTACTGTCCTGCAGACAAGACTTGGTCATTTGTATTGCTTCTGCAGATTGTTACTGGTATTTAAGCAGTGCAATAAAATAGTCTTTTTAATTGGCTACTTTTTCTTTAATGCTTATCTTTTTAGTGAATAATGATTTTTTTTTTTTAACCTCTGCCTTTTAAAGATAGTTTTTACTTAGCTTTGATCTTAAAAATCTTAGATATACATACATATACAAATAAAAAAAATGGTTTTTTTTATATTTATCAGAGTGCAGAAGAAGAAATTTTCTTCAAAGCAGTCTCTCTGTGCCACACGGTACATATAAGTCATGAGCAGCCAGATGTTTGTGTAGATGGGCTACGGTTCTCCAATGGAATATCCTCACAGCTGGAGTATTATGCATCATCACCTGATGAAAAAGCATTAGTTGAAGCCTCCAGAAGGTGAGTACCTGTCCTGCCATAGTAGTTTGATGTGACCGGGATCGCAGGTTTTTTTTTTTTTTGTTTTTTTTAGCCATTTTAACCCTTTTATGACCAAGGGTCATTGATGCCCCTGTGTCCAGGTCAAATTTTCCATCTTTGGTATGCACTTCTTTAAACGATGATATCTTTGGAACCGCTTTGAATATCACAACTATTTTTACTTTGTTTTTTTTTTTTACAAGACTTATGAGGCTTTCATTTCTAGATTAGTTTAATTCAGGGTTTCTCATTTTTATTATGAGCAGACAAATCACAAAAAATGTAAGAAAAAACACACACACTGTACAGCTCTGTAACAATTAATCCTCCTGGATCGCTGTGAGGGGAAAGTGAACAGGGCTATATAAACGCACGACCGTGAAAAAAATTGCAGTCCACAACGAATCAACTGTCAGTTTTCCATGACTGTTTTGCATCAATGTGTCTCAAAATTTGAATCCATTTCCCAGCCTTCTAACCGTTTTTAACCGGCATTGTCATCCGTTTTTCATGAATATTAAAAATAAAAAACAATGGATGAATTTTATTCGTTAGGGTTTTTTTGTCCCAGCCCCTTGAAAACACCACAGTGCCCATGTAGATAGCGACGCAATACCACTGTAGATAGTGCCACATTACCCACATAGATCGTGCCAGTGCCCACTGCATATAGTGCCACAGTTCTCCCTCTAGATAATGCCAACGTAGTGCCACACACAGTGCCCATGTAGATAGCGCCAGTGTTCCCTGTCGATTGTATCAATACAATGCTACAGTACCCATGTAGATAGTCACACATCCCCTGTATATAGCATCCCCTGTAGATAGCACTACACCCTCTTTAAATAGCGCCACCCCCAGAGCGATCTGACACCGGGGATTCTGCTCCTAGAGAGAGCCGCTGACGTCATTGTCCATATATGAATAGTGACACCAGGGGCTTCTCCAGTAGCGGAATCCCCGGGCCAGAGTGTCGGCCGGGGATTCCATTCCTAGAGAGAGCCACTAACGTCACTTTCCAAATGGACAGTAACGTCCGGGGCTCTTTCTAGAAGCGAAATCCCCGGCCAGTATGATCGGACACCGGGGATTCCGCTACTTGAGTCTGTTCAGGTGGGGGGGGTTGCTATCTGCAGGTGGTGGTGGCACCAGCTACAGCGGGGATGGAAAGACGGCCCGGGGCTGGTGCTGTAAGTCACACACAAACGTTACCTAAGTGTCGGAATTGTGAATAGACATCCCGTCCTGGCTGGAGGTGATATCTATTCATTGTCAAGACACTTCAGTAATGTTAATGCATGAGTATGTGACAGCACATGGTGAAAAACGCAGGATCACTATGTGTTGAGTACATGAATGGAGAGAAGTGTATGATGCTGATTGGTCAGCGTCATACACTCCTCTGTACAACGCCCACTTGGTCAAAAGTTAAAACATGCCCAGTTGGGCATTAAGAAAGTCAATAGCGTAAAGCTAAAATCGCTCATAACTTGGTGAAAATAGATTGTTTTTCTAAATATCACTTATAATGTGGTGACAGAGCCTCTTTAAATTTAGTATTCCAAAGGAGCATAGACACCCCAGGCTGAAGCAGGTAAAGACCGGTTTAGTCCAAAGTACCTATAAAGCAACAACTATAATGTGTACTTTACCGCTCTGACAGCCTGTGTTAGCACAAAACCATCCAGTCTCCTAAGATAAGTTTTTCAGATCAGGACTCCATCCATGACTAGGCGTCCACCTTTTACAGGGGTTGCTTTCTGTGGTTTCGACGAGACTTGTATTTCTACACGATCTCCAATCCCAAATATATATAATAGGACCTTATGAGAGATCAAGGGTATGTGGAGCAGCACTGCAGGATAGTTGTTTCAAATTTAGAAACGTTTTAATCATACTCACAAGGTTAAAATATATAATAAGTGTATCTAAAAAAAAAAAGTAGCATGCAGCAGGCCAAGTAATCAGCTGGGCTTCTTGTTTTCAGATGCTCTTCACATACCTCTTAGGCTTCGTTCACATCTGCGTCAGGGCTCCGTTCCAATTTTCCGTCGGAACGGAGCCCTAACGGACACAAACTGAAACCATATGTTTCCGTTTCCATCACCATTGATTTCATTGGTGACGGATCTGGCGCCAATGGTTTCCATTTGTCTCCGTTGTGCAAGGGTTCCGTTGTTTTGACAGGATGAATACCGTAGTCTGCTGCTATATATTTTTTTTTGTTTTATTTATTTGCTTATCTGCAGGTGGGTTTTCAGCATGTTTAGGCTCTGTTCACACAGTTTTCGTGCCGTGGAAACTGCGGCACAAAACTTTTTTTTCCTGCGAGCGGGAGAGAACGCTGGTGGGAAAAAGACATGCCCTTTCTTTAGGGGTTTCCGTGTCTGACCTCCTATTAACCTCAATGGGAGGCAGAGAAAGTGTTTTTCGCCCGTGGCATTCAATGGCCGCGGCCGAGAAACGCCACGATCGTTGCGGCAAAGACCGTGCAGACAGGTCAAAATCTGCCTGCAAAAAAACTCAGCGTGAACATACACTTACAGTCTATGTCAACCATCTGCGGGTGTTGGTTTTCTCCCTCTCCACCGATCACCTAACTTATATTTTCTGCTTCCTCAGACGGAGTGCCAGTACCCCTCCATATGTCGAGGTTGCCGAGGAGGGGACCTATGTGCACGCAAAGAATTCTGAGGGTAAGGCTAAATGCACACGACCATTTGTATTTTGCGTCCCGTAAACAACGGATTCGTTGTCCGTTTCTTGCGGTCCTTGTGTCATCAGTGTGTCCTCCGTATGTACCATATGTTTAACTTGAATGGGCGAAACCGAGCTGCAAATACCGAGAGGTAAAGGACCTGCTTGGTTTTGCGGCCCGGTCCCATGGCCCCCACGCGGATCCATGAAAAACACGGTAGTGTGCATGGGGCCATAGAAATGAATCAGTTTAGAAAAAAAAAAAGGTTAACCACGTTAAAAAAAAAAAAAAAGTAAACGGTCGTGTGCATGTAGCCGAAGTATGTTCCCATTCCCCCTCTGTTTATTCTGCTGTCTGGGGAAATGCTGGAAGTAGGGGATGTTTTTTTTTGTGTTTTTTTTTTTTTAGTAGGAAGTGATTTTTTTTTTCCAAGGGCATCTCGAGCCTGGCTTTCTAATCTTGCCCTCGGCTTGTGTGGCTTAGGCCGCATTTGTTTTAGGTCTCCTGACCAGCTCCATTTTCAAAATTGACTTGAGGATTGCAACTAATTTTCTGGTTCCCTCCTTCTCTTGTCTTCATCTACAGATACGCCGCTTTAAAGAAGATCTGTCACCAGTTTACTATTTCCCTATCCCCTAACTAATGTAATAGGCGCTTTGCTGCTGATAACTACAGTGTGATTTGTTTTAAAAAACATTTATTATTTGCAAAGATGTGAGCATTTTTCTAAATATGCTAATTTGGCTATAATAGGCCAAATAGGAGGTGACTCTCTGGGCAGTGTAATGTCCAATCAGCATACAGCTTCTCCCCCTTCCCTGTCCAGCAACACCGCGTGATCATATAGTACACTGCTTCCATTCCCGACTGTTTTCAACTGGTGATATCTCCGATTGTTTCACCGCTAGAACTGTGATCCTGGTGTCATATGAAAGATTAGCATCTCCTCTTTCACATGCCACCAGACTGTTCTAGGTGGTCCACAGCCCGAAATATGGTTGTTTAAAGATCCCCCTTCCCTCCAGCTTTAGTCTCTTACACTGTGTGAAACGGCTACATGTTGATAGGACAGCGTCAGAGGCTGTGAGGTAGCTCCACCTCAGGAGAATCGCTGCTGTTGACGCCCATTTTTCAAGTATAGGCTCATTTGCATATTTAGTTTTTTTTTTATAACTTTTGAAATAAATGTTTTGGGACACAATTTTCACTAGCATTATTAATGTGACAGCGCCTATTAGATTAGCTAGGAGAGGGCATTACTAAATTAGTGACAAATCCTCTTTAACCCCTTGGAGACACGGCCAATTTGAGTTTTTTCATTTTCGTTTTTTCCTCCCCGCCTTCCAAAAGCCATAACTTTTTTAATTCTTCGTCGACATAGCTGTCGTTTTCACCCATATCGTTTTATGCAACTTTTTTATCACTTTAAGGTGACCAAAAAACAGCAATTTGCGTGTTTTATAATTCTTTTTTTACGCCGTTCACCGAGCGGGTTAAACAATGCTATATTCTGATAGTTCGGGCTTTAAAACGGACGCGGCAATACCAGTTATGTTAACTTTTATTGTTTTTAACATGACTTTAGGGGAAAAATGGGAAAGTAAACTTTGATTCCGCCCGCTGGAGTGAGGTGTCGGCTGTCTAACACAGCCGTCACCCACCGAGTATGGAGTGCGCTCAGCCCATGAGCGCGCTCCATACTTCCCCTTTGCGACAGCAAAGTAATAGTACCTAGCATGTCGCCAAGGGGTTAATGGTCTGGTAGGCCAGCCTTTAGGCTGTATTTTTGTTGTTGTTGTTTGTGCTTCTCCAGGCGTTCAGGTTATTTTTTCTACGGTTTGTTTATTTTTCAACTTTTTTCATTTCTTCTCCTTTCGAGGATGTTACCATTCAGCCTATACAGCAAGTCTGCTTTTTAGGCCTGTGGCGGTTGTGATATAAGGTTTGTTCGTGGCCAGCGTACCCCATTCTGCCCGCAGTGCTTGTAGTCCAAGGCTCCCCAGATCGCTTTTTCCTCTGAGGATATGGCACCCCTGAATGGGTGATGTCTTTTGCTCATGCCCTAAGGGACGTATTTTTGTGGCTTCAGTTTTCACTCTGCGATCAGCTTTTGCATCTGCATGGGTGAGTAATGTGTGGGGGAAGCAGCTGCATCGCAGCATCCTATCGGGAGCGACGCAGCAGAAGTTAAATGAATTTGCTTCCCAGGTTGTCCATTCTTCGATGTTTCTATTGTCGTCCGGTACTCTGTTTCGCTGAGAGCTTGGGCAACGGATCAAGGGTTGACCTGGTTGGCCTTCCATCCGTCGGTGGCAGACTTTTTGGTAAACGTCAGAATTATATTATTTCTGACTCTATAGGCGATAACCGCTCTCTTTTTACCTCAGAACTGCCCTTCCTGCACGCTGCCTTCTTTCTGGTCGCTCCGTTTGCCCCTTTTCTAATGTCTACTTGTGTAGGTAATTTTCTTTCAGACCAGACAGTAGGGATCTACCAGACGAATGACTACTATCTTTCAAGCACAGGCACCAGAGACCCTGACTCGTGGGGGATAGCTTCTTTCCTTTCAGAAGATCTGGCTTGCTTATGTGGATGACTCTTAGGTTCGGGAGGTAGTGTCTACGGGATAGAAGATGTTGTTTAAAGTTTTCTCCTGGATGATTCTTCTCTGTCTCGCGCCCCGAATCAAGTTTTTTCTTTTTGCGAGCCAATTTATTCCATTCTCCTCCGGAAAGTTATTGTCCCAGTTCTTCTCCTGGAGTGATTTGAAGGGTTCTACTTGAAATAAAGTTCCCAAGAAGGACGGGTCTCTTCATCCAATCCTGATCCTGGACTTCAGGATGTCTAACTGCTCCGTTCACGTTTGACGCTTTTACATGGAATGCTTAAGGTTGGTCGTCGCATCGCTGAAAAATGGAGAATTCCTCTCTTCCATTGATATTTGTGAAGCATACCTCCATTTCCACATCGCAAGAACTCCCCAATGTTTCTTTCGTTTCACAGTGGGCTCTTGACATTCCTACTTTATTACTTTCCTTTTTGGGTTTACCACGTCTCCTTGGGCCTTCACCAAGGCCCTGGCGACTATTATTGTGTTTCTTCGCCCCAGTGAAGTCGCCGTCATCCCTTACCTGGACGACCCGTTTGTGATGGCACCCTCCAAAGAGGACAATCTTCACAGTCTTCAGATCTCTCTGGACACTTTGAGAAGGCTCCGATGGATCAACAACGAAGAAACATCCTCATTGGCCCAACTCAGAGCTTGGAATTTATGGGAATGATACTCAACCACCGGTAGAAAGACACTTGCAGTCCTAGTGTGAAGTTTGCCTCCATTCTAACCGAGGTGACTCTTCTTTGCCAGGATACTTCTTTATCCGTTTTGCTTGTGCGTCTGGAGTTGCAATGATGGCCGGCCTAACCAACAATTTACATGGGTCGGTTTTCTCCTCCCCTCCAGTGCCAGGTCATCTCAATGCTAGTCTTTCGGGAGGGGGCGGGTGCAGTTTTCAGTACTCACACCGTTAAGGGAATTTGGTCACAGAAAGAAATGTCCTAGCAGATACACCTGTTGCCAATCTTCCTAGTACTTACCACTGGTGACTTCTTCAGGATCGGGCCGCTCAGCATCCAGACGAACAACTCCACAGCGGTTGCTTATTTAAACTACCAGGGCGGCACAAAGAGTCAGATGACTATGGTGGAAGCTTCTCGAATCCTACCTTAGGCGTTCAATGTATTACAGCACTGTCCGCTGTCCACATACCATGGGTGGACAATTAAGCCGCAGATTTTCTATGCCAAGGGACTAGACTCAGGAGAGTGGTCTCTTCACCCAAGGGTATTTCATCAACTGTGCCAGAGGTGTGGCTACCCAGATGTGGATCACTTTGCATCCCATCTCAACTATAGGGATCTGACCTACGTCACTATAGAACGGAAGCCCAAGGCCACTGCAGTCAATGCGCTGGTTACTCCATGGAGAGAGTTCTCTTCCCTGTATTTCTTTCCTACACATCCACTCTTGCCCAGAGTGCTCAAGAGAATTGAGGGAGGGCGTTCCCTTGATTCTTGTAACTTCATTCTGGTCTCGCTGGTCCTGGTATGCAGATCTAATCTACTGTCTTGCGGACACGCCATGGCGTCTTCAACTTTTTCCCGACCTCCTTTCCTAGGATCTGCTATTTACCACTGCATTTTCTCTTAAATTAATTTACCAGTGTGCCTTTTGAAGCTGAGGACCTGAGGGCTCTGGGTTTCTCTGAGCCAGTCATCTAGGCTGTTGAGGTCCAGAACACCTCAGTCAACAAACGTGTACCACTGTATGTGGAAGGTATATTTTCTATGGTGTTTATGCAATAATTTTTATCCTTTCAATTTGTTCCCCACCTAGAGTCCTGTCCTTCCTGCAATCAGGCTTTCAACAGTAACCTTGCTTATCTTCCCTCAGAGGTCCGATTTCTGCTGTCAATTATTTTTCAGAGAACTTTTTGGTTTTTCATTCTCCGGTGAAGATCTTTTTTTTTTTTTCTTCCAGGTGGTATCTTAGGCGGTCCTTCCTTTCAGATACCCCATTTTAACCTTGTGATCTTAATTTCGTTCTCCGCTCTTCAGGTAACCCCTTAAAAAACCTTAGAGAGACCTTTCACGTAGTCTCCTTAACTGGAAGGTAGCATTTCTGGTGGCTATCACCTCCATCAGGCGGGTTTCGGAACTAGCTGCCTTGTCCTGCAAGACAACTTTTTCTGTCATCCATAAGAATAAGGTGGTGTTCTGACCTGTTCAGTCTTTTCTACCGAATGTGGATGTATTTTCCTGGCTGCTATGGTGTTCGTTTTTTGGTTATTTATGAAAGGCCACGCAAGGGGTGACAACATCCAAGGCTACTATTACGTGTTGGATCCGGTCTGTGATTTTAGAAACTTATCGGTCCAAGTGTAATGTTTCTCCCCTTCTGGTTACTTCCCATTCTATAAGGGCTATTGCCGCCTCCTGGGTGGTCAATCTTCAGTTGCGCAGTTCCGCAAGACTGCTACCTGGGCTCCTGTGCATGCTTTTACTATGTTTTACCAAATTCATTCTTTGGCCTCTGCTAATGCCAGACTGGATCGTAGACTGTTGCAGGCAGCTATGTTTTAGGTGGGTCTCATGGCTGTAATTTTAATTTCATTTTTTCCCGCCTTTTTCGGACTGCTTTAGAACATCCCATGGTGGGGTGATTAACGTGAAAAAAAGATTTTTGTACTCTCTTCAAAATCCTTTTATCATTAAATCCATTGGGGGAAAAAGATTCCACCCTCCTTTTTTTTTTTTTTCATGGTTTGTTCTAGGCTCGAGACCTGTAGTTCTGTTTAGTGCTTATCTGGCACTGTGTACAAAAGCAGAAGGAAAAATGAACACAAATATGTCCAAAGTTAATTAGACAGTGTCTTTGGGAAGGGTATGGCCTAACCCGGCGCAGCCAAGACTTTCGTCCTAGTGTCGCCCTCTTGTGTCAGGAGCATATACCTCTGGTGCTGTCCCCATGGAATTCAACGAGAAATAGATTTTACGATGAGTACCTTTTACTCTGACTTGCCCAAAAAAAAAAGCATCAATAAATCCATGATATTTGCATTTCAAAGTGTGCGGAGTCTTTCAAATACATTTACTGGGTTGGGAAGCCACTAGCTGCACCTCATTTTGGAGTGCCGTTCTATATCCTACTTTTGAATTCTGTCTCTTACCCACCCAGAATCTTCCCTATTTTCTGAAACTAATATACTTAAAAAGTTTTCTAAGATATCTTACTATAAATTAAATGTATCTAACCTTCTTCCACTACATGTGGATGAAACCATAAGCTTACATAATACAAATTTAACTGGACTGGAGATCATATTCTGTATTTGTTGCAGTTAGGTAAAATAGTGAAGGAAATTTGTACTATGTAGTGTTTAAATAGCCTGTGCAAAGGTGCACACTGACATTGCATAACTAACTGAATTCAGTCAATGGAGGGGCCTAGAGTACCGGGGGAGAACGAAGTGAGGAGTAAAGTACACCATGGTCCTCAAACTCTCATAAATTTTTCAGGACATCTTGCGGTGTTTATAAACCATAATTTCATATGGTATAGTTTTATTAATAGTAATTATGGGTGCTGGTCTCCCGTCTAACGACTAGCAACACCCTTTCTAGACAAAAATAACGTATCTAAGAGGGATTCTAGTGTGGTGAGGCCATAGCTCTTGTTCCAGAAGGCCTACGGAGTTAAAGGCACCACTGGCACTACAAAATCAGACAAACGCTGCGTAACTTCTTCTCAAAATTCTTTAAAGAGGCTCTGTCACCATATTATAAGTGCCCTATCCCCTACATAATGTGATAGGCGCTGTAATGTAGGTAACAGCAGTGGTTTTTATTTAGAAAAACGATCAACTTTCACTGTTATAACCTATATTAGATTTATTCTAATGACTTTCTTAATGAACAACTGGGTGTGTTTTTACTTTTGACCAAGTGTGCGTTGTAAAGAGAAGTGTATGACGCTGCCCAATCAGCGTCATACACTTCTCTCCATTCATGTACTCAGCACAGCATGCTGTCACTTACACTCACATTAAGTTTACGGAAGTGTCTTGAGAGTAAATAGACATTGCTTCCAGCCTGGACGCGATTTCTATTAAACAATTCCAACACTTTTTTAACGTTAATGTGTGTCACTTACTCTAGATCATGTCTGCTGTCATTTACAGTGTGATCACGCTGTAAATGACAGCAGGCGTGATCTCGAATAAGTGACACACATTAACGTTACGGAAGTGTCGGGAGTGTTTAATAGACATTGCTTTCTGGCTGGAAGCAATGTCTATTTACTCTCAAGACACTTCCGTAAACTTAATGTGGGTGTAAGTGACAGCACACGCTGTGTTGAGTACATGAATGGAGAGAAGTGTATGACGCTGATTGGGCAGCGTCATACACTTCTCTTTACAACGCACACTTGGTCAAAAATAAAAACACGCCCAGTTGGGCATTAAGAAAGTCATTGGCATAAAGCTAAAATAGGTCATAACTTGGTCAAAATTGATTGTTTTTCTAAATAAAAACCACTGCTGTTATCTACATTACAGCGCCAATCACATTATGTAGGAGATAGGACACTTATAATGTGGTGACAGAGCCTCTTTAAGATTGGAAGATTCCCAAATTGGATGCCAAAACGCAGCCTGTGGACTGTGGCATATGGAGTGGGCAAGAGATTCAATGTTAACCAGTTCAGGACCGCGCTATTTTGAGCCTTTAGGACCAGACAGTTTAGCCATTATTAGCACGCGTTAGGTAAACGGGTAGAACTTTTTGTTTGTTAGGCTACCGACGTGATTTTTGGGATGTTTTTTTCGTAAACTATGCAGATTTGTTTTTTTTTATCGTTTTTATATGCATTATTTTTGCTATTTTAGAATTTTTAGGCTTATAGTTTGAAAATAATAGTAATTAAATATCTTTACTTTTCAGCAAACTTTTGTCTGGCAATAATATAGTTTTACGCTAAAATAGACCTATTCTTTGTGGTCGTAATTGTCTTTAGGTATTTAAGTTTTGATATATTACATGTCCTTTAGGGTAATAGGGCTAGCATTGGCTTGCGAAATGTTTTTTTCTTGTTTGTTGTTTTTTTTTGGGGGATTGGTATATTATTTAGTTTATTTGCACTCCGCACCCTCTCCAATTGAGCAAATGACAAAATGAAACTATTAGTATAAATGTCTTAAAGGCAACACAACCCCCCAAATCCAGCAATTTCCAAATCAATGAGATGGCTAAAACGTATGGTTCTCTCCCATAGTGGGATGTGATGCTGTTCTTACCAAAAATGTTAAGCAAATTTTGGTATTTGTGCATCTGGGATTATCCAATGATCCTGACATGTTAAATTTCATTTGGGGCAAAAATTAATCCCAGAATAAATAAATCCACATTTTTTCCTGCCTTTATGCAAAGGAGAGTTTTAGGATAGAAGTAGGATAAAAAAAGGTCTTCCAGCTCACCAGTGGTTCAGTGCATGAACCATTCTCAGGCACAGCGTATGGTAACCGCAAAAAGAAGAATAAATTGTCCAGCTATACACTTGACAATGTAACGACTTTACGCATTTTATAAACCACCCGGCATGGTGAAATGATGATACAAGAGGGATTACGCGTTTCCAACCCCAATGGTGTTCTTAGTCCTAGCACATGTCTAAAGTTCTGAATACAAATTTAAATTAAAAAAAAAAACAATAAAAGTGAAACGTAGTAATCACATGGAAACCCAGCCCCTTGTATCATAAAGGGGCGTGATAGTATAGAATTTGCAATCCGTTTTTTTAGGGAAAAGTATGTGCGTATATAGGTGCGAAGATGATAAATTTTAACCCCTTCCCGACCGTAGTCAAAACGTCAGGCGGTGCGGGTCCCCAGTCTACAGCGACGTCTTTTGGCTTCGCTGGAAATTAGTCTGCTGAGCGCTCCTGGGAACGTTCATCTTCTATGCAGGAGCCGTAACTTACAGCTCCTGAACGCAGCTGGGATTAGAAAAAATCCCGACCCCAGCTGATTAACCCTTTGATCGCCACGGTCCTTGATCGTGACATGATCAGAGGGACTTCCCACTGGAAACCGGACCCGATCAAAGACTTAAGGCATTTTAAGACTAGGCCTGGGGCTAAAATGTACAGGAGTAAAAAAAAAATGTAAAAACAGTATAGCTGAGCAAAGTAAGCCATAGAGAGTGAATTTTTAATCTCATCCTAAATATAGAGGGCAAATGCAAACACATCAGCACAGATGATGATGATAATAGTATTACATACCCGATCTCGGGAGCAGAATAAAGTGCAAAATATCACCCAATGACTGTCCAGAGTTCCTAATGGTTGGGGTGAATGATATATTATTTTCTGAGTTGGAGAAGGATTTGCTTGGAACTGCATATGAACACATTTTGCAAGGATAGGAACCGCATCTAAAGAAACTTGTACAACGTAGTCAGGTCTGTTTAGATTTAGGAGCTACATATAGACTCGGGGACAGAAAATTCCCCAAAGTAGGTGGTCCTTTGAATACTATTTGGCACCCTTGTTCCAGGATGCTTTTAGGTCTCGAATCCTCATAAAGGAGTGGCAGGTATTTTGAGCATTATCCTTTTTATATCTTGGATTTGTTGGCTATACAGGAGTATCAATGTAGGTTTGGTATTAGACTTATTTGTATTTTTTTAGTTGACCACTTATTCTTCACGTGATCTAAGATCTACTATATCGCTAGCTCTATTTAGCATCCATTTAGGTGCCGCTTGTATCATCACTTCACCATGCCGGATGGTTTATGAAATGTTTTCCTAATAAAGTCTATATATTATCAAGAGGATCGCTGGACCATATTTTCTTCTATTAGTATAGGAGAGCCATATATCACCAAGCTAGTCTTATTTATCATGTCCAAAGTATGGTGCGTTTACTGAGGGGAACTCCCTTAATTTTCCTTTCCGCACAGACCGTAACAAGGTTTTCGTATTATCTACCAGGCAAGCGGCTCGCTCTACATAGCTGGGTAAACATAATAACCCCTAAAAAACTTAGTGCATCTTCTCTTTCAGATATCCCACTACTAGCCCTCAAATATTCTTTATCTAACATACGTCTTAAAGGAGTTGTCCGGGCGTGGGATGTTTTTTCATACTGATGACCTATCCACAGCATGGGTCATCAGTTTATGAACCCGGGGGGGTTCCGACACCTGGACCCTGCACCGATCAGCCGCTCCACCTGCCTCCGGGCATCGGCTGTTCGTGCTAGAAGCAGATGGCTTACGTCACAGTATAGCGGGTGTGCTGCAATACTGCAGCTCTGCTCTAATTCAAGTGAATAGGTACAGAGTTGCCGATCTGCAGCATGGCCACTATGCAGTATACAGAGGCATCTGCTTCTGGCACTGGACTCTGCATACAGTGCTTAAAGAGGCTCTGTCACCAGATTTTGCAACCCCTATCTGCTATTGCAGCAGATCGGCGCTGCAATGTAGATTACAGTAACGTTTTTATTTTTTAAAAAACGAGCATTTTTGGCCAAGTTATGACCATTTTTGTATTTATGCAAATGGAGCTTGCAAAAGTCCAAGTGGGCGTGTTTAAAGTAAAAGTCCAACTGGGCGTGTATTATGTGCGTACATCGGGGCGTTTTTACTACTTTTACTAGCTGGGCGTTCTGACGAGAAGTATCATCCACTTCTCTTCAGAACGCCCAGCTTCTGGCAGTGCAGACACACAGCGTGTTCTCGAGAGATCATGCTGTGTCGTCACTCACAGGTCCTGCATCGTGTCGGACGAGCGAGGACACATCGACACCAGTGGATACAGTTGATTCTGCAGCAGCATCGGCGTTTGCAGGTAAGTCGATGTAGCTACTTACCTGCAAACGCTGATGCTGCTGCAGAATCAACTGTAGCCTCTGGTGCCGATGTGGCCGACACGATGCAGGACCTGGGGCAGGAAGTGAGTGACGTCACAGATCTGCACTGCCAGAAGCTGGGTGTTAACGAACAGAAGTGGATGATACTTCTCGTCAGAACGCCCAGCTAGTAAAAGTAGTAAAAACGCCCCGATGTACGCACATAATACACGCCCAGTTGGACTTTTACTTTTAAACACACCCACTTGGACTTTTGCACGCCTCATTTGCATAAATACAAAAATGGTCATAACTTGGACAAAAATGCTTGTTTTTTAAAAATAAAAACGTTACTGTAATCTACATTGCAGCGCCTATCTGCTGCAATAGCAGATAGGGGTTGCAAAATCTGGTGAAAGAGCCTCTTTAACATCCAGTGCCCGGAGGCACCCGGAAAAGCTGATCGGCGGGGTCCGGGTGTTGGACCCCCACCGATCATATACTGATGACCACAGGATAGGTTATCAGTATGAAAAAACGTTGCGTGCCCAGTCAACCCCTTTAATGACTGAGTGAAAGTGTCATTACTGATCTAGGGAAACTGGCATTTCAATCATGACACACAAGTTTCCCTTTCTAACCTGCTGTTTTATAATACCTTAAAATCTGTTACATTCTCTCATTCATTACAATTCCAAACCCTTTACCACAACAATCTCCCATGTAAAAAATTGTCGATACTAGAGGAATGTCCCTAGCATTTTGCTCCAGGTTACTATAACAAATCAGACTAGAATGTGAAAACTAACTAGAAGCCCTTATTTTCGATGGAATATTGGAAGGACGTCCTATACTGGTCAATTAGGTGTTCCCATAGCAATAATCATTCAGAACAGTGCCGGAAAATGTAACTTCGATGTTATCTGATAGACTAGCCCAAGTACTAGTCATCGTGCTTGAGAAACTGTGGACAAAAAGGAACTATAGCCCACATGTGGTGGCTCTGCCCTGTTAAACTACCATTATGGGACGCAGTTTTTAGACCAGTATCCCTACTTGCTGGTACACACATGGCCCCATCACCTGCCCACGCAATACTCTTCCTAGGCTTATCTAATATACACTATATGTATAGACGGGTTTGTTTGCTCATACGTCAACCAATATATGCAACACGAGTTCACTTACACCCTTGATCTGCAGTCCAGGACAAAGCTGCAAAACCAATGGAAATTATGGATAACTAATCCAATTCTGTAATGTGAGATTGTTTGCTTCGAGTTACATTCTTGCTCCATATTGGGAAGATTTTGCATGTCCCACCCACCATACAAACTGCGTAGTTCATATATTTTATATGACTCATTCCCATACTTACTGTTCTCTTTTCTTTTTTCTTTTTTTACCCCTGTTTTTATTTATTTTTTTAATTAAATGGATATATTGTTTGTTATTGTTGGCCTAGCTGTTGTTGAAAAATCTCCATAAGAAAGATCATGTAATTCTTGACATGTCACTATTTGTAACTACATAATTTCTATGAATAATATGTATGTGCCGACTTATTTATCCATATACCGTACATTGTAGAACCTTTCAACAAAAACTACAGCTAAAAAAAACGGTCTATGGGCCTTTTGCTGTACCTCCATATGCCTCAGACTTTATACAGTGGCATATGGAGAATTTTATTCTCTTGGATTCATTCAGTACTTGTTCCATCCATTTCCATATTACACAGATTTATTTCTTGAAGCATTTCTTCTAGAGGCGTTTACCTTCATACTACGGAGCTGTACAGAAATGCCGTACAGTGGCACATCAGTGGTTTGTTTAATTTATTATACATCTGTTAGGCAATTTTGCAGACAATAGTATCATTTTTCTATTTTTTATTTTATTTTCTGAAACCTTGATCATGTAAAGCTAACAATTTATTATTTTTATTTTCATTTGTTTGCTTTTGATTATAGAATGGGTGTTGCATTTTCTGGTGCTAATGGAGAAATTCTGGAAATCAAAATCCTTGGCAAACTGGAAAGGTAACTACTTTATTCCTTTAAAATGAAAAAAAAAAAAAAAAAGTTAAAGGTGTTCTCTGGGACTTTGATTGATGGCCTATCCTTTGGATAAGTCATCAATGTCAGATCGGTGGGGGTCTGACTCCCGGCACCCCTACTGATCAGCTGATTGAAGGGACCACAATGGCAAACGCCACAGCCTCTTCATAGTTTACCAGGCACCGTGCTGTACACTTAGCGGCCGTTTAAAGTGAATGGGACCGGGCTGCACAAAACTGGAATCTTTGAGGGTGTCGGGATTTGGATCCTCACCGATCTGTTATTGATGATCTATCCTAAGGACAGGCCATCAATATAAAAGTCCCAGAGAACCCCTTTAAGCACTAGTTATATGAAAAAAAAAAAAAAAGCTTGATAGATGTTTGAGACTGGATTTCCTAAGGTTGTATATTTCTTAAACCTTTTTTTTTTTACCCTTTTGTGTTAATACTGACAGTGTTCATGAAACACTAGAAGTTTTAACCGAATAAAGTTATATTTTTCATATATAGGTTATAAATTCCTTGAGGGGTGTAGCTTCCCAAATGGGTCACTGGAGGGGGTTTTCCATTGTTTTGGTCCCTCAGGGGCTGTGCATATGCGACATGGCACCTGAAAACCATTCCTGCAAAACTTGAGCTCAAAGTCAAATGGAGCTCCTTCCATTCTGTGCCCTGCCGTGTGTCAAAACATATGTGGTATTTCCGTAATCGGGAGAAATTGCTTTACAAATGTTGGGGCGTTTTTTCTCAGTTCTTGTAAAAATGTAAAATTTCTAAATTTTTTCAGAAAAAAAAGTAGCTTTTCATTTTCACAGACTAATTCCATTAAATGAAGCAAAAAACCTGTGGAGTTGAAATGCTAACTATTCCCTTAGATAAATTCCTTGAGGGGTGTAGTTTCCAAAATGGAGTCACTTTTCTAGGTGTTTCCACTGTTTTGGCCCCACTAGTCCTCTTCAAACCTGACATGGTGCCTAAAATATATTCTAATAAAAAGGAGGCCCCAAAATCCTCTAGGTGCTCCTTTACTACTGAGGCCTGTGTTTGTCCATTACCACACTAGGGCAACGTGTGGGAGATTTCTAAAAACTGCAGAATCTGGGCAATAAATATTGAGTTGTGTTGCTCGGGTAAAACCTTCTGTGGTACAATGAAAAATAATGTATTACCAATGAATTTCGGTAAAAAAAAAAAAATGAGATTTGTAACTTTCACCTCTACTTTGCTTTAATTCCTGTGAATCGCTGAAAGGGTTAAGAAACGTTCTGAATGCTGTTTTGACTACTTTGAGGGGTGCAGTTTTTAAAATGGGTGATTTATGGGGACTTTCTAATATACAAGACCCTCAAAGCCACTAAGTTTTCTTGAAAATGTGAGATATTGCTGCTAAAGTTCTAAGTCCTGTAACATCCTAGAAAAATAAAAGGATGTTCAAAAAGTGATGCCAACATAAAGTAGACATATGGGAAATTTTAACTAGTGACCATTTTGTGTGGTATTATCTGTTTTAGAAGCAGATCCATTTAAATTCTAAAAAATTCTAATTTTTGCAAAATTTCTCTAAATGTTGGTGTCTTTCACAAATAAATACAGAATTTGTCGACCAAATTTTTCCACTAACAAAGTACAATATGTCTCGAGAAAACAATCTCCGAATCGCTTGGATGGGTAAAAGGATTCCCAAGTTATTACCACATATAGTGACACATGTCAGATTTGAGAAAAATCTGCTGTGTCCGCAAGGCCAAAACAGGCTGTATCTTGAAGGGGTTAAAGGTGATTAACAACGTTTCCCATGGTAAATTTGTGACTGATATCAAAGCAACAGTTCATACATGCATTGGGTCACTACCTCAGATATCAAGCATCCTGTGTTTTCTGTCATTGCCATTTAGAAATCCTCCTGACCTTTTCCGATCACCTGTAGATGAGGCGAGGGTATTGCCAGAAGCCCCATTACAAATGAGGAGGAGCACCTGCCACACTGCTTCTTGCTGTTGGAGTGTGATTTCAACATATAATATGGCTGCCACAAACCGGGCTAGAATATTCTAATAAACTGGTTATTTTTTTCCTTGGGTGATGAGAAAGAGCATCATTAGGATTGGGTTAGGGGTTGGGTGGTAATTTCATTTCATTCTTCGTTTTTAAGTTCAGGATGTAATTTCGAGAGATGGTATAAGAAATGACTCCATTCAAGAGGAATCGTTTTATTCTTTTGTTACATTTGAAAACAAAATAGTGTGTATTTTTTTCAGGTACAAGCTTCTTCATGTGTTGGAGTTTGATGCAAATCGACGCCGGATGAGTGTCATTGTTGAGAGTCCTTCTGGTAAGTTTTTAGAGGTTTTAAGAATCGCAGTGATTTATCTTCTATTCTGTTAGCATGTATGTCCTTAATTCTTTCCAGGGGAAAAGATACTTTTCACCAAAGGAGCGGAGTCTGCTATCCTTCCCAATGCCAAAAGCGGAGAAATAGATAGAACGAGACTGCATGTAGATGAATTTGCCTTAGTAAGTTTTTTATTTCTGGAATTAATTTTATTTGTTTATTAATAATAGATTTTTTTTAAAAAAGGTTTCCATATGACATTTGTGTCTGAAAAAATAGTTCAACCTCTTGGTCTGGGTTCACACAGAAAATTCAGCAAACGGTTATTCTCTCTTGATGGAACTCCCTTTGGTAGTTAAAGCAGTGTTGCCCCCTTCCCTCTCCTAGTACCAATTGTGCCCCACTCTCTGCTACTTCAGGGCAAGTCTCTTACTTCCTCTCTGTACTCACAGCAGCCACCTCTAAGTTTTTACAGAAGCTGCTCCCCACCTTCATTCTAGTTAAATCAGGCCACTACCATAGTTGGCACCAATAAGAGACCAATGCATTTGGATTACACAAGTCATTATAGGACTGTTTCCGTGACATCATCCAACTTCCTGCATTAGAAGCACTTGGCTTCTGAATGCATGTAGGACAAGGAGTAAAACCTGGTAGGTAAAATGACTCCAGTATGTCAGAAAATTTCGCAGTTGTAATATTCTAATGACACAAATGTATGGGGCAAATTTTTTTTATTTATTTATTAACTTTTGCCGCTATCTCAGTCAGAACAAAAACATACAAATGTAAAAAAAAATATGATTGTATTTTAATCATCAAACCATGATTGTCTTGACCAAGTTACCATAACAAGAAATATATGTGTAGGTATATATGTATTTTATTAGTGGTTATGGTAATTTTGTTCATGACAGCCTTGCTATATCGTATAATTCACCTATCGCCCAGAACGTTCTAAATTTTTTTTTATATACATTTGGTATGTATTTGTTGCTCCTCAACCAAAATTAAAATGTTCTATTGATTCAGTTGTAAGTTGTTTTTTGTTTTATTTTTAGAAAGGGCTTCGGACATTGTGTGTGGCCTATAGGAAATTTACACCAGAAGAGTATCAAGAAATAGACAATAGTCTACATGATGCCCGTACTGCGTTACAGCAAAGGGAAGAGCGCCTGGCTGATGTATTTGACCTTATTGAAAGAGACCTGGAGTTACTGGGAGCAACTGGTGTTGAAGACAAGTAAGAACCCCTATGTAGCAATTTTCATGGACCTACTTACAGCAAGCATGTTACTCTTACGGAGACTTAGAGTTTAGTATAAATGATGTGTAGACCAAGATATCTTAAACTTGTACAGGGAAAAAAAAATTGTATATACTGTATGGCAGAGGTCCCAAATTGGTGGCCTGCTGTGTGGTCATTGCTCACCTACCACCAACGATAACAGCAGTGCAGGAGAGGGACTGCACTGCGCTCCTTCACGACGGCACACTCCTTCTTCAGCCTCCTCTCCCGAGGGAGATACGGCAGGCCGCAGATGAAAACATCAGGGGCTGTATGAGGCCCGCAGGGTGCCGAATCTCCCTCTGAAGAGGAGAACGCTGTGGATTCCACTTCTTGAGGGAGCCCTGATGGCGTTATCTATAGGAGGGGTGGCACTATCTTAAGGGGGGGTGGGGGCCTATATATAGGGTGTGTGTGTGCCCATCTATGTATGTATGTGTGTGTGTGTGGCCCATCTATAGGTGTGTGTGTGTGGCCCATCTATGTGTGTGTGTGTTTGTGTGGCCCATCTATAGGTGTGTGTGTGTGTGTGGCCCATCTATCTATGTGTGTGTGTGTGTGTGTGTGTGTGTGTGTGTGTGTGTGTGTGTGGCCCATCTATAGGTGTGTGTGTGTGTGTGTGACACCCAACTATAGGGCCATGTGTTTGGCCCATCTACAGGGGTGTGTGTGGGGCCCATCTATAGGGGGGTGTGTGGGGCCTATCTATAGGGATGTGTGTGTCGGGCCTATCTATAGCAGTAGTATACTATGTAGTATTGTTCAGTCTATGCAAGATGTTTGTAAATTGCAAGCGGATTTGAACGCACTAAGTGTTTGTGCATCCACTTGGTAAATGAAGTTTAATGTAGATAAATGTAAAGTTATGCACCTGGGTACGAACAACTTGCATGCATCATATGTCCTTGACTGGAGTCACTTGTTGAGAAGGATCTGGGTGTACTTGTAGATCATAAACTAAATAACAGCATGCAATGTCAATCAGCTGCTTCAAAGGCCAGTAAGATATTGTCGTGTATTAAAAGAGGCATGGACTCGCGGGACAGGGATATAATATTACCACTTTACAAAGCATTAGTGAGGCCTCATCTAGAATATACAGTTCAGTTCTGGGCTCCAGTTCATAGAAAGGATGCCCTGGAGTTGGAAAAAATACAAAGAAGAGCAACGAAGCTAATAAGGGGCATGGAGAATGTAAGTTATGAGGAAAGATTACAATAATTCAACCTATTTAGCCTTGAAAAGAGACGACTAAGGGGGGGGGGGGGGGACATGATTAATTTATATAAATATATGAATGGCACATGCAAAAAATATGGTGAAATCCTGTCCCATGTAAAACCCCCTCAAAAAACAAGGGGGCACTCCCTCCGTCTGGAGAAAAAAAGGTTCAAGCTTCAGGGGCGACAAGCCTTCTTTACTGTGAGAACTGTGAATCTATGGAATAGCCTACCGCAGGAGCTGGTCACAGCAGGGACAGTAGATGGCTTTAAAAAAGGGTTAGATAATTTCCTAGAACGAAAAAAAATATTAGATCCTATGTGTAGAAATATTTCCCTTCCCTTTTCCCATCACTTAGTTGAACTTTATGGACGTGCCTTTTTTTCAACCGTACAAACTATGGAGCTAATATAGGGGGGGTGTGTGTGTGGGGGTTATCTATAGGGTAGGGGCCCCATCTATAGGGGGTGTGTGTGGCCCGGTCTATAGGGGTGTGTGGGGGATTATAGGGGGTGTGTATCTATAGGGAGTGTCTGTGTGGGCTTATCTATAGGGGGTGTTTCTGTGAGGGGGCACTGTTGCGCTATCTACAGAGCGGCTGCCCAATCTTGACATTCTTGTGATTGCCAAACGCTGCAAACTGAGCCGCCAGACTGCATTTAGCGAAACTTGACCTGGAAAACTGCATTGTTAAAATATTAACGTGGAATAAACTCGCAATTTTCCGGTAAGTTGAAAGTGGTATTATAGTAATTTAGTATTATTATAGTAATAATTTATTACGTATTGTTATAATAGTTCAAATAACTATTTGATGAAGAGTAATTTTGTATTGTATAAATATTGAAAGTAATGCGGCCCGTCAACTTCACATTATTTCTATATGAGGCCTATTTACCCGGCCGAGTTTGAGACCCCTGCTGTATGGAGTATAAGTCCCTTTCCGTCTCTCTCTACGTTTCTCTACTATTTGTGTGTTGTGTTTTTGGTGTGTAAAATCGAATATCTCCCTGAAATCTGATTTTAGGCTCCAGGACAAGGTTCAGGAAACAATTGAGGCACTCCGGCTAGCAGGAATAAAAGTGTGGGTGCTGACAGGAGACAAACACGAGACAGCTGTCAGTGTCAGCTTATCCTGTGGACATTTCCACAGAACAATGAATATTCTTGAACTTGTTCAACAAAAATCAGACCGTGAATGTGCTGAGCAACTACGACAGCTTGCTAGGCGGTAAGTGGACAAACAGCATTTGGAACACAGTTCCTCACTTTTCTGGGTGTCTAAAATAATAAATAATTTGTTAACACAGTAAAACTGGGTTCACGGTTCAGTGTCAGAGAAATACTACAGTTGGTTTATATTAGTGCTTAAAGAGGCTCTGTCACCAGATTTTGCAACCCCTATCTGCTATTGCAGCAGATAGGCGCTGCAATGTAGATTACAGTAACGTTTTTATTTTAAAAAAATGAGCATTTTTGGCCAAGTTATGACCATTTTTGTAGTTATGCAAATGAGGCTTGCAAAAGTCCAAGTGGGTGTGTATTATGTGCGTACATCGGGGCGTTTTTAATACTTTCACTAGCTGGGCGCTCTGATGAGAAGTAACATCCTCTTCTCTTCAGAACGCCCAGCTTGTGACAGTGCAGATCTGTGACGTCACTCACAGGTCCTGCATCGTGACGGCCACATCGGCACCAGAGGCTACAGTTGATTCTGCAGCAGCATCAGCGTTTGCAGGTAAGTCGATCTTACCTGCAAACGCTGATGCTGCTGCAGAATCAACTGTAGCCTCTGCTGCCGATGTGGCCGTCACGATGCAGGACCTGTGAGTGACGTCACAGATCTGCACTGTCAGAAGCTGGGCATTCTGAAGAGAAGAGGATGTTACTTCTCTTCACAGCGCCCAGCTAGTAAAAGTATTAAAAACGCCCCGATGTACGCACCTAATACACGCCCACTTGGACTTTTACTTTTAAACACACCCACTTGGACTTTTGCAAGCCTCATTTGCATAATTACAAAAATGGTCATAACTTGGCCAAAAATGCTCGTTTTTTAAAAATAAAAACGTTACTGTAATCTACATTGCAGCGCCTATCTGCTGCAATAGCAGATAGGGGTTGCAAAATCTGGTGACAGAGCCTCTTTAAGGAGGCCCTGTCACCAGATTATAAATGTCCTATCTCCTACATAGTCTGATCGGCGCTGGAATGTAGATAACAGCAGTGGTTTTTGTTTTTAAAAACGATCATTTTTGAGCAAGTTATGAGTGATTTTTGATTTATGCTAATTAGTTTCTTAATAGACAACTGGGCGTGTTTTTACTTTTGACCAACTGGGCGTTGTGAAGACCAATCAGACCAATCAGTGTCATACACTTCTCATTGTTCCAGCCCAGCGTGATTGTGCAGTGAAAGAAGCTGGGCTGGAACAATGAGAAGTGTATGACGCTGATTGGTCACTGATTGGTCAGCCTCAAACACTTCTCTTCACAACGACCAGTTGGTAAAAAGTAAAAACACGCCCAGTGGGTCATTAGGAAACTAATTAGCATAAATCTAAAATTGCTCGTAACTTGCTCAAAAATTATCGTTTTTCAAAATAAAAACCACTGTCATCTACATTACAGCGCCGATCAGATTATGTAGGAGATAGGGCACTTATAATGTGGTGACAGAGCCTCTTTAAATTCCATTTTGCATTTTAGGAGCTCCCTTCCAATGTATTCTCCCATATAACATTCAAAATATTTTGTTACCCTTTTCTAATTTAGGCAGAAAGAAGATCATGTGATCCAGCACGGGCTGGTTGTTGATGGAGCCAGCCTTTCTCTTGCACTCAGGGAACATGAAAAACTTTTCATGGAAGTGTGCAGAAACTGCTCTGCAGTGCTATGCTGTCGAATGGCACCGTTACAAAAAGCCAAGGTATGATAAGTCAATTATTGCTAAATAATCAATAACTTTTGCTCTCCTCTTTATCTCAAGTTTTTAGCAGCATAAACGATTAACTTCACTCTCTCAATTAATTACACGTTGTATCCCCCCTTTTTATCCAGGTAGTAAGGTTATTAAAAACGTCTCCTGAGAAGCCAATCACACTTGCCATTGGTGATGGTGCAAATGATGTGAGCATGATACAAGAAGCTCATGTTGGCATAGGTGAGTAAATGGTTTACTTTTGTGCACTGCAGTTTCTTCTGAAGATAGTTCATTCTGATTTGTATTGTGTGTGCTTTAAAGTTACGGTAATGGAGAAAAGTATGAAAATATTGTTAACCCCTTCAGGGCAGAGCCTGTTTTGGCCTTGAGAACAAAGACGATTTTTTCAAATCTGATGTGTGTCACTTTATGTGGTAATTACTTGGGAATGCTTTTACCTATCCAAGTGATTCTGAGATTGTTTTCTCATTGTACTCTGTTAGTGAAAAAATTTGGTTGATAAATTCAAGATTTGTGAAAAACACCAAAATGTAGAGAAAATTTGCAACAATTAGCATTTTTCTAAATTGAAATGTAACTGCTTGTAAGACGGATACCACACAAAATAGTTACTATTTCACATATCCCATATCTCTATGCAGCAATTTCTCATATTTTCAAGGAAATTTCAAAAGGCTATTTTTTCTTGGACCAGTTCAGTTCTGATGTGGCTTTGAGGGCCTTATATATTAGAAAGTCCCCATAAATCACCCCATTTTGAAAACTGCACCCCTCAAAGTATTCAAAACAGCATTCAGAAAGTGTTCTTAATCTTTAAGCGTTTCACAGGATTTAAAGCAGAGGTGAAATTTACAAATATCGTTTTTTTTTTATGTTGCCAAAATTAATGTGTAATAAATTTTTCTCTGTAACACAGAAGGTTTTACCAGAGAAATGCAACTCAATATTTTATTGCCCACAGTTTTTAGAAATATTCCACATGTGGTCCCAGTGTGCTAATGGACTGAAACACCGGCCTCAGAAGCAAAGGAGCACCTAGTGAATTTGGGGCCTCCTTTTTTTAGAATATATTTTAGGCACCATGTCCGGTTTGAAGAGGTCTTGTGGTGCCAAAACAGTAAAAACAAAACAAAACACTGCAACATTGGTAAAGCAATTTCTCACGATTACGGCAATACTCCATATGTGGTAATAAACTGCTGTCTGGTCCCACAGCAGGGCTCAGAAGTGAAGGAGCGTCAATTGGATTGTGGAGCGCAGATTTTGCTGGAATAGTTTTCAGTGCCATGTCGCGTTTGCAATGCACTGGAGGGACCAAAACAGTGGAAACCCCACAAAAGTGTGCCCATTTTGGAAAATACAGCCCTCAAGGAATTTTTCTAGTAGTATAGTTGGCATTTTGACCCCATAGTTTTTTTTGCAGAATTCATTGGAATTAGTCTGTGAAGATTAAAATCTTTACAAGGAATAAAGCAGAAAAAGCACCCCAACATTTGTGACGCAATTTCTACCGGTTACGGCAATATGCCATATGTGGTAATAAACTGCTGTTTGGACCCAGAGCAGGGCTTAGAAGGGAAGGAGTGCTATTTGGCTTTTTTTAGCTCAAATTTATCTGAAAGGGTTTTCGGCTGTCGTGTCGCATTTGCAAAGCCCCTGAGAGACCAAAACAGTGTAAATATCCCAAAAAATGACCCCATTTTGGAAACTACACCACTTAAGGAATCCATCTAGGGGTATAGTGAGGATTTAGATCCCACAGGTCTTTTGCAGAATTTATTAGAATTAGGCCTCATGCAAACGACCGTAGCCATGTGCACAGCCGTGATTTTCGGGTTGGTCGGGGGCGGAGTGTCACCCAAGAGCAGCCCGCAAATCGCAGGACGTGCACATGGCCGCGGCCATTATTTGCTATGAGCCTGGACCTCCGAACACGGCCATGATAAGACATGCCTGTTCTTTCTGCGGTCCGGGCTCCTGGACCATGCACGAACCGTGGAAACCACGGTCGTGTGCATGGCCCCATAGGAATGAATGGGCCCTCAATTCTCCCGTGTATTTTCGTGGGAATTGCTGCCGCAAAAGCACGTTTGTGTGCATTGGGCCTTAGGCTGTGAAAATGAATATCAACATTATTTCCACTAAAATGTTGAATTTTTTCATTTTCATAAATGAGGAAAAAGCACCTCAACATTTGTAAAGGAAATTCTCCCGAGTATGGCTATACCCCACATGTGGTCATAAATGTATTTTTGTTAGAAATTAATTAACCCTTTCCGGAGTGATCCATTTTTTTCTTTTTCGTTTTTCCCTTCCCGCTTTCTAAGAGCCATAGCTTTTTTTTATTTTTGGTGTTTGTGGTGTTTTATTTGTGGTGTTAGGGCTTATTTCTTGCGGGACACCATTTAAAGTACAATTTAATGTACTAGGAAACTGAAAATAAAATTCTTTGCAGGCTGAAATTGGAAAAAACTGCGACTCCTCCATTGTTTTTTGGGTTTTGTTTTTACTGCTTTCACCAAATTTATATCGTTTTTTTTTAAATATTTTACTACTTTTGCAAAGTAAAAACGATTTGTTAAAAAAAAAATTGTTTTTTTTCACCACATTCCAAGAGGCATAACTTTTTTTTCTTTTTTGGTTGATTGAGAGGTGTGAGGGCTTATTTTTTGCAGGATGAGCTATAGTTTTTATTGGTATAATTTTTTTGGTACATACAACTTCTTGAACTCTTTATTACCGTTTTTTTTACTTTTTAGGTGACCAAATTTACAGTGATTTTTGCGTTTTAAATTCTTTATCTTTTACGGTGTTCACCGTGCGAGGTAAATAATGGTATATTGTAATAGTTCGGACTTTTACCGACGCAGCGATAACAATTTTGTGATTTATTTTTTATTTTTTACATTACTTTAGAGAAAAAATGGGAAAAGGGGTTTTATTAAATTTTTTTCACTAATAAAGTTTTTCAATTTTTTATACACATTTTATTAGTCCCCCTAGGGGACTTGAGCCAGCAATCGTTCCATCGCTGGTACAATACACAGCAATACTAATGTATTGCAGTGTATTGTCATTTTTACAGGCTTCTGTAATACACAGCTGACAACCGCAGCATGTGGAGCAATTGAGTCGTGGTGCGCAAATGGGTTAATGCGCAGCAGATGGTGCAGAGTGAAAATTAACATTTTCCACTGATATGCCATTTTAGTAAACAATATGTTTCGTCTAGTTTGTGCCACTGAAGACCAATACCTCATAAAATATTAATAGAGTTCTCCCTGGTATGGCGATGCCATATCTGTGGACGTAAACTGGTGTTTGGGCATGCTGTTGGGTTCAGAAGGGAGGGAGCGGCATTTGGCTTTTGGAGCGCAGATTTAGCTTGGTAGTATTCTGTTTGGGGTTTTACTTGTATTTCAGTTTATGATGTGGGGGCATAGGCTGTGTGGAGTACATCAGGGCATAATAAGTGGGTATAATAATGTGGTAAATAAATAATCTGCAGATGAGTGGCTGGTGTCTCACTGATTAATTACAAGAGAGAGAGGATCGCCCTCAGGCGACAAGCCAAATTTCCCAACTACCCAAAAATAAATTAAATTTTAATCTTTATTAGCTACTTGTAGCAGGACAAACCACACACACAGATTTAAAATTCTCACTATCAGAGGATCGGATGACAGTAATTTGCCTGTACAGACAAGCATTAGGTAGCTACCAATAAGGCACGTATCAATAGGTCCAGTAAGTTAGATTTAACAGTAGTCAACTAAATGGATAGCATAGTGGATCCGATCAATGATAGGAATTAAAATGAGTTAGACAGCCCCCCCGACATGTTTCGCTACTAAGTAGCGTCCTCAGGGGTACACGGGGCTAATGGCGACGCGGCGAGACGGAAGCTCCTGATATGGACCGGTAGAATGACGTGTAGTGGGGGTGTGTCAAGAGAAACAACCAGTCACGTCATGGGAGACAAGTCCGTGGTGTGGGGAGGGAGGATCGACGAATGGGAGACAGAGTAAGGTTGGCTAATGGCAGAGGAGCTGGGGCGCAAGCGCAGAAGAGCAATACCGGACTTAGTCTATGTGTGTCAAGCCAAATATACGAGCGCTCATTGGCGCATGCGCAGATGTAATAGTAGTGACTTAGACGGAGGGTAGCAGGTTCCCATCACATTGCCGGCAAGAAACGGCGCAGGCGCAGCAGCGCAATAAGTGTACTTAGAAGAAGGGAATAAGTAAAGTGAGAGGAGGTAGAGACGCATGCGCAGAGGGACAGTTTCGGACTTAACATATATGTAGTATATCGGGTCGGGACCAAATGGCGCAGAGGTACATGTTATGTCTTAGACACGTAGTCAAGGGGCATTGGTCCCTATCAGTAAACTGTGGGAAACTAATCTCCCACATGGCTACAGATAAATAAAGCGCTAGCGCAGCAGCCCAATGTGTGCAATCTAAGAGGAGTGAGTGAGTGGAATGAAGTAATGAAAAAAAGGGGGGGGAGGGGGGGAACGGGGTTTGGGGCACTGGAACAGATGTATAAAGTCTGAACTATGTGTATATATAGCATAGCAGAACAAGGTCACAGTAGATAAAAATATTAATACACTATGGAAAGTGGCTCATCCAATCGGATAGCCATAAAAAAAGACGCATGTGCGAAAGAACGCTAAATGTGCATGTAAGAGATGAGAAAAGGGAGGGGAAAAGGGTGCTCTATCTACACAAAAGCCAGAATTAACGGCCCTCCATAACGAAACCACAGAAATGACATAGAAGCATTAGTATATGGTGAGTATTACATAGCAGGTCCACCAAGTACCAACATCATCAAGAAGGTCCATATCACGAGATGTCTATTCCATTCATAAATACTGGGACAATAAGTGTTATCCCCTATGTTACTAAATACATATATGTCGCCATATTTGTGTGGTACTTGTCATAAGGGTAAATGTAATTGACATATATAAAGCCCTCACACTGGATGTGTGGGGTCAGAAAAATAGTCACCAAAATATAACAATACTTTGGGATATGTATGGCATAGTAACACACTACAAGATATAGAATGAGGGGCGCAGTGGCCATAGTATAGAAACACTATATTTTACTGATGCAAAATAACAGCAGAATAAGTTCATAGGAAGGCACTAAAAGTGAAGCCCTCATTCAAACCCATGGGAGACATGGTATTGAGACGGTAAATCCACCGCGCTTCCTCCTGTAGGAGTCTACGGTCAAGATTACCTGCTCTGGGGCCCATTTTGATCTGGGTAACCCCCCAGAATTTGAGTAGCCCTGAATCACCCCCATGATGCTCATGGGTATGTCTAGAGAGGGTAGTGTCTTCTTTATGTTTGATGGTACTAAGATGTCTGGATACACGTCTTCTCAGTTCTGGCACCGTTTTTCCCACGTACAGCTTGGGACATGGGCATCTAACAATGTAGATGACCCCTTTACTCTGACAGTTAAGGAACTGTTTGATGGAGTATGTTTTGCCATCAGTGGGATTAGTAAAATCTTTAACCGTTGGCATGAAGGGACAGAAGGTACACCTACCACAGGGGTGGAACCCCTTGACTGACTATGTGAGCCATGTAGATAGAGTACTAGTTGAAGTTGAATGATGACTGTGTACCAGAAGGTCACGCAAATTCTTCCCCCTGCGGTAGGTGATGCTAGGATTGACGGAGACAGCATCCTTCAGGTCAGGGTCAGCAGTAAGTATATCCCAATGCCTCCGTAAGATTTGGGAGACTTGAGGGGAGCATGCATCAAAGGTGCCAATGCAACGAATGGCACTAGATGATCCGGTATTAGTAGCTACAGTTCCCCTATTAGACAGAAGGTCAGTTCTCTGGGAGGCCCTCGCCCTTGCGTATGCCCTATGGAGCCATTTCTTGGGATACCCACATGCTCTAAACTTGTGATAGAGTTTATCACATTCCAATTGAAAAGATGTTTCACTAGAGCAGTTTCGTTTCGCTCTCAAGTACTGGCCTATAGGTATCCCTTTCTTAAGGGCTGGGGGATGGTAACTATCCCAGTGTAGATAGTTATTTGTGGCTGTGGCCTTTCGAAATATGTCAGTTTGGACACCGCGACCAGGATCCAAAGAGATCTTGAGATCAAGAAAGTTAATGGCATGGTCATGTATCTCGTAGGTGAACTTCATGCCAATGTGATTGGTATTGAGTATAGACATGAAGTCAGTGAAGGTGTTGACATCCCCATCCCAGAGGATGAGGATGTCCTCTATATATCTACCCCAGAAGAATGTGATGGGAACCTGCTACCCTCCGTCTAAGTCACTACTATTACATCTGCGCATGCGCCAATGAGCGCTCGTATATTTGGCTTGACACACATAGACTAAGTCCGGTATTGCTCTTCTGCGCTTGCGCCCCAGCTCCTCTGCCATTAGCCAACCTTACTCTGTCTCCCATTCGTCGATCCTCCCTCCCCACACCACGGACTTGTCTCCCATGACGTGACTGGTTGTTTCTCTTGACACACCCCCACTACACGTCATTCTACCGGTCCATATCAGGAGCTTCCGTCTCGCCGCGTCGCCATTAGCCCCGTGTACCCCTGAGGACGCTACTTAGTAGCGAAACATGTCGGGGGGGCTGTCTAACTCATTTTAATTCCTATCATTGATCGGATCCACTATGCTATCCATTTAGTTGACTACTGTTAAATCTAACTTACTGGACCTATTGATACGTGCCTTATTGGTAGCTACCTAATGCTTGTCTGTACAGGCAAATTACTGTCATCCGATCCTCTGATAGTGAGAATTTTAAATCTGTGTGTGTGGTTTGTCCTGCTACAAGTAGCTAATAAAGATTAAAATTTAATTTATTTTTGGGTAGTTGGGAAATTTGGCTTGTCGCCTGAGGGCGATCCTCTCTCTCTTGTAATTTAATAGTGTGCCTGCCAACTACCTGGGGTCTCCCTCTTATTTCTCTGTTTTCACTGATAAATGGCGCCCAATCTTAACCGCTTTTTGAACACGTTTTGCATCGCCATAGAGGGCTAGGAATTGAAAAAACATTTTCTCCACTGGAGCGGTGTGAGGGTTTATTTGTTTCGGCACAATCTGCAGTTTCATTGGTACCATTTTGGGGTACATGCGTTTTTTTTTTTTTATCACTTTCTATTCAATTTTTTAGCAAGCAAGTTGACCAAAAACCATCAATTCTGACCATGGCTTTTATTCTTTTTTTTTTACGGAGTTCATCCTGAGCTATGAATGACAATCTTACTTTATTCTGTGGGTCGATATGATTACGGTGATACCATATGTATTTTGTTTTGCAGTGTTTGCGCAATAAAATCCCTTTTTTTTATAAAATGTATTTTTTTGTGTCCCCATGTTCTGAGAGCCGTATTTTTTTTTTATTTTTTTTTTCCAGTCAAAAAAACTGTAAGGGCTTTTTTTTTTTTTTGCGTTACGGTTTGTAGTTTTTATTGGTACTGTTTTGGAGTAGATGCGACTTTTTGATCAGTTTTTATTCTATGTTTTGGGAGGGGTGGTGACCAAAATAATAGTGATTTTGCCATTGTTTTTTACTTATTTTTTTTGCGGTGTTCACCGTGCGGGAAAAATAATATTATAGTTTTTATAGTTTGGGTCGTTACAGACGCGGCGATATCAAATATGTGTACTTTTTTTTAACGTGTTCAATTTTTTCCTATAATAAAACACTTTTATTATCGGGAACAGAGCATTTTTGTTTTTGTAACTTATAACTTTTATTTTTACACTTTTATAAAACATTTTTCTTACTTTTTTTTTATTTATTTCTTTTGTCCCACTAGGGGATTTGAAAACTTGCAGCTCTGATCGCTGCTAGAATACATATATGTAGTGTAATGTATTCCAACTGTCATTGTGACGTGACAGTCACTCTGACAGGAAGCCTATGAGGACCAGCATCCCATAGGCTTCCGTACATGGCAGCCTGGAGGCCAGAATAGCCTCTGGTTGCCATAACAACCATTGGCAGCCACCCCCACCCCCACGGTTCCATGTGGGGGCTGCCAATCTACTCTGAACCCCGTAAATACGGCAATCGACCACTGCATCTAAGGGGTTAATTGCCAAAATCAGCTACGTTGGGCCGCTGATCGACAACAGGGAGAGCAGGGCAGACAACCTGCACAGTTAACCGCCGCTGCGTTGTAACGCCACGCGCCGGTTAACTATTAAAATCCAGACATAACTAGACGTCAAGGAACGTGAAATTACTGCACACCTTGACGTGCATTAACGGCAAGGTGTGCGAAGGGGTTAATGTTGCAGCTTGTTTCAATTACAATTTCTGAATCTGAAAGTAGCAGATTCCTGATGCATCAAGTACTTCTTACTATCACCACAAGTATATACTAGTCCTTCTCAAAGAATTAGGATATCATCAAAAAGTTAATTTTATTTCTGTAATTCCATTCAAAAAGTGAATCTCCTATATTATTATATAGATTCATTACAGCATTTTTCCAGCGTTTTTTTCTTTTAATGTTGTTGATTATGACTAACAGTTAATGGAAACCCAAGATTTAGTCTCTCAGAAAATTAGAATATTGGGTAAAAGTTGAAGATTGTGGACTCATGGTGACACTCTAATCAGCTAATCAACACCAAACTGCAAAGGTTTCCCAAGCCTTTAAATGGTCCAACAGTCTGGTTCAGTAGGCTACACAATCATGGGGAAGACTGCTGACTTGACAGTAAGCTACAAAAGGACATTGCTAAAGAAACTGGCTGTACCTGTCATCCACCTGTATCACAGGAACTGGAGCTAGCTCCGATCCCTGCCTTTAACCCCTTAGATGCAGCGATCACTGCATCTTTGTGGTTGTCAGCAGATTGGAAGCTCTGCCCTGCAATCGCAGTGCTGCCGACTGCTACTATGGCAACAGGAAACCTAACAATGGCCGCCTGCTCTGCCATTACGGAAGCCGATTAGGACTCGCCCGGAGGCGAAACCTAATCTGCTTGCTGTCAGTGAATGACTGACAGATCTAATACATTGCACTACATAGGTAGTGGAATGTATTCGTAAAAAAAATCTGACCGTTGGACCTTAAAGTCCCCTAGTGGGACTAAAGAAAAGTGGAAAAAAAAAAGTTCGAAAAATTATAATAAAAGTCTCCAGTAATAAAATTAAACACAATCGCCCTTTTTCCCTCATCAAGTCCTTTTGTTGTTGAAAAAAATAAACCATACATATTTGGTATCGCCGTGACCGTAACGGCCTAAACTATAAGAAATATTATGTTGTTTATTCCACGCGGTGAACGGCGTAAAGAAGAAAAGCCGTAAAAAACTACCAGAATTTGTTTTTTGGTTACTTTGGCCTACAAAAATTGAAATAAGTGATCGAAAAGTCGCGTGTATCCAAAAATAGTACCTATAAAAACTATAGCTCGTCTCGCAAAAAAAAAGCCTTCATACGGCTCCGTCAACGAAAAAATTAAAGTTCTGGTTCTCACAACTTGGCAACAGAAAAAATACATTCTTTTTTACAAAAGTAATTTTATTGTGCAAAAAGTTGTAAAACATAAAAAAGTGCTATAAATTAGGTATTGCTGGAATCGTACTAACCCGCGGAATAAAGTTAACATGTCATTTATAACGCATGGTGAACACTGTATATAAAAAAACAATGCCAGAATTGCTGTTTTTTTGGTCACCTTGCCTCCCAAAAAATAGGATAAAAAAATGATCAAAAAGTTGCGTGTATCCCAAAATGGTACCAATAATAACTACAGCTCATCCCGCAAAAAAACAGCCCTCATACCACTACATCTATGAAAAAATGTAATTAGTTAAGGCTCCATTAAGTCCGGAAATAAAAAAATATGCAGTTGTGCAGGCCCAAGGGGAACATTTCTTCTGTTTCAAGAGGCGATTTATTGAGGCCCTAAAATTAGGGAACCATGTTTGGGCCCTACCCTTCCTATCTGTTGGAAGCGAGGGTGTCCGCATTATACCAGGACAACACTTTCCAGCAAAATTCCCCACACTGCAAAGCTGCGGAGTGTGGACCAAAAGGGGGATAATTAAGGACACCATTTATTAGTGCGACACTTACCTGTGCATAAAGGATTGCTTCATAGCGCAACAAATATCTATGGATTATTTTATTTTTTTACCCCTTTATTATACCACCTGACTTTGCCCCTGATGTTCCCCGCACAGCTTACATGTACCCCCACATTATAAACTGAAATACCAGTAAAACTCCAAACAAGCAAAATCTACGCTTCAAAAGCCAAATGGCGCTCCCTCCCTTCTTAGCCCTACAGCGTGCCCAAACAGCAGTTTACTTCCACATATATGGCATCAGCATACATGGGAGAGCCCTTGTAACAATTTTTGGGGTGTGTCTCCCCAGTGGCATAAGCTGGTCATGACATATTTGCCACTGAAATGGCATATCTGTGGAAAATGTAACATTTGTGCTTTGCACTATCTGCAGCTCAATCATTTATGGAAAAGACCTGTGGGTGGAAATGCTCACTACACCCCTTAATAAATTCCTTGAGGGGTGTAGTTTCTAAAATGGGGTCACCTCTCAGGGGTTTCTTGTATTATTTCACATCTGAGCCTCTGCAATTGTGAACCAATACTTTGTAAGTCGCCAAATTACGCCTCAACTTCGCATGGTACTCTTTCACTACTGAGCCTTGTCGAATGTCCAGGTCAAAGATTAGTGCCCCATGTAGGGTTATTCTAAAACCGGGAAATAAAACATAATAATATGAGCGCTGTCTTGTTATGGTTGCACAAGCTGGGCACCACATATTGGCATATCTATGGAAAAAAATCCCATTTCCACTCTGCAACATCGAGTGCACACTAATTTATGCAAAACACCTGCGTGGTAACATGCTCACTACACCACTAGGTGAATACCTTGAGGGGTGTCGTTTCTAAAATGGTATCACTTCTGGGGGTTTTCACTGTTTTTGTCCCACAGCGGCTTTGCAAATGCGACATAGCGACCAGAAACCAATCCAGCAAAATCTGCACTCCAAAAGCCAAATGGCGCTCCTTCTCTTCTGATCCTTTCGTGTGCCCAAACAGCAGTTTATGATCTTATATGGGGTATTGAGAAGTTGCTTTATAAATGTTGGGATTCTTTGTTTCCTTTATTAGTTGAGAAAATAAAAAAATATTGAGCTAAAGCTACATCTTATTAAAGAAAAAGGATTGTTTTTATTTTCACTGCCCAATTCTAATAAAATCTATGAAACACCTGTAGGGTCAAAATGCTCACTAACACCCCTAGATGAATTCCTCAAGGAGTTTAGTTTCCTAAATGGAGTAACTTTTTTGGCGGTTTCAATGTTTTGTCCCCTCAGGGCCTCTGCAAATGTGACATGGCCTCCGCAAACCATTCCTGCTAAATTTGAGCTCCAAAACCAAAAACCAAATGGCGCTCTTTCCCTTCTAAGCCCTGCCGTGTGTCCAAACAGCCGTTTATGACCACATATTGGGTATTGTTTTACTCGGGAGAAATTGCATTACAAATGTTGTGGTGTTTTTTCTCCTTTAGTCCTTGTGGAAATGAAAAAATAATTTGCTAAACCTACATTTTCCTTGAAGAATGTAGATTTCCATTTTCACAGCCTACATCGAATAATTTCTGCAATAAACCTGTAGGGTCAAAATACTCACTATACTCCTAGATAATTTTCTTGAGGGGTGTAGTTTCACAAATGGGGTAACTTTTGGGGGATTTTCACTGTTTTGACACAGCAAGGGACCTTCAAACCTGACATGGTGCCTAAAATATATTCTAATAAAAAGGAGGCCCAAAATCCACTAGGTGCACCTTTGCTTCTGAGGCCGGTGCTTCAGTCCAGTAGCACGCTACGGCCACATGTGGGATATTTCCTAAAACTGCAGCACCTGGGCAATAAATATGGAGTTGCGTTTCTCTGGTAAAACTTTGTTATAAAAAAAAATGGATTAAAAATTAATTTCTGAGTGGGGGGGATTAAGAGAGATCTATGTCTGTATTGTATTACCTGTATTGTAATTGCTCTTATGTGAATTGTTTATTCAATGTTTGGAATATGTCTCACCACATATGTCTCTTATTTCTGTAATATTTGACGGTGCCTGGGGAGAGGGTATGGAAAGGTTTTGTATGCTATGTTTTGCATTGTCTAATTTTGAAACTTCAATTAAAAATATCTGATTTCTGCAAAAAAAAATTCTCCTCTACTTTGCTTTAATTCCTGTGAAACGTCTAAAGGGTTAAGAAACGTTCTAAATGCTGTTTTGAATACTTTTGAGGGGTGAAGTTTTTAAAATGGGGGTTTCTAATATATAAAAGCCACTTCACAACTGAACTGGTCCCTTAAAAAATAGCGTTGAAATTTTCTTGAAAATGTGAGAAATTGCTGCTAAAGTTCTAAGCCTTGCGACATCATAGAAAAATAAGAGGTTGTTCAAAAAACGATGCCAATCTAAAGTAGACATATGGGGGATGTTAATTAGAAACAATTGTGTGTGGTATAACTGCCTGCCTTTACAAGCAGATATATTTAAATTTAGATAAATGCAAATCTTTGCAGTTTTTCACTAAATGTTGGTGTTTTTCCACAATTAAATACTAAATATACCCAGCAAATTTTAACAGTAACATAAAGTCCAATATGTCACGAGAAAGCAATCTTAGAATCGCTTGGATAGGTAAAAGCATTCCGATGTTATTACCACATAAATTGAAACCTGTAGGATTTGTAAAATGCGGGAAGGTGGGAAGGGGTTAAAAAAAGAAAAATGCTGCAAATAGATCACTGTGTGTGTAATGAATCTATATAATATGAGTTTCTGAAATTAACTGTTTGATAATCTAATACATTGAGAAGGACTAGTATATATGCAACTACCTATGCATGTGTATTCATCAGTATTTGTACTGGGTTTTTTTTATTTCCAGGAATCATGGGTAAAGAAGGAAGACAAGCTGTAAGGAACAGCGACTATGCAATTGCAAGGTTTAAATTCCTCTCAAAACTTCTTTTGGTGCACGGTCACTACTACTACATTAGAATAGCAACTCTTGTACAGTACTTTTTTTATAAGGTATGTGCATGTTTTAATGTACAGTTAAGGTCCTTATACACAGAAAAATTATTAAACTTTGCTAGTTTTTAAATAAGAGTAACGATAACTGCCCAGTGTAAATACAGGGAAAGATCAACGATAAAACTATTATTTGTGATTTGCCTTGGTAATTGTTTTATCTGAAAATCTACTGAAGGCCCTGTTCACACTGAGTTTTTTTACGCGGAAACCGCGCTGTTCGGTCACGTGACCCGCACATTGACTCCCTGAAACCTACAGTGTCTGCCGTGTGGATCCTCGATGTGAGTCTCATAGGCTTGTATAAAGAGACTGACCTCCGGTCCGCACAGCAGTCTATGTGGGATTCTTTGAGTCAGAGTGCTGGTCTTGTGACTGAACGGCGTCCCGAGGCTGCTAACTAAAATAAAGTGCCCAGTAAGAGAATAAATGTCACTTCCTTTCACGTTACCAAGTTTACAAATGGAGGAGGTAAAAAAAAAATTTTGGTGGGGCGAGCTGCAGTTTATATTGGTACAATTTTGGGGTACATGAGATTTTTTTGATCACTTTTTATTCAATTTTTTGTGGGAGAAGAAGGGACCAAAAAACAGCAATTCTGATGGTTTTTATTTTTTACAGCATTCACCGTGCGGACTAATTAATGATATACTGTAATACTTCAGAGTTTTACTAACGTGTCGATACCAGTTATGTTAGCTTTTTAATTTTTTTTACATTGTGCTTGAGGGAAAATGGGAAAAGGGTGCTTTTTGAGCTTTGAATTTTTTATTTGTTACAAAAACTTTATTTTAATGTTTTTTACTTTTTATACTTGTCCCCCTAGGGGACTTTAACCAGCGATCGTTAGATCGCTTGCATGATGTACTTCAATACTAATGTATTGCAGTATATCGCGATTCTGACAGTCTCCTATGAAGCCCCCAGGCAGACGTGCTAACCAACGGCTCCCCCCGATCTTGCCGCGGGGGGGCCGTTGGGCTATTACAGGGGGTCGCCCCTCTGTTTTTTGTAATTGAAATGCCGCGTTCGCTATTGAATGCGGAATTTAACGGGTTAAACGAGCGGGATCGCACTCCAACGGGATCCCGCTTGTTACCCGGAAGTGTCGACTGCGACACACTTGATCTATTGATCGGTCTCCGTCCGTGAGCCCGCTCCATATTCCCCCACCCGGCGTGCGCTGTATATATACACGCCGGATGTCGGGAAGGGGTTAATAACATTTTGAAAAACGATTACCGATATACTATATTGTAAGTCCTTCAGTATAAGCAGTTTTCTTGTATAACGTGATCCACCGTTTCACATATTAATGAAGTCAACACAATGCTGCTGGTAAATGTAAGTGGGAGCTGCCCATGGATCCGCAATTGTCTTTAGTTACGAGAACAGTACAGTGAACGGACGCTACCAACACCCCAATGCAGTGTAAGTAAATCTCATCTCCTTTTTTTCAGGAAAACCAAACCGCAGTGTATTCGCACTTCATTAGCTTCACTGGCTGTAAATCCGGCCTCCTTTGCACTTTGTATATAACAAACTAAATAATAAGCATTTGTACGATTTGCAGTAACATTTTTAAACATTTAAAAATTTAATTTCTACAGTTTTTTTCTTTAACATTGGCGTTTTTCTCTTTCAGAATGTGTGTTTTATCACACCACAATTTTTGTATCAGTTCTTTTGTTTATTTTCTCAGCAAGTAAGTGTATCGTTACTATTAAATGTTTTCATTTCCCCTGCTTTATCTAACTATGAACACTACCCTATTTTATATACGGAAATGTTTAATCCATCCAGTGCATACCTGGTCGGGTTTGCTGTGCTTACATTTCTCATTTATCACAGTGTAACAACTGTCGAAGACTGTTTAGGCTTAGAGTACGACTCTATCTTTTTAGGTGTTGCCCCATATAGGCTGCAAATTCCCAACAGGGAAAGTTCTGCATAGATTTGGTTATAAATTGGCTCTACAGGGTGGGCCATTTATATGGATACACCTAAATAAAATGGGAATGGTTAGTGATATTAACTTCCTGTTTGTGGCACATTAGTATATGGGAGGGGGGAAACTTTTCAAGCTGGGTGTTGACAATGGCGGCAATTTTGAAGTCGGCCATTTTGTATCCAACTTTAGTTTTTTCAATGGGAAGAGGGTCATGTGACACATCAAACTTATCGAGAATTTCACAAGAGAAACAATGGTGTGCTTGGTTTTAACGTTACTTTATTCTTTCATGAGTTATTTACAAGTTTCTGACCACTTATAAAATGTGTTCAAAGTGCTGCCCATTGTGTTGGATTGTCAATGCAACCCTCTTCTCCCACTCTTCACACACGGATAGCAACATCGCAGAAGAAATGCCTCCCGATCTGACCCCCTTAGACTTTTATCTTTGGGGTCATCTGAAGGCAATTGTCTATGCTTGAAGATACGAGATGTGCAGCAACTGAAACTACGGATACTGGAAGCCTGTGCTAGCATTTCTTCTGCGGTGTTGCTATCAGTGTGTGAAGAGTGGGAGAAGAGGGTTGCATTGACAATCCAACACAATGGGCAGCACTTTGAACACATTTTATAAGTGGTCAGAAACTTGTAAATAACTCATGAAAGAATAAAGTAACGTTAAAACCAAGCACAACATTGTTTTTCTTATGAAATTCTCGATAAGTTTGATGTGTCACATGACCCTCTTCCCATTGAAAAAACTAAAGTTGGATACAAAATGGCCGACTTCAAAATGGCCACCATGGTCAACACCCAGCTTGAAAAGTTTCCCCCCTCCCATATACTAATGTGCCACAAACAGGAAGTTAATATCACCAACCATTCCCATTTTATTTAGGTGTATCCATATAAATGGCCCACCCTGTATAATGATATTGGAGAATGCAATTTAGATACTGTTAAAGGGTTTTACTGCAACTTTGATATTAATGGTCTATCCTTAGGATAGACAATCAATATCAGGTTGGTGGGAGTTCAACTGATGGCATCACCAGCAAAAACTGAAGGAATGGGTTGTCCGGTTCACGGTCTTATTCTAGCAAGAGACTAAGCTGCAATACCACACACAGCCACTATCAAATATACGGCGTAGTGCCTGATAAACAATGACACTGCGGCACCTTCACTCGTTGGCGCGCTGGGGCTATTCTAAGGATAGGTTCTTGATATCCAAAGTCCCAGAAAATCCCTTAAATCTAAATATTTATGGTTAGGATTTGATTTTCTATCTAATCAGTGCATACGTATGTTCCTACCAGTGTTTTAGTTTGTGACATCACAGAGTAGGTTAAATATTTAAACTGTATGTAACAAGAATATTAATAAGGTTGAGAACTTTTCTAAAATCTTCATTTCTTGTTTCTTTTGCAGACACTGTATGACAGTGTGTATCTGACTTTGTACAATATTTGTTTTACTTCCTTACCCATTCTGATGTACAGTCTATTTGAACAACATGTGCATCCACATGTGTTACACACCAAACCTGGTCTCTATAGGTGAGTAGCTTATTATTTGAAAAGAAACAAGTTAAAGTATCTCTAATGCAGGTTAAAGAACATTTAACTTTTGGCTTTGCACACATTACGTTTGGCCCATTTAGTTGATGAATTATAATTTTTTGCTATTGCCATATAGACAACTGTACTTAAAGAGACTGTCACCACATTATAAGTGTCCCATCTCCTACATAAGGAGATGGGCGCTATAATGTAGGTGACAGCAATGCTTTTTATTTAAAAAAATATCTTTTTTTACCACTTTATTAGTGTTTTTAGATTTATACTAATGAGTTGCTTAATGCCTAAGTGGGCGTATTTTTACTTTAGACCAAGTGGGTGTTGTACAGGGAAGTGTATGACGCTGACCAATCAGTGTCATGCACTCCTCTCCATTTCATCCTGTTAGATCCTTATGTGCTGTCTTATACTTACACATTAACAATACTGAAGTGTTTAGGCAGTGAATAGACATTCCACGGGATGTCTATTCACAGTTTCTGCACTTCGTTACTCTGTCTGTGGTAGTTACAGCAGAGGACGCGTAATCTCGCGAGATTACGCGGTAAATGACAGGTTACAACGAGATCACGCTTCCTCTGCTGTAACTACCATAGAAACAGTTTTAGTCTAGTGTCCGTAGGAGGCAGGCATGGCCTGATAACCAGGTCTGCTTGTCCTTATTTAGTTTTATTCTTTTATTTTCTTCTGGCTGCAAGTGGGTTGTCGGCCAGGTCACTAGACTAGTTAACCCCCTGGAGGTGCTGAGAAACCAGGCAGTTTACTGCACTGACTTTCCCTCTGCCCGCGGAGTGCCAGCAGACCCCACTATACGTGCGAGGTTACTGAAGAGGAGGCCCTGTGCACCCTGAAGACTACGGAGGGTAAGTATGAAAATCCGCTCCCTCCAAGGGGTTACTCGTTTATATTTGTGATGGCTTTCCCTATTTAATGGGAAAATATTTTTATTGGGACAATATACCCTATCTGGGGACATACCAGATGTTATTTGCTGCACATCCCCTCAGGGTCTTTTTTTCCCTGCGCAGGGACAGAAAACCGCTCTAATTTTCTTGCCTTTCTATTGGTGGGGGAACGAGCGTCACGCTGCTCCATTCTTGTAACATCGTTCTGGTCTTTCTACTTTTGTCTTTGGCTTGTATCTGCGCTTGGCCGCCTTCTCAACCACTCATGCCACGTCCCCTCTGTCATGTGATCCTGGCATCCCTATCGGCCGATTGGAGGGAGTTGCTTTTTCAAGAAACTGACTCAGGAGCATGGCTGTTCCTCTGTGTAGGCTTTCTGATCGGTCAGTCTTCTGCCTTCTGGGTCATTCACTCAGCATGTCTTTGGGTACTGGCGCCGTTTCTCAGCGCTTCAGTTCAGAAGTGGTCATCTATTCCGCTGAACCACCCAAAAAGCTAACCCCCCCCCCCCCCCCCCCCCTCATGTATTTCAGGATGGTGACATTTCCAGACTCTCCAAAACCATGATTGAGTCTTTGGAGCGATTGCTTTCACAGATATTGGTCGAACACGATGCCCCACAGATAGTACACAGTCTACCTCTTGCAGTAGGTCCCATAGGAGGTGTAGAAGTACCAGGGACAAATCCTGCTCCTCTTCAGATTACCTTAATGGGTCCCATGTTAAAAATTAATGGTGATGCTGCTTCTAACCAGGATCAGCCGGATTCAGAACCTGAGCAGCATTCACAACTGACAGCGGCCATGCAGGGGTTGATATGTGTTGTCAAAGAAACCTTTCATGTAAAGGATGGCCCTATCACCCCATCTCAGGATGAGGCCCCCACGGTGCCAAAGGCTATTCTAGAGGAGATTAAAGGAGATTTTGTACAAAGAATGGAAACATTTGGCTTCATAACGCTTTAATACGGTTTTGATCTCTAAATGGCCTATTTTCCTTTTGTGGATCCACCTATCTCAAAACTGTTTAAGAGCACCACCATTTCACTTTCAGAAGCAGCATCACTCAGGGACTCTCTTGACAAGAAGTTGCATTCGGGAGATGTTGTCAACAGGTTATAAGATAGTTCTCTTTCATTCCCCAAAGGCAGGTTCTTTTTGTTTAATCCATCGTGTGCAACAGATCGCGGTTCTTGTTAATCTCTTTACAGTAACATAAAAGGATGGATCCATCTGTCCAACGCTAGATCTGAAGAGGTTGAACCACTTTGTTCGGAGGTTTTGCATTAAATCCCTGCAATCTGTGGTCACATCACTGGAACACAAAAAATTATTTCGTCCATTGCCATTAGCGATCCATACCTCCACATCCGTCTCTCAGGGAACCACCAGCACTTCTTCATTTCGTGATAGGTTCTTGACATAACCAATTTGTCACCCTCTCCTTCGGGCTTTCCAGGGATCTTCATCAAGGTCCTGGTGACTCATGGCCCTTCTCTCTTAGTAAAGGCCTCCTCTAGACAGGACAATCTTCAGTCTCCACATCACGTTGGAACGGTTCGGCTAGATAGTCAACAAGGAGAAATCCTCCCTAGTCCCATCTCAGAACATAGAATTACATGGAATGGTCTTCTACACCAGGTCTGCAAGGGTCAATCTCCCAGAGGACAAGAGTCAAGACCCTTCGGGCAGAAGTGACCCTCCTTTGCTGGAACACTCCCTCTTCCATCTGCTTCTGCTGGGCAGAAGGATGTCGAACCTAGAGGCAGTTCCAAATGTGTTATTCCACGCTATGGGACAAGGCTAAAATCTTTTTGGACATGTTAATTCGCTTTCGGATTTGTCAGAAGTTAGGCTGGTGCGAGACCTCGCTGGCCAACGTGCTGGGGCGGTGTTTTCTTCCCCCTCCATTTTATTTTAATCTCAATCTGAACCACCTAAGTGGCACCAGGAGTTGATCGGTTTTTGATGCGCTTAGTTCACGGTCAGCGGTTTACATACCAGGAGTGGACAATCGGACTGCAGACTAGTCAAGAAAGACTGGATCCTAGAGAGTGGTCACTTCAAACAGACGTATTTCATCACCTTTGCAACAAGTGGGGCAGCCCAGACGTGGATCTCCCTTATGTGTCGACTCAACCACATGGTTCCAATCTACATGCCCAGTTGTTCCAGGGCCATCACAGTTGACACACTGGTCACTCCGTGGGATCAGTTCTTCCTCCTGTATCTCTTCCCTCCCCTTCCACTCTTGCCCAGAATGCTCAGGAAACGCAAGAGGGAAGGCGTTACTGCATACCTGGTGGCGCTTCACTGGCCTCGCCGGTCCTGGTGTGCAGACCTTGTGAACTTTTTGACGGACGCACCTTGTTGTTTTTCAACTCGATCCGATGAACTTTCGCAAGATCTGTTTTCCAAGCCACTATCCTTTTTTTAAAGTCGTGGTTCTGAGGGCCTGGGCTTTCTCTGAGCCATGTTGAAGGCCAGGAAACCTCAATCAGCCAGGGTGTACTACCGTACATGGAAGACTTATTTCTCCTTGTATGAACAGCATGGTGTCCTCCTGATGGTATGCTCCACACCTAGGATCCTGATCTTCCTAAAAGCTGGCCTCGATCTAGAACTTGGATTGTCTTACTTGAACCCCTTCCCGCACCATGTCATAACTGTACGTCATGGCGCGTAGGGAGATGTATATGGCGGACTTCGGTCTAATCCTGTTCTATACACTGCAGGTTTCAGTTGTGTATTACAGCTGATAACTCGCACTAACGGCTGGAATCTGAGAACTCAGATCCCAGCTATTTAACTACTGTTAAACCCATCTCTCCCATCGCCCCTACTCCCTCTTGACGTGAATGCGATGTGCCGATGGTTGTCATAGCAGCCTGCGGGCCTTCATTAGGTTAGTCTGCCATCTTGCTTCTCCTATATAATGGCTGCTAAATGGCACAATACACAGCAATACATAACGATTGTTTGTTAATGTCCTCTGGGAGGGACTTCAAAAATTAAGGGAGTGGAAGGTAATCTGTCAACAGAAAATTGCCTACTAAATGTGCCCCAGTATTTAGTAGGCAATGAAAAACCCTTTCCCCACATACCTATTTTATTATGCAATTCCTAAACGTTTGAGAAAATTCAGTCTTTCTTTATATATGCAAATTGGGTGCAAGTGTAACTCGGGTGGGCCTTTCCACCACATGTGCTACTATTTTTTTCTGGCAAACACGCCCCTCTGGACAGACGTCACCAAACTATATGGTGACGTTGCAGTAATTTTCACCCTAATCTTGGACTTGCGCCGTTACCTCTCACTACGGCGCATGCGCAGTACGCTCCCTGCTCTAGCAATCAAGTCCAGCTAGAGCAGGGAGAATACTGGCCATGTACATAAAATAGGTATGTGATGAAAGAGTTTTTGATTGCCTACCAAATGCTGTTCCCCGTTTTAGTAGGCAATTTTATGTTGCCAGATACACTTTAAATTAAAGTTTATATATATATTTATATATATATTTTTTTTAATAAATATATATGTGTGTGTGTGTATATATATATATATATATCGAGTCACGTTATTTTGACCACCAGAGTAACTGCCGTGTGCAGCACAGACAGCAGCTAGACAGGCTGGGAGTGACTTAATAAGGTGCTGGTAGTTTGTCTCTGGTATCTGGAACCATGCTGACTGCAGTGCATCCCACGTTTGCTGAAGGGTGTGTGGGGGACGACACAGAGCGAAAAAAAAAGATCCAGGTGGTCCCACAAATGCTCAATTGGGTTCAAGTCTGGCAAATTAGGGGGCCAGGGAAGTACTTGGAAGTCTTGGTCGTGCTCTTCCAACCACTGTCGAACATTTCTAGCCGTGTGACATGTCGCATTGTTTTGCTGAATGATTCCATCTGCCCCAGGGATGACTAACCGCATGTATGGGTGTATGTGATCTGCAAAGATGGATTCATACCCAAATCGGTTCAGAGTGCGCCCAGAGAATGCCATGAAAAAATTACCCAGACCATAAGGGTATGCTTACACCTATTTTGAGCAGTTTTTCAGGCCGTAAACGGCTACAAATGCGGGGGGCTCCAAACATCTGCACATTGATTTTAATAGGAAAAACGGCGTTCCGTTCCATATATATATATATATATATATATATATATATATATAAACACACACACACACACACACACACGTGTGTGTGTGTGTATATATATTTATCATAAATCCTGCAGCACTCCAGTAGTAGAGTTTAAACATGATTTTTTCAGTCAATGTAATAAGATACAATGTTTCTGTCCCACCGTGGGACCTTTCCCAAGCATAGTGAAACAATCAAACAGGTGGTATATAAAGCATGTGTTTCATTTGCATAATTAACATTCATCAAAATTTATATATACAAATCTAACAAGAAATATAAATCCTTAAAAGAGACCCACCAGGTCAAATGTGTATACATCCGTGTTAGTGAATAATATAAATATATAAAAACACAAACAAACATAAATACAATGGTATAATAACTTGATTAGTATTAATCATAAATACCACAGGTGTTTAAAGAGGCTGACACTGCAGGACCACTCACCAATCGGAAAAGGAATATGATCATCCCATAAATCAATGGGGGGGGCGAACATCCATGTGTTGTTTAACTATATAGCGTCTCTCAAACGCTATGGCGCATGTCCAAGTATCAGCGCAGGAAGTTTACGGTCGCTGCGTAACCTGGTAACTATTATCGGACATTGCGCATGCGCCACAGTCTAACGGGACATCGCTATATTTAGTCAAATGGAAGACACATTTAAAGGTCACATCATACGATCATCACAGGGGAATCAATATATACTATATCTATTAACCCACTAGAACGAGTCTGATCAACATTTGGCCATCCTGGTATACTATTACTGGTAACTAATGGAAGCAGGAGACATCACAAATAATATCAATACCTCTTATTCTCCTATATGAACATATATAAATACATCAAAAGAGTATTTAAAATGATGATCCACACGTAGACTCTGGGTCCCTAATCCACACTTCTGTGGACTATGGTATCCCGAACCCAGGTCCATGGGTAACCATGTATCACTTTCATGTAAATGGATAATTCCACTTATACCTATTAATCGTGTATCGGATCAAAAGGAGGAGCCAGCTTACACAGTGGCTCAACTTCTAGTATGGTTAAAAGCAATTACTGGGGCTGATGTATCGATGTCTTCCGCTATCCAAATATACACCAGGAAAAATACATGATAACAAGCATAATATTTAATAAATTTCCCCAAATGGTCAAATTCACAGATATCCTCAAAAAAAATGATGTAAAAGAAACAGTATCTTGAAAGAGACATTATATATATAGAGATCTCCGATGGTGTTGAGTGGTCCTAAAGATCTTTTTCTGTATGTCCTAAATCCGTAAAATGTTTCGCCACTGGTAGATCACGATTGTTCTTGCAGATAGAATGTCTATGGTTGTTCAAGCGAGTCTTGAAATCTCAGGTAGTTTCGCCTACGTACAACGAACATGGGCACCACAGCACATAAATCACCTAGTCCGAATCGCATGTAAAGTATTGTCTAATTTTATACTCCCTATGTGTAAGGGGATGTTTAAAAACATTACCCCTACACATAAGGGGGTAATTAACGCAAGGAAGGCATGGAAAATTCCCCACTTTTTTGGTTTGAGTAGTCTAGTCTAGATGTCTTCTCAATCGGAGTGCGAACAAGTTTATCACGCAGAATTTTTGGGCGTCTGTATGACATAAGGCGTGTATTATTCAGTTCTTCAATATGCTTGTAGCTATTCTTAATAACACCCCAATGTCTGTTTTAATATTTTAGACAAGTCTCCACTAAGGTCATTATAAATTGAAAAAAATGGAATACGTTTTTGTATATTGGATTGTCTAGAATGCCTAAAAAGAGTCTCTTGGGTGTTGTTTTACCTCTATCTCTATGTGTATGCAATTGTTATCTGCCGTAACCCCTTTGTGAGAAATTGGACATCGTTTTGTCTAAAGCTTGGTCTAAATTATTTTCGGTGTCCACCATGCATTTTGCCCTAAGCATCTGGCTATAAGGGAGTGAGCCTACCATTTTTTTGGGGTGACCGCTTTCAAATCTAAGTAGTGTATTTCGATCTGTTTGTTTGGTATAGAGATTAGTGTGAAAGGAATTGCCACAAATATTCACCAGACTATACAAAATTGGATTCACTTGATTTAACTTGTTAATAAAATCTGAAGTTTCTCTGATGTAGGACCTGGTGTTTGTAGCAAAACCACTCGATGCCCTATCAACAAAGATAGATATGTTGCTTACCAATGAACCTCTGCCAGATACAATGCGGCGAGCCGTGGGATTATGAAGACCTGTATGTATCTTAGGTAACAAATATAGATAAGGGGTATTAGGATGTTCAATGGTAAGAATTTTTTTGAAAGCATAATCAAGAATACCCTCCTCACAAGCCTGATCAACCAATGTTTACATTTTTTTCTCAAAATCCCATCTTGGATCACCTTTCTATACGCTTCCTTAATGTATGTGTTAGTGTCCATAACCACGACCGCACCACCCTTGTCTGTTTAAATGGTGAGGTCGTGGTTATGGACTAATATCGATCAATAGCCAGCATTTCGGTAGTTGTGAAATTATGGTGTATTAATCCCCCATCTTGGCTGTTGATATGCAATAAGTCAATATCCTTCTTCACCAATTCCATGAACACCTCGATAGGGTGTTCTAAGATTGGTGGTTGTAACTTTTATTGTATAATCCAAAATCTTTCAGACAAAATTCATCATTGACAACTCTGGGATTAGTATCTAAAGAATGAGTCAAACCAAATTTTTAGCTTAATACTAATAATAAAACTATAGAAGTCCAATTCTAGACCAAACCAGCCCATATGTTGATTAGGGCAAAAAGACAGTCCCTTTGATAAAACTTGTAACTGTGAAGGTGTCAAAATAGAAGAGGCGCTATTTACCATTATTTCGGTGGATTCCTCCCCTTGTTCAGAGTATTCCTCATGCCCTGTTGTCGCGGATTTTTCTGTTGGTGAGTTCTTCCTACTTGTGTGTTGTTTTCGGCCTGCTATTCTTGTGCTTTTTCCTTTGGTGGAATTCGTGTACTGTTGTTGCCTAAGAGATTCTCAGGATTTTGACCTGGTCTGTGTTTATATTCATCGCTGTTAGGCATTCTATCAAAATTACGTCGCTTCTGATACCTTTTTGGAAAGCCAGTGGAGGATTCAGATACATTAAGCCAGGAATAAACACGTCCTGTTTTATAATTGTTTTGATCTCTGTATTGTTTCCTCTCTTTAGTTTCTTCTCCATAGGTTTATTAAAATCATCTGTGGATGTAAGTGTTTTCAAGATGTTCTCAAGTTCCTGAATCTTGGTTTTCAACAGACCCAAATCTCTTTGAAGAAAGTCCATATTAACCAGTTAGTGACCGCCCCATAGTGTTTCTGCGTCGGTCACTAACGGGCCTTATTGCGATGCAATAGACTTTTTACGTCGCTGCATCGGAATAAGTAAACAGATCAGGGAGCTGTCAAATCTCCCTGCTCTCAGCTGCCAGAGGTAGCTGAGGGCTGGGGGAGTCCCTGCCCGAACGTGTGAGATCGATATTAGTATCGATCTCACCCGTTTAACCCCTCAGATGCGCGGTGCTCAATAGCGTGCACCGCATCTGAGTTGTTTTGGAGAGAGGGAGGGAGCTCCCTCTCATCCCACCGACACCCGGCGATAAGATCGCCGAGTGTCTGTGTCTCCGATGGCAGCCGGGGGCCTAATAAAGGCCCCCAGGTCTGCCTGTAATGAATGCCTTCTAGATCATGCCTCTGGCATGACCTAGCAGATGCCTGTCCGTTTTACACAGGCAGGCATAATACACTGCAATACAGAAGTATTGCAGTGTATTATAAATGCGATCGGATAATCGCATAGTGAAGTCCCCTAGTGGGACTAGTAAAAAAGTTTTAAAAAAAGTTTAATAAAAAGTGAAAAAAAAAATGAAAAACCCACTTTTCCCCCTTACAAACTGCTTTATTACCAAATAAAGTAAAAAAGTTACACATATTTGGTATCGCCGCGTCCGTATCGACCGTGACTATAAAGCTATTACATAAGTTAACCCGCTTGGTGAACGTCGTAAAAAATAAAATAAAAGCCATGCAAAAATTGCTGTTTTCTTTGAATCCGGTACTCCAAAATAATACCGATAAAAACTACAAGTCGTCCCACAAAAAAAAAAAAGCCCTCCTACAATTGCATCGGCGAAAAAATAAAAACGTTACGGCTCTTCAAATATGGAGACAAAAAAACAAATAATTTTGAAAAAAAATGTGTTTTCACTGTGTAAAAGTAGAAAAACATACAAAATTTGGTATCGTTGCAATCCCAACAACCCACTGAATAAAGTTTTTGTTATTTACACTACACGGTAAACGGCGTAAATTTAGGACGCAAAAAAGGGTGGCGAAAATTGCTGGGTTTTTTTCTATTGACCTCCCCCCTCCCCAAAAAAGTTAATAAAAGTTAATCAATAAATTCTATGTACCCCAAAATGGTGCTATTAAAAATTACAACTTGTCCCGCAAAAAACAAGACCTTATACAGCTATGTCGATGCAAAAAATAAAAAGTGTATAGCTCTTTGAATGAGACGATGGAAAAACGTAAAAAATAGCTTGGTCATTAAGGTCTAAAATAGACTGGTCATTAAGGGGTTAAGCAGAATGACTTCCAACTCGTGTTTACATATTTAAGATGAAATTTATCGTGATGCATATGCATAGTCGGTCTCAACTGAGATCTCATCCCACGTGGGACCATACAATTTCTGTAGTATGGACCAAGTGTCAGGAGATGCAATTCCACATTAACGCGTCGCCTGGACTCGGTTTCAAGATTACGTTTCACATCCAATAATGACGGTACACTTAAAAAAGACACATCACCTTCAGCTCCATTCAAAATCCTCGCTATATCCATCTCCGTAAAAACAAAAGTATTGGCTGAAGACGTACCATTTGAAGTTAAAGAGGCTCTGTCACCAGATTATCAAACCCCTATCTCCTATTGCATGTGATCGGCGCTGCAATGTAGAGAACAGTAACATGTTTGTTTTTTTTTAAAAACGTTCATTTTTGGCCAAGTTATGAGCTATTTTATATATATGCAAATGAGCTTTGAAATGGACAACTGGGCGTTTTTTTTCCTCGTTATGTCCAACTGGGCGTGTATTGTGTTTTTAACTGGGCGTGTTTATGTGTATGACGCTGACCAATCCGTGACCAGTCAGCGTCATACACTCCTCAACATCTGCACGCTCCTCTCCTGAAATATTCTGTAACAGAGCTACGTAACGTGATTGGTTTATATGCAGGGTAATGAACATACAGACAAGCAGTAGAAGACTGACTAAGGGCTGAGCATTTCATTGAATTCAGTCTTCTACTGCTTGTCTGTATGTTCATTACCCTGCACATAAACCAATCACGTTCTCCGAATATTCACAGCGCAACCAATCTGAAAGTTTACAGTGCTTGGGAATAAGTGACTGGGGCAGAAGAGGATGGAGGCGCAGCCTTATATAGTGGATCGAGCGGGTTCCCCAGCAGCATTTTAAAAAAACAGGATCCTGACCTGTCCACAGAGTTTGAGGCAGCACAGAGTATTTCAGGAGTCGCGTTCTGCTCCCGTAGGTAAACGGGGTAGCAGCACTACGAAGACCGCACGGAGAATTCACCGGCGGTCAGGATAGAACGTAGCAGCTAGATGAGGGGAACACACCCAGCTGCTAAGTGAGACACAGCACAGCGCGCTTCCAACACAACCGTGCTGTTAGCTATACAGCTGACGGCTGTTAGCCGTGCAGTAGGATCTTGTGCGGGGTGGTGACTTGCCAATCATGTGAAGGTGTTATTGAGGACAGGAGTGGAGGAGAGGTAACCGACTGAGAGCTACGTAATGGTAAGAGCAGAGTTCACAGCAGCACAGAATATTTCGGGAGAGGAGCGTGCAGATGTTGAGGAGTGTATGATGCTGACAGGTCACTGATTGGTCAGCGTCATACACATAAACACGCCCAGTTAAAAACACAATACACGCCCTGTTGGACATAACGAAAAAAAAACGCCCAGTTGTCCATTTCAAAGCTCATTTGCATAAATATAAAATAGCTCATAACTTGGCCAAAAATTAACGTTTTTAAAAAAAACTTTACTGTTCTCTACATTGCAGCGCCGATCACATGCAATAGGAGATAGGGATTTGAGAATCTGGTGACAGAGCCTCTTTAAGGTATGTGCCATAGTTGAGAAGTTGGTGCCAGCTTAGTGGATCCACAAATACACAAGCAGAGAGTAGCAGCACTCAAAAAGGATTCAAACCGTAGTAGCGGGTGCACAGCAGGTCATCCTGATCCAAGGATTAGCAAATATTAATGAAGAAATTCTGCAGCTCTCCAGTAGTAGAGGTTAAACGTGATTTACCTTCACCTGTTTGATTGTATCACTAGGCTTGAGAAAGGTCCCAAGGACAGAAACGTTGCATCTTATCATTATGTTGACTGAATAAATCACGTTAAAAGGGGGGGGGTTTACATTTACCTATATCAGTAATGTGTAACAAATATTATAAAATGTAGATAATTTCATCTATTTTAAGTTGCCATAAAAGACATTAGTGTTGAACGCATAGCAAACGTCCCATGCTACATGCGTAATATAAATACCTGTTTGCCGGAAGATAAGTACATAATACTTGTGTCGGAAGAACGTTGTTTTTTTTTATACCTTACAAAATTTATCATGACATCAATGTCCCAGTCCAACAAATTCTCTTCAGACATTTGTTATTGTGTCGTTCCAGGTACTGAATCTGTATCTCTAAGCCGATTGTTCATTATTACTAAAATTACTGTATGTCATTTATTGGTCTTTTCATTATTTTTATAGAGACATTAGAAAAAATGCCCTTCTCGGTTTTAAACCGTTCCTTTACTGGACCTTTCTAGGCTTTGGGCATGCCTTGATCTTCTTTTTTGGGTCTTACTTTCTTATGGGTGAAGATACATCTCTCCTTGGCAATGGCCAGGTATGTATCAGTTTATCTTAGTAGCTGTGAGTACTATTATTACTATTACTTTCTTAAAATATGTTTAACTGGATTAAGGACAAAAGTTATTTTTAAATGCTCTCATGCAAAGTTTTTTATAAGTTAGAAACCATTATTTTGAAATTGCAAAATATATGCTGCTTGCAACCGCTACAGAAAGACTTTGACAAGGTGTTAGCATGGGTATTCAATTTTGATGACTGTACAGATGTGTCCTCCCTTAACGTATCTCTAAGGCTATGTACACATCACGTCTTGGCTGCATTTGACGTATAAGTCGGGAAAAGCTCCTGACTTATACAATAAAAGTAAGCTGTGACGGATGCCTAACCGTATGCATTTGTCACCCAAACCCTATAAAGGTATCCGTTTAACAGAAACGTCATGAACTCTCATGACCCTGATCATGTTGTATCCGTTAAACGGACACCATTATAATATATGCACCGTTACACTCGAGGTTCCCAACGCAGCAAAGGTCACCTTATCCGCAGACTCTGGCAGCCTGGTCTCCCCATGATTGGGATTCTCTGGGATCCATTCCAAGAAACAGTGCCACTTTTGTTCATGTCTTAAATGGGAATGAACTGCAGTACCAGACACAGCCATTGGACAAGCGTGGTGCTTTTTCTGGAGAGAAAAAAAAGCTGACTTTTTTTTTCTTCTTTCTAATCCTGGACAACCCACATTAAAAGCATATTAATAATGCTATTCATATCAGCTTACTGAAAAATTAGGTTACATCTGCCCATAGAAGTCTATGGAAAGGGGAGGGTGAGGAGGAAGCAGGAGCAGAGTGAGAGACAGAGCAGAGAGCGACAAATGCTACTGCAGTTGCTAGTAAGTGTTCTATCTTACCCCAATGCTGGATTCACAGCTTCAGTGCTTCTTACCACTGTATGTTCTCCTCGATTCTGCTGCGGCTTCTATATATGTGATCGACCGTGATAGAAGAGAAGAATCCTGCTCTCCTATGTGCAGTGTATAGAAGACATGACAATTAGGCTCCGCCCACTAGCTCAGAGAAAACTGAGAATTCGTGCTAGCAGAGGGGAAAACTGCTTTAAAAAAATGCCATAAATAAGTCATATAACGGCCAGAAATAGTGTTATTCCTCATCTACACACACATGACCGCTTATTTTCAAAGTCACCTGAAACGGCAGGTACGCTTTAAAGTGCATGTCCACTTTATAACCAATTTTTATTGCTTTAATGCATCTAAAATAAACAAATGAGCTACTTTGCAAATATCCTTGATTAAAAATATCCTAATGTTTTGTGTAAACCGCTTCTATGCAGACCTTTGTGCCGCTGGTTGATGCAGCTGCTGCTTCATGGTTGCCAGGTACAAACCTAAAATGGGTTGTGATCCTGCAATTGTGTTATTCCTTGCATCTGACCCATTGCTCCTTGCTAACCAACAGAGAGTAGAAGAAAAGCAGATGGAATGGAGTAATACATGACTGCAGGATCGGACTATATCCGGGTTTGTTCTTGTAGTCTGTTGTCACGGAGGCACATATTTTTTTGTCGGACCTGTAGAAACAAAACCCGATATATTTATTGGAAACTATTTGAAAATGTGTTTTTTGGATAGATTAGAACTATAAAATAAGACATACCCTGTAAGCATTAACCATGTGGTATCCAGTGATTTCTTAGACAGAAAAATATGATACTGTTGTCTTTCTAAACCAAATTATAGCAGTGCGTTGAAAATGACTCCTTTACATGACACTTTAACATGTAACTAGTTACCTCCCACTTTCAAATGTTCATCTCTATGCTGTGCTCTTGCTTTATCTCTTGGCTCTATTTTTCTTCCTTTCCATGCTATGCATGCCATCAGACATTGAAGCCTAACAGGCGACTGGTAAGAGTATCCCTGTAGGAGAGGAATAGTTTAGAAGTAATTGTTTTGCTCATCGTAATTTGCGATTAGCATTGTGTTGCAGAATTTGAACAACTCATACACTCATCTCTTTAAAAGGTCCGAAAAGTTTTGTTTTTTAAATTTAAAGTTGGGTTTAATTCCTCACATAGGAATATCCTACTAGGGGGCCCATAATGTTCAGATCTATGGTTCTCGTGGTCTGTGTATTCAGTCTTGATAACCAAATGGGTTTCATGATCTACCTTTTTCATTGTTTCATTGTCACCTTTTACATGATATTACAGAAAGACATTGTCCTTCCTCCTTGACCCTCTCTGCCCCACCCGCGGGAACGTACGCTTCATTGTCTTGATGTGGTTAGAGTGGTACGCATCTACCTTGCAAAAGCTGAATCCTTCAGACTCTCTGATTTTCTTTGTGATCCCCCGAGGCCTTGACAGGCTTCTAAGGCTGCCATTGTTTGTTGGATTAGGTCTGTGATCCTGGAATACAATTGGTCCAGGAGCAGGGCTCGCCCTTTTGTGTTACCGCTCATTCCACAAGGGCGGTCAGGGCATTCTTGGGCGTATAGGACAATCAAGATTCTGGCCTCCTCTGATGCCAGCCTTGGTCGCAATGTACTCCAAACTGCTGTGTGTTAAGCGGGTCGCACGGTAGATTCCTGCTTGTGCCCACCCAATGGGACTGCTTTAGGATGTTAAACGTTAACTAAATGTTCAACAAATTTCTGACAAGTGATAATGACATGTCAGAAGTTTTGATCGCTGGGGGTCTGAGCACTGAGACCCCCACCGATCGCTAAAACGAAGTGGCAGAAGCGCTCGTATGAGCGCTGAGCCACTTCTTTTCTGTTCGGCTTTAGTCGGAAAGCCGATGTAGAGGTGTACGGACTCAATAGAAAGTCTATGAGCCTGTACACTGCTACATCGGGTTTCAGAGACATGCCAAACAGAAACTAAGAGGCTCAGCACTCATACCACTTCTGCTGCTTCATTTTAGCGACTTGGTGGGGGTCTCAGTACTCAGACCCCCAGCGATTAAAACTTCTGATATGCCAGTATGACGTCAGAAGTTTAAATGTTTAGTTGCCCTTTAAGGAAAAATGTTATTTGTATTCGCCGTAAAATCCTTTTCTTATTGAATTCATTGGTGGACACTTATTGGGCCGGAGTTTATTGATGGTTTGGTGTTTATATCCTGTTTTCTTCTGCTACTGCTTATTAACAAAACTGATCAGCTCAGTGTCTGTGGCAAGGGTGTGGCCTGCCTTGGCATAGCCAACCTTTTTTATTGACAATGGCATATACCCAGTGCTATGTCCCCCAATATATTAGACGAGAATTATTTTTTTTACGGTGAGTACAAAAATCCAATTTTTGTCACTAATTTTGCATTGTGTGGGCTGTTTCAATGCTGAAATAAAACCGTTACTGCATCTGTGAAAGCTCAGAGCCCATTTTTCAAATCTGACATATTTCACTTTATGTGGTAATAACTTTGGAATGCTTATACCTATCCAAGTGATTGTGAGATTTTCTCGTGACACATTGGGCTTTCTGTTAGTGGTAAAATTTGGTCGATTATATTCAGTGTTTATTTGTGAAAAATAGCAAAATTTTAAGAAAATTTGGAAAAAAATAGCATTTTCTGAATTTAACCCCCTAATGACCGGGCCTGAAAAGACCTTAATGACTAGCTCAATTTTTCTGTTTTTGCCTCTCTGCTTTTCAGCAGCCATAACTTTTTATTTTTTCATTGACGTGGCTGTATGAGGCCTTGTTTTATGCGAGAGAAATAGTATTTTTTTTCCCCACAGTTTTGGGGTAAAAAATAAATTTTTAACAGCGTGAATATAGGAAAAAGCAATTCTCACCATAGTTTTTCTTGTTTATTTTTTATCCTGTTCACGTTTCACGCTAAATAACCCATTCGATTAATTCTTCAGGTTATTACGGTCGTGTAGATACCTAATGTGTATTTTTTTTGTTTTTATTTAGTGTTGGGACTTTTTTTATTTATTAATTTTTTTTGTTACCTTTTTTTTTTTTTAAATCTCATCAAGGGATAACTTTTTTTTGTCAGAAAATCCTTTTTATTCAATTTTTTTTATGTAAAACAGAAGGTTTTACCAGAGAAACGCAACTCAATATTTATTGCTCAGATTCTGCCGTTTTGAGAAATATCCCACACGTGGCCCTAGTGTGGTAATGGACTGCAGCATCGGCCCCAGAAGCAAAGGAGCACCTAGAGGATTTTGAGGCCTCCTTTTAATTTTGACAAGGAATAAAGGAGAAAAAGCTCCCCAACATTTGTAAAGCAATTTCTCCCGATTACGGCAATACCCCATATAGGGCCATAAACTGCTTTTATGGACAAATGGCAGAGCTCAGAATTCTAGAAGTGCTATTTGGCTTTTGGCATGTTGATATTGCTGGATTGGTTTCTGGGCGCCATGTCGCATTTGCAGAGCTTATGAGGTACCAGTACAGGGGAAACCCCTTTAAAAGTGACCCCATTTTGGAAACTAGACCCCTTGAGGTATTCATTGTAGTTTTCATGGGTGCATGCGACTTTTTGATCAGTTTTTATTCTATTTTTTAAGAGGTGTGGTGACTAAAAAACAGCAATTCTACTATTGTATTTTAGTCTGTTTTTCTTTTTTGTTTTTTTTACAGCGTTCACCGTGCGCTATAAATTACATATTCACTTTCTTCTGCTGGGCGATACGATTATGGCGATACCATATGTTTATAGTTTTTTTTATGTCTTATGGCGTTTGCACAATAAAATACTTTTTATAAAAAATCATTTACTTATTGTGTTGCCTTATTCTAAGAGCCAGAACTTTTTTCTTTTTCCATCAAGAAAGCCGTGTGAGGCTGTGTTTTGCGTAACAAACTAGTTTTGATCAGTACCATTTTTCCGTACATGCAACTTTTTGCTTTATTTTTATTCTATTTTTTGGGAGGTAAAGTGACCAAAAAATTGTGATTCTGGTCTGGTTTATTATGATTTTCTTTTATGGCGTTCACCGCGTGGGATAAATAACGAAATAGTTTTGTAGTTCAGGCCGTAACGGACGCGGTGATACCAATTATGTATAGTTTTTGTTTATTTTAATAATGACTGTAGTGCAGTGTATTAGAGCTGTCAGCTACTCGCTGACAGCATGCATAGTGGGTCATGACGTTTATGGTGGCTTAACCTCTTAGAAGCCGGGATCACGGCTTCTAAGGGGTTAATCAGCGGGTACACCGCGATCGGTCCCCGCTGAATTAGCTGCGACAACTGCTGTACGAGACAGCAGTTGTCACACACAGCTCCTGTATGTGTCGGGAGGACGGCCGAGATGGCCGTTCCTCCAGCGACGTACTATTCCGTCATGGAGCGTGAACGATGGGCTTACCATGACTGAATAGTATGTCAAGGAGCGGGTAGGGGTTAAAATTACTCTGGAATGGAGAGAGTACAAGATAAGAGGTGTATGAGGGAATGAAATGGATGAAATTTTTATTTTTTTTCAAGAAACACAAGAATTTGTCTGCTCCATTTACAGCTGTTTGCATAGATTTACATATACTACTACGTTACTAATGTAATACAATGTCACATTTCTTTTTAGATGTTCGGGAACTGGACCTTCGGAACTTTGGTGTTTACAGTTATGGTTTTAACAGTTACTATGAAGGTGAGTTTCAAAATCTTTCCTATATCGAAAAGGTGTGGTTTAAATCACGTTTGTTATGTACGTTTATAGTTTACGCTGGGAAAGCATACACAAAAGGCATATCCACAGAGCTCTATTAGCCCGACAGATGCCGAAAGTGTCTTTTTGGCGTCCTTTGGGGCAGTATACAGTTAGAAATATAGTACAAAATGGTGTAAAAGACCACAGTATTCCATACACCTGAATCCAGCAAAAAACAGTATATGGAGCGGTACAAGGTTTTTCGTTTTATTTTTTTTACATTGGAGCCTTAGGTTATATATGCAACTGTATAGCATCTGTCACAGGCCTCGATTGGACATATACGTAGGGAGCTTTTCTTGACTTGTACCTCCGCCAACTCTATAGGGTATGGGTCTACAGCACCTGTAGAAGCCTGTGCACAACTCTGCCCACCCACTTCCCGCCTTTAGCCCACAGCCGTGCACCACTTTGGGGTTCAGCCCTAATGACTTCATGAAACCCCAGAAAGAGCTGTATATTTAATCAGTGGCAGGCTTGAGCTATCCAGTTAAAACATTCGTAGCTGCAGCTCCTTCTCCCACCCAGCCCTCCCCTTCTCCAGCTTCAATTATGAACTACATACACATTGGATGAAGCAATGTGGTAGAGAGCTGGTGTAGGTGCTGCAGTAGTAACCACTGCTTCTTTCATCTGATTGGCGGAGCTCTGTGACATCACTGCCAGGGATTCCATGTTGTAAGTTTTGTCTGTAAATACACCTTCGACTGTGTGTCCTCTGCGTCTGAGATAAGTGCTCACAGCCGCAGCTACTATATACAGCACCTTTCATGTGGCTGATGGTGGCAACTGATAACAGAGCAGCACCCGCAGAAGCTGCTTGCCAATAGGCATCTGAAAGCAGCAGGCCGACTGTGCCGTAGTTGTTATAGAGAGGGAGTGGAAACCGTTTGGGCGCTGTATCCCAATGTATGCCTACAGAGTAATATATGTTGCAACCTTTCGTCGGCGTTATATGTTGGAAGGCTTTCCGACGTATACCTCTGACCTCTGTATAACATATGTGTAGTGCCCGATTTTTTAAGAAAATGAAAATGTCCAGTAAAAAAATGTAAAATAACTTTGTAAATCCTTTACTTGAGCAATATAGAAGTTCTTCACCATTCACACCCAAAGGTTTCTTTGGGGGACACAGCCCCATGGGTATAGGCCCTTTCCAGTAGAAGACTGACACTATGTAGGAAGAAATGTTGGCTCCATTCAGGCAGACCATACCGTCCCACAGACCCTGGCTAAATCCGTTTTAGCTTCGAGTCCATAAGAGGCAGACATGACCGGTTTTCAGGTCTGCTGCCATTTTTGTTTTCTATTAATATCGTTTTATTTATTTTTATTTCCCTTTTAGCTACAGATGGGTTGCCAGCCTGTTCACAGCCTAGTCGACCTCCTGCAGGTGCCGGGATTCCAGGCAGTTCCCTGCACTGACTTTCCCTCACCGCCGGTCACCTAACCTCTCTTTTTTTTCTGCATCCACAGACCGTGTGCCAGTAACCTCACTATCAGCGCGAGGTTACTGCAGAGGTGACCCTACAAACACCCTAAGACTTTGGAGTATGAAATTCTCATCCCCCTCCCCCACTATGGGTATTTTATGAATTGTCCTCTGATGTGTCCCATTGAGACTTCTTACTATTGAAGGTGTACCCTAATCTTGGTGGGGGAGAGGTATTGTTTAATGGGAGGTGACACCTATTTGAGGAGATATGGCCGCACATTCGCCTTGTGGAGTTGGTTTTTTTCCTCCGGATAGGCCCTCTTATAGGGGAACCAGCTTCACATTGCCTATCTATGCGTTTCCCATTGAAATATTCCCTCCGGCCAAGTTTTCAAATTTAGTACCCCGTCAGCAGCAGCTAGGCCACAATCAGCCACTTAGGCCACTTAGATCCTGACAGCTATATCAGCCAGCAGGCATCCTCTCGCTGTTCTTGTCTGGATAAGGGCAGTTGCTTCCAGCGAGGGGTTTTCTATAAGGCGGGATTATGTTCCTTAGGCATATTCTCAACAAGTGAGCTACGTTCTGACACCATTTCAGCAGCGCTACTGAGGACCGTACTTCTTTTTTGCTGCTACTCTAGGAGCCTTGAAATAAACTTTTCCTGCTCTGCCAAAAGACACAGCACAGCGAGTAGGCCACCAAAGCCGTTTTTCCCTCATTGTTTTCCCCCTAAAATGGACACTTAATTTTTTCCCAGTTGCAGTTCTCCCAGTGGTCACTATTCCCACTGACACTGACATTTGTTGTCGCTGTGTTGTCTGTCCCCCGCTTCCTTGTGACATGTCCTCAACACTGAAGAATTTTGCCAGGCAACCGGCACACGTGGCCCTGGTTATTCACTACATTTGTGACGGATGTAATAGAAAGTTTTCAGGCAGCCAGTCTTGATTCTGCCAGAAGGGTCTGCAATCCAGAACGCCCCAGCTTGCGACTCCCTCTCCGGATGTGGCACCCCCTGAATGGGCCAGGTCCCTCGCACAGGCCTTAGGTGACATTTACAGACTTTACCAAGCCATTGTTGAGTCTGGAACGCCTTTTTCCAATAAATTTACCGACCAAGCTTAATGCCCCCGTGTCCTTCAGGGATACTGCACAGTCTACCTTTTATGGTAGACTCCATAAGAGGCATCGGAGTGCCAGGGACAGATTTTGTTCCTCTTTGGGTTCTCTGCCACGTTAATCGGTTAGTAGTCAGTGGAGAAACTGCTTCCAACCAGAATCAGTAATTAATCATGCTTAATTGGCTGCTTTCATGCAGTCGATGATACTCGCAAGCTGAGGCAACCTTACAGTGCCCTTGGCGCCCAAGACTATGCTTTCCAAACCAAAGCAAGTTTGAGGTGCTTTTGTGCAAGGAGTGGAAGCATCCAGAAAGGTGTCAGTCTATCTCCAAGAGCTTTAACACTCTGTTTTCCTTTCAGGAAGAATTGATTTCTAAATGGTCTGTTTCGCCCTCTGTTGATCCACCTATTTTTCGTCTGTCTAAGAGCACCACCATACAACTGTGATATGTGGCATCACTTCTTTTTGTTAGTGACAGACTTTTTGGCAAGCTTCTGGACTAAATTATTGCGGGAGGCTACCAGTGGCAAGAGTTCTCTTTTTCCCCAAAACCGCCCACACCGCAGCTTTCTCTCCAATTTTAAAGTTTTGATTATTTTCAAACTCCTTCTCCCAGAAGCCATTCCATATAACAGGAGTGGACAACTGGGCTGCAGACTTCCTAAGTCGAGAGAAGCTGAATCCATGAGCGTGGTCGCTTCACCAAGACGTATTCCATTGCCTTTGCGAGAAGTGGGGCACACGGGAAGTGAATCTCTTTGCGTCACGTCTCAACCACAATTTTGCAACCTACGTGGTCAGAGCAAGGGATCCCAAAGCCATTGCGTACGATGCCCTGGTCACTCACTGGGACGAAGTCTCCCTCCTGTATCTGTTCTCTCTCCTTACGCTCCTGTCGTCCCTCCTTTCACTGAGCTCTGGGATCTCAATTTGGTTCTTGTGGCTCTTCAGATTGCTTTCTCTGAAGCCTTGAGGCATATCTTGCTGTGTTTATTGACCTGGACAGTGGCCTTCCCGATAGCAGTCACTTCAAACAGACGGATTTGCAAACTTACTGCCCTTTCCCGCAGATTTCCCTTTTCCCATTTTATTCATAAGGATAAGGCGTTTACTGACATGTCCATTTCTTTCTACCGAAGGCCACCATTGTGTGTTGGATATGGTCTGTGATCTCGGAAGGCTATTGGTCCAAGGGTAAAGATCCTCCTGTTCGGATTACTGCCCATTCAACAAGGGATATTGGCGCCTCCTGTGCGGTCAGGCGTCAAGCTTCTTATTGCAAGGCTGCTACCTGGGCTTTGGTGCACACCCTTACCAAGTTTTACCAGATCCATTCTCTATGCTCCTCTGATGCTAGTCTGTCGCAAGTTGCTGCAGGCGCCTGTTCATTTCGCAGGCAGTTATGGCTGTACCTTTTTACTCTGGGACTGAGATAGGATGTCCCATGGCGCTGTGTCCCCTATCCTATATACAAGAAAATTGGATTTATGTACCCACCGTAAAATCTTTTCCTATTAATCTAGGGGACACAGATCCTGCCCTCTTTTTGATTTCTTCCAGGCTTAAAACCTGCTCTAGTTTTTTTTTTTTACCGAGCATTTTTTGTCTGCTACTACTGCTTTTTATACAAACTTATTTAGTCTGTGGGAGGGGTATTGCCTGCCTGTACAGAGCCAACATCTTCCTACATAGTGTCAAACACCTAGTGGCATTGGCCTATGTCCATGGTGCGGTTTTCCCAATGAATAAAATGAGAAATTTGTTTTAGAGTGAGTACAAAAATCCAGTTTTCTGTAAGGCCCCATGCACACGACTGTAAAATCGCCCGTAATTACGGACTCATTAATTTCTATGGCCGACTGACAACTTCCCGTATACTTACGGGAAGGTGTCCGGCACGGTACGTACAACCTTTCTGGAAAAAAAATAGGATGTCCTATTTTTTTCTTTTACGGACTGTGCTCCCGTACTTTATACGCATGGTGCCTAAGTCTGTAGTCAGTTTATCTGGGCTCAATGTTTGTGAAATGTCGTTCTATACTCCTTTTCAAACATCTATTTTTTTTTATTTATTCATTCATTATTTATCTAATTTTCTTATTGTTTCAATGCATCTGAAAACTAAAAAAAAAAAAAAGTAAGGATATGTGCACACGCAAGCTCAAAAACGTCTGAAAATACTGCATTTTTTACGCCAGTTTTTGGAGCTGTTTTTCCATAGTCAATGAAAAACTGCTCCACAAACGTCCCAAGAAGTGACATGCACTTCTTTTTCGCGGGCGTAATTTTACGTGCCGTTTTTTGAAAACGAGGCGTAAAAAAACGCCCTCTCGGAACAGAACGCCGTATTTCCCATTGAAATCAATGGGCAGATTTTTGTAGACGTTCTGCTTCCGATTTTTCAGCCGTTTTTTTCGGGACGTTACCTTTTCTTTATACGAACGTGGCTCTAATTGCTTTTGCTGCTACTTAAGGGAATAAGACCGTACAGTAAATAAAGGTAATATTTATTATCATACAGTAATCTCTCTCCTATATAAAATACAGTAACTAATCACAGTACAGTATAAATGCGGTATTACAATCCTAATCTATACCGCCACCCACTTACCTAAACGTACATAGAAGTTACGATACAATACATAGTTACATAGTTACATAGTTAGTACGGCTGAAAAAAGACACATGTCCATCAAGTCCAACCAAGGGAAGGGAAAAGGGAAGGAAAAATGTCTACACATAGGAGCTAATATTTTTTTGTTCTAGGAAATTATCTAACCCTTTTTTAAAGCCATCTACTGTCCCTGCTGTGACAAGCTCCTGCGGTAGGCTATTCCATAAATTCACCGTTCTTACTGTAAAGAAGCCTTGTCGCCTCTGCAGCTTGAACCTTTTTTTCTCCAGACGGAGGGAGTGCCCCCTTGTTTTTTGAGGGGGTTTTACAAGGAACAGGATATCACCATATTTTTTGTATGTGCCATTAATATATTTATATAAGTTAATCATGTCCCCCCTTAGTCGTCTTTTTTCAAGGCTAAATAGGTTTAATTCTTTCAATCTTTCCTCATAACTTAAATTCTCCATGCCCCTTATTAGCTTCGTTGCTCTTCTTTGTATTTTTTCCAACTCCAGGGCATCCTTTCTATGAACTGGAGCCCAGAACTGAACTGCATATTCTAGATGAGGCCTCACTAATGCTTTGTAAAGTGGCAATATTACATCTCTGTCCCGCGAGTCCATGCCTCTTTTAATACACGACAATATCTTGCTGGCCTTTGAAGCAGCTGATTGACACTGCATGCTGTTATTGAGTTTATGATTTACAAGAACACCCAGATCCTTCTCAACAAGTGAATCCGCCAGTGTAGCGCCCCCTAGGACATATGATGCATGCAGGTTGTTGGTACCCAGATGCATAACTTTACATTTATCTACATTAAACTTCATCTGCCAAGTGGACGCCCAAACACTTAGTTTGTTTAAATCTGCCTGTAATTCATGAACATCTTCCATAGTCTCAACTATATTACATAGCTTGGTGTCATCTGCAAAAATAGAAATAGTGCTATTAATCCCATCCTCTATATCATTAATAAATAAGTTGAATAATAGTGGTCCCAGCACTGAACCCTGGGGTACACCACTTATAACCGGTGACCATTCAGAGAAGGAATCATTGACCACAACTCTCTGGATACGGTCCTTGAGCCAATTCTCAATCCAATTACAAACTATATTTTCTAAACCTATAGTCCTTAATTTACCCATTAGGCGTCTATGGGGGACAGTGTCAAATGCCTTTGCAAAGTCCAAAAACACTATATCCACAGCGGCCCCTCTGTCTAGACTTCTGCTCACCTCTTCATAAAAACAGATTAGGTTAGTTTGACAACTTCTGTCCTTAGTAAAACCGTGCTGGCTGTCACTTATAATGCTATTTATTGTCACATAATCCTGTATATAGTCCCTCAATAGCCCCTCAAACATTTTCCCCACGATGGATGTTAAGCTTACTGGTCTATAATTACCCGGGGAAGACCTAGAGCCCTTTTTGAAAATAGGCACCACATTTGCCCTGCGCCAGTCCCTTGGCACTATACCAGTCACTAGAGATTCTCTGAATATTATGAAAAGGGGGACAGAAATAACTGAACTAAGCTCTTTAATAATTCTAGGGTGTAACCCATCTGGTCCCGGGGCCTTGTGCACATTTATTTAATTTAGCTTGGACCATCTCTACATTCATCCAATTCAGTATATCAACTGATATATTAACAGCACTGGCACCGGCTAAATCAGCTGCTCTTTCTTCAGTTGTATATACAGAGCTAAAGAACCCATTTAGTAACTCTGCCTTCTCTTGATCCCCTGTGATCAACTCCCCATTACCATTATCTAGGGGTCCTACATGTTCAGACCTTGGCTTTTTTGCATTTATATGCTTGAAGAATTTTTTAGGATTTGTTTTACTATCCTTGGCCACCTGCCTTTCATTTTGTATTTTTGCTAATTTTATTACATTTTTACAGATTTTATTAAGCTCTTTATATTTTACAAAGGCTACAGCTGTACCCTCAGATTTGTATTTTTTAAATGCCCTTTTTTTGTCATGTATTGCCCCTTTCACAGAAGGTGTAAGCCATGTGGGGTTTAATTTGAGTCGTTTATACTTATTACCTGTAGGAATAAATTTTGCACTATAATAACTCAAAGTAGATTTGAAAATCTCCCATTTATCATTTGTTCCATTATTTGACATTAGTTCTTCCCAGTCCATATCCTGAATTGCAGCCCTCATCCTGGGGAAATTGGCTTTCTTAAAATTAAATGTTTTTGCCCTCCCAGCCTGCGTTTGTTTTTTACAGTATAGGTAAAATGTAACTATATTGTGATCACTGTTACCGAGGTTTTCACGAACATTGACATTCCCAACAAGATCTGCATTATTAGAAATGACCAGATCCAACAGAGCTTCACCTCTAGTCGGGTCTTCCACAAACTGGCCCATAAAATTTTCCTGCAACAGGTTGAGGAAATGTCTCCCCTTTGCAGTTGAAGCCGAACCATGACACCAATTAATATCCCGGAAATTAAAATCTCCCATTATCACTACAGTACCCGCCTGTGCAGCCCGCTCCATCTGTTTATATAGCTGAACTTCCATCTCCTCAGTTATATTGGGGGGTCTATAGATTACACCAAAAGTAATTTTTTCAGTGTTTACCTCCCTTTCTAGTTCCACCCACAAGGTTTCAACCTCCTCACAGTCTTCACCCACTATTGTCTCTTTCACACTCGCCTTCATATCACTTCTCACATACAGACATACACCACCACCTTTCCTATTTGTCCTGTCTTTACGAAAAAGTGTAAAACCCTGTAGATTTACAGCCCAGTCATGTGAAGAGTCCAGCCATGTTTCAGCAACACCAACTATATCTATATTTTCTTCCAGTATCAAGGCCTCCAGCTCCCCCATTTTACTTGCTAGACTTCTGGCATTTGTGAACATACACTTTAACTTGCCTGTCAGTTTTTCACTTTTATTATCAGAAATGTGATTTGACATTAATCGGTCCTTTTTATTTACACTGATGTTTTGTAACGAAAGGATCTCCTTATCCTGTTGTCCAGTCCTCTCCCCACATTCTGTTTCTCCCCCCACCAATATAGTCTGACCCCTCTCTAACCTGGCTACCCCTTTTTTTTCTACATTGACCTCCCTCCTCAGCCCTAGTTTAAATACTCCGCCACCCCAGCTAGAATTCTCTCCCCCAGCACAGCGGACCCCCTTCCATTTAGGTGCAAATCATCTGCAGAATACAGTTTGTACCCCAATGAAAAGTCAGCCCAAGTAACATAAGTTACTTGTAATTCTTACACGCTCACTATATCTGTCCAACTCCCTCCTAATATAACTGTCCCTGTACGCTAAGGGTTAATCAAGTAACCAGGGATGATCAGGTCAGCAAGAGTTTAAGTTAAGGACCCAGGGGAAGCAAGGGGTTAACTCAGGGACTGCAAGGGGTAGTAAGGGTTAACTCAGGGACAGCAAGGGTTCCTCAGGGACAGCAAGGGTTCCTCAGGGACAGCAAGGGTTCCTCAGGAACTTCAAGGGTTAGCACAGGGCCCGCAAGGGTTAACACAGGGACAGCAGGGGTTACTCAGGGACAGCAAGGGTCAACAGGAACTTAGGGGCACCAAGGGTTACTCATGGTACTCAGGGCAGCAAGGGGAGAGAGGGAGTTAAGTGTAGCTGTTGCTACACTTGATACTTAGCGTGTTGTTGGTGGAGCAGAGGCAGGAGCAGGTCGTTGGTGGTGTGGTGAGGTCCCAGCTGGAGAGTTGAGCTTCATTGGTGGTGTCGTGGCAGGACCCAGCTAGCTTCAGCTGCTGAGCATACTGAAGCAGGGCTATTTAACAAGAAAACGAAAAAATGATCCAGCGCTTGTTGAGGATTATAAAAAGGAACCTCGGTTCCACGTTTAATTCAATGATTAAAAGTTCAAGTGCAAAGGGAGTGGTAGCAGTAGCCTACGCGTTTCAGACAACACTTCTGTCCTTATTCATGGCTCATGTCTATTTGCGTTCACATAGCCGGGTTATTATTTCTCTATATTATGTAGCTATGTTATGGTGCCCCACTAATTACTTTTATAATTAGTGGGGCACCATAACATAGGTTTCTCTATATTATGTAGCTATCGTAAGTAAAACCGGGTAAATAATAACCCGGTTATGTGAATATGTATTTTTAAACAATTCTATTATCACAACGAAATCTCAATTATATGTTAAATTAAAGCATATTGTATTACATGCCAGGAATTGCTGCTTAATACAAATTATGCCAGTATAGTTTTTATATTATGTTTTTAATACCAGTTATTTTAATACACCATGCACTATTTATTTATTTTTTTATTTGCAATATGCTTTAATGCAAAGTCTTTTGTTATGCAGTTGTCATATAAAACATACAATCACCATCGAAATAGCCAAATTGGAGATAAACACAAATACGAACATATAATCACTAAAACAAACATGAGTTGTTACAATTGAATTTTTTACATACTATTATACGCTAAACAAATATGAGTAAAACATATATATGTTTTCTTTCCTACTTGCCTTATGTGGTAGGATCTCGTGATTTCATAGGGAGTCCTCCCCTATTCCAGGTGTAGGATAATTGATTCCTCCTGGTTTTCTCGAACATAAAACTTGACTGACTGCAACAGAAATAGACATGAGACATGAATAAGGACAGAAGTGTTGTCCGAAACGCGTAGGCTACTGCTACCACTGCCTTTGCACTTGAACTTTTAATCATTGAATTAAACTTTGAGCCGAGGTTCCTTTTTATAATCCTCAACAAGCGCTGGATCATTTTTTTGTTTTCTTGCTACTTTACCGTGTGCCGTCACGCAGGATCCGAGCGCAGTCACGCAGGATCCGAGCGCAGTCTGGACTAAGACAATCAGTGGGTGAGCTGGAGGATTCCTCCCTATTTTTCCTATATGGCAGGGATATTTAACCCTGCCTGTACGCCCACAGCGGGGGCCGAGTGGCGCTCGCCCCCAGCTAACATGTGTCGGCATGGTGATAACATATCACCAGCCGACTAATGAGCGCCCGCGAGTAATCCCGCTCGCGCGCAACATCACTAGCGCAAAATCACGCGCGAGAGACCATCCGTATGGGAAATGACACATATATATATATATATATATATATATATATATATATATATATATATATATATATATAACACACATATACATACATATATAGAAATAGGGACACTTCCCTTTACAATCCCCCTGTTGTCGGGTTCTCGACAATTCAATTTGGGGAAGTGTCTGTGGCCTTCTATTTACCCCCTCAACCTCCCTGGTTACTGGTAATGGTCTGAGATGGAAGGAAGTCTACTTTTGGACATAGGTACTCGACCTCACTCATCTCCTAAAGGAAACCTTCCCGTCAGACGTCTAGTGTCCATAACTGTATCAAAACCTCACAGTCCATAGAATTAAGTTGGAATGAAATCTCCTAGTCAATAGAACGAAGTTGAAATGAAATCTCCTAGTCCATAGAATAAAGCCTCAGAGCCCATAGCAAAGTCCATAGAATGAAGCTCACAGTCCTGGATCTTGTTTTTTTTTTCTTCTTCATATTGATCTTTCTTTAGCGGCGTCAGCAGGTCTTTCCAGTGGCCGATCCAATTAAAGCATGCTGACTCATGTAAGGCTACATGTGCCCTCACACGGCCAGCCTTGGAATGGCTTAGCCTACCTTTCGACAACCTTTGTACATAATCCGTTACTTTTCCAAATCTTTCCAGCATCTTGATTGAAGACGAAACTTTCTTTGTGAGCCGATATCCAGGTCTCTATCACGGCAGGTTAACATCCCAGAGGAGGAGGTGATGTTTCAGTACCCAGGAATCTACTGTGGGGCGGAGCATCGCCTTTCATTTCCCCTCTGACATTCAATCCATCATCGTATTGACCATACCGGATCTCCGGTTGAGGTGGCAAATACCTACAAGGGTGTGTGAATACCTTACCTGTCCCTAAGGGTTCCTACACACTACCCAATCATACAAACATAGTGAAAAACTAACCAAACATAAAAAAAATATTCCCCCCAAACCATAGGTACATATAGAGATTTGTTCTCAAACAGCATCTCTCACTACTCCATAAACACGTGAAAGGTACACATGTAAATAGGATGACTACAGGCTGTAAATATATGCCCGCCTACACGTACACACTCACGGAGTATGCCTATGTTGCGGACACATACCAACACCTAGAACGTTTTTGTACACCCATTCATTCAGATTTACACTTTACAAATATATACACACACACACACACACACACACACACACACAATAAACCATTCCGGGTCGCAGGACTGTATCATTATGTCCTTAGACCCCGTCTACGAATGTATTCGTGGCTTTCTGCTTGACCTCGTTGTATTTGGCCAACCAGTCCTTTTCTTCGTCGGTACATGCAGAACAGTCCAACGTACATAATTGCCACAAGGATGAGAAGCATTATCACTGGGTGGATGAGCAAGTTAAAGAAGGAAGTGGCCTTGGGACTATATCCAAACCAGCTCTCCCACCAAGACACTTCTGAGTCCGCCTCAAGGTTGTTCACAATTCATGTGGTCTTTGCAGTGTCATGTTCCAACTGAATGGTGGCTTGGTGTTGGAAATCTTTCAGTTTCCCCACGACATCCTCTTCCTCACTGAAGTCTAGCAGGAGCTTTCTTAGTTCAATGCCAAACCCAAGAGGAATTGTCTTGAGTCTCGCAGGGGTGTCTGGACGGATGTCGAGCCTCTTTTCAGGGGTCACCGGAGTTCTTCCCTTCTGATCCGCCACATCAATGCCTAGTACAGGATTAATGGTACAATGCTCTCCTGGGAGGAGTATGCCTCTTTCGGTGCAGTTAGTCGTGTGGCATTCTGCATTTGGTACCAGCACCAATATCCTCGACCCACGTCTTGAGGAGGGCATTGGATTAGCCTTCATATCACAGGACACCTCGGTATCCCACCACTGCTGTAGGTCAGGATATCCGAGGAGAGCTGTGGATGAAGCACTGTTTTTGTGGTTCCTCACAATTCTCAGGTTTGTGGAACTATATCCCTGTCTTACCAAACCCATTATCTTAAAATCAAGATATGGGTGTAATGCCAGGGTTCCTTTCCCTGTCCAAACTTTCCTAAAGGAACACTGCATTTAAACACAAAAGAATCAGCCATACTGTTATTCGCTGTATTTAATTGCACTCGCATTAAGCCTCAGATGAAATTGTGTTACCTGTCTGAACCCCCCAGGTCTACGTGCACAGTATAACATAAAACACTACACCGTGAACTTATGTTACCTGCCCGCACCCTGCTACCTGAGTTAACAGTATAATAACAAATTCAACGTTATCCCAATAGAGAGCAATTAAAACATTGGGCGCAAATACACCACTATCCAATGGTTGATTCTCCAGTTGTTATCCTGGAGTGGTTTTCTAATTATGCATTATAAATACAGGCAACACCTATATAGTATAAATACATATTACTGATAACCAGGGATACACCAAAATAGAATATGTGAAGGAACCACAAAATTAAAACACAAATTATAACAAACGGACAACTGGGGACAAACACAACAGACCATAAACACACATTACAGACATAACACCTGACTGAACATGCACTTTATGGCCAACTTCCTAAACTCCTCCCCAGTTGTGGTTGGTCACCTAGACCCTTGAGCTCGTGGCGGAGTGCATAAGACTGTAAGGAGACTCTTATACAGCCATTTTGTCTAAATCCACTTTTTGTTGTGACGTGGCCATTTTCTATTGCCATTTCGTTAGGCTTTCCATGGTTGCTCATGCCGTGGCAGTTCCTAGCAATATGTCCCATCTGACCACATTTAAAGAATTTAACATGACCACATTTCTTAGTACCCAAAGACTCGTAGTACTTCACAATATAGCCTGAGCCGGCACATGCAAAACATTTAACAGTACATGCTCTGCTGGACTTAGGGCAGTAACGAGTGCATGATCTCTTAAAGTTCTGCATGGCTAGGGACGCACTTCTAAATATCATACGCTTACATTTGCGTAACACTTTTGTAACAGTGTTACCTTCAGGTTTGTGGATGGGATCATGTTTGGGACATCTGATCCATCACTCTTTCTTCTCCCCCCTTTTTGCCCTGTAGAGTGCAAACTTACAGCAGAATCAGGCCTTGAAAAAGACAAGGCTGGTAACATTTTTGAGAAATCTTTTCTGATGTTTTGCATACTGGAAACCAATTGTGACCTAGTAGCAAGCTCATCATTCAACTTGGCAATGATCGCATCCATAGATGCCGCCTTATCCTTTTACACATTGATCATAGCATAAGACCCAGTCAGCTGTGCATCAATATCATCACCACGATTTCTCAAATCTATCGATATCAGCATGCAAATTTGCTTATCTCTACATTGGGCATTCTCTGCCAGTTGTGTCTGCATAGCACAAACCCGCTTCACATTGTTGACATAACACTGGCAGTGAAGATTTGGGGAATCACTCCTCATTTCTGAGTGATCAGGCTTCCATGTCTCCTCATACACACAGATAAGTTTAGCGAGCATGTGGAGCCGTTTGGAGGTTTTGTTAAGAACACTCCTCTTGCTAATGCACAACTTATCATGTGGACCACAGCATTCCTGCTGACTTGTATGTAGTGGGGGGTACTGGATTAAATGTAGTGTTTTTAGCGAGGTGTTTCAGTGTGGAGAAATCCATACTCACTGTTCCAGAAGTCATCTCTGTCTGTGTTGTCCTTGTGTCCCGCTGTTTTGAAAAAGGTCCTTTTCTTCTGGAACGTCTTTTCCCGATCAGCTGGACTTCACCGGAAGGACGCCGACGTTGATACTTCTGCAAACGCTTTTGAATGTGTTGCTCGCTCGACGATTCGTCGCCGTTGAGCAGCTCGCCGCAAACTAAAATAAAAGACGTTAATAAATCAGAAAAGAAAATAAAAAACAATAGGTTCGCTGATCTCAATTGTATCCTGTATCAAGCCTCAAATAAAATTGTGTTAATCGTCTGAACTTCAAAAAGGTATAGGCGCACAGTATAACACAACACTACACCGTGTATTTACGTTACCTGACCACGCCCCTCCGCCTATCTGCAGTTCACGTTTTAACACCATTTTATTATACAAAAGACAGAAATAAATTAAAAACTGTTTGGGCTGGCTCGCCAATGTAAAAGGGGATGGGGTAATAGCGTAGTTCACTCACTCGTGTCACCCACTATCACTACCTATAATCAGGGACATGCATGTCCCCCTACCTTTCTCTTGTATTAGTGTTACTCTAATTGCTTTTGCTGCTACTTAAGCGAATAAGACCATACAGTAAAGGTAATATTTATTATCATACAGTAATCACACTCATATATAAAATACAGTAACAAATCACAGTACAGTATAAACGCGGTATTACAATCCTAATCTATACCGCCACCCACTTACCTAAACATACACAGAAGTTATGTTACCATACAATACACATAAGTTACTTGTAATTTTCACACGCTCACTATCTCTGTCCCACTCCCTGCTAATATAACTGTCCCTGTACGCGAAGGGTTAATCAGGTAACCAGGGATACAACAAGGGATGAGCAGGTCAGCAAGGGTTTAACTTAGGGACCCAGAGGAAGCAAGTGGTTAACTCAAGGACTGCAATGGGTAGGAAGGGTTAACTCAGGGACAGCAAGGGTCAACAGGAACTTAGGGGCACCAAGGGTTAGTCAGGGCAGCAAGGGTTAACTTCAGGGACAGCCAGGGGTGACAGGGAGAGAGAGAGGGTTAAGTGTAGCTGCTGCTACACTTGATATTTAGTGTGTCGTTGGTGAAGCCGAGGCAGGAGTTGGTGGTGTGGTGAGGTCCCAGCTGGAGAGGTGAGCTTCATTGGTGGTGTCGTGGCAGGACCCAGCTAGCTTCAGCTGCTGAGCGTACCGACGCAGGGCTATTTAACAAGAAAACGAAAACTCTGAGATCATCTAAAGATAACCACCATAGCCTAATGTGTATAGTGATACATAATGTGCAATGGGTGAGGCTACAGCTCACATGGAGAGCAAGAGATATGCCTCTAGACAGGTACCCTCTAGCACATCCACCTTCAATATAGTTTATAAGGTGGTTAAATAACTAGCACATATGAATGATCGGCATAACTTCATATCCATTACCTGTGGCTGGCATGATGGCTGTCAGTGATCTCCGAGAGGAACACCTCGACGCCCGTTTCGCACCCTTTGTCAGGAGGTGATGTTAGTGTACTGGAATTCAATTTAAATAATAAACCTGTATACTGGTGACCAATGGCGCACAGTGATTCATCAGACAGTCCCACGTGTGTCTTCCGCATCAGGAGCGTTATGTGCAGTGGCAGATTTCTCCATCATCTGCTCTTTCGCCCAAACTCTGACAACTTCCGGCACAGTATGTAGACATCTAATCAAGCGCACATCATCCTATGTGTCAGAAACCTAGTTTGTGGTCCGACTCTGACGTACAGACTATTTGGAGAATTAGTTCAGTCCACGTCACGGTGAGTAGTAAAAAAATAAAAATAAATATTATAAATATATATATATATATAATATATATATATATATATAATATATATGTATGTATCTCCACGTGACATATCTGTATAACGATGTCACACACTGACTCCTTTACAAACACTGTAAATATAACGTAAACCGGAGTGCATCAAACCACTATGCTGTACAGCATGCATCAACGGTGGAGGAACGGATAGGGAAGACCACCACCAATGCCCAACACCGGTGGTGGAAATTCCCCACCTGCACCCCCACAGCAGCACACACTACACCACTGCGATGCACATTGTAAATGTATAGATGAGGATACAGGATACAATTGAGATCAGCGAACCTATTGTTGAACAAAGTTGAACAGTGCTGACATCTTGGCCTAGGCACGTAGTGATCTTCTGGAGTGATAAGCCAAGGTCTCTCAGTTCAAGGATTCTGTCCCCCTCAGTTTGCAACAAGTGGTGATAACTGGCAGGTCAACGAACAGGAGGCATTGGACAATTATCCCACACCACTTGATCCGCTTTTTGAGGTTTCATGTGGCTAAAATATATTCGTTTTTATCTGGCTTTTATGCCCCTCCCACATGCCACAGATTGGAGCTAGGTGCTTGAAAATGTGATAATTTGCAGATCTTAGCGACACCTGCTACTTCCTCGATTTGCATTTATTTATTTTTTTAATTAAACAATTAGTGTGTGGGTGATTAAACATTGTTCTAATGTTTTTTATTTTTTTCACGAGTCAGGAAATATAAATTGGATTCAATTTATAATATTTCCCATTACTGGTCACTAGATGGAGCAATTCCCAAAATTGCAGCATTGCATGTGGTAAACCAACCACATTGCTTTATGCTGCAAAATTGGGAAAAAATCCCTCGCTCTAGTGAGCTCTCAGAATCCCCCCCTCCTTTATCCTGGCTAGTGCCGGGAGAAACGAGGGGATCGAACGGTCTAACCTCCTACACTGTGTGTCGCCATTTTTTGAGCTAACACACAGTGTAGTAGGTTAACATACAGTAGTAAACACACAGTAAAACACGAACATACATAGAAATCACTTACCTGCTCCAGTCGCCGCCGCTCCCTCCGGACCGTCCGCTCCGTCTGCTGCCGCTGCTCCATGTGCACAAGTCCGGAAGCCGTGACCGGAAGTAGTAATCTTACTGTCCGGCCGCGACTTCCGGACGGCGCGCATTTCAAATTGGACTGTGTGGGAGCGGCGCATTCGCCGTTCCCACACAGACGGCGTACACCATAGTGGATGGAACGGGCCCCGTTCGCAGTCCCTATGGGACTGGAGCTGCCGTATTCCATGTCTGTATGTGTCGTTAATCGACATACAGAAATGGGGAAAAAAATGGCAGCCCCCCATAGGGAAGAAAAAGTGTAAAAATAAAAAAAAGTAACACACAAATAAATACAAACGTTTTTAATAAAACACTAACATCAAACTGATATAAAAAAAATATTTTGTGGCGACACTGTTCCTTTAATCCCTAGGTGCACCAGGACGCAACTGTACGTCCTGGAGGGAAGTCTCTTTGTGCACCAGGACGTACAGTTGCTGCGCGGTTCCCACTGCAACTGTCGGGGACTGTGTGCGCCAGGACCTGGGAGGTCAGCGGTCTCCGACAGTTGATACTCCAGTCTTACCGGCCAGCGGTGCATCGCCGTTGCTTCCAGCAATTAACCCCTTCGGCCTCGTGTACACTTCCAACACCGTTTTCACGGCCATTTTTGACGAATTTGTGTGCCCGTTTTAGCGGCCGTGTGCCCTCCATGTTTCCGAGTGCCGAGCATGGTACTGTCCAGGGTGCTGAAAGAGTTAATGGGCTGCACTGATCGGCGGTAACTCTTTCAGCACCCTGGACAGTACCATGCTCGGCGCTCGGAAGATACAATTTTAATGAAATTAAAAAAAATAAGTTCATACTTTCCTCCTGTCTGCCCTCCAGGGGTGACGTTTCATCCCATGTCACCGCTGCAGCCAATCACAGGCTGTAGTGGCGGTTACGCACGTCCGGATGACGTCAGAAGGCCGGCCTCCAGGGATGACGCTTCATCCCACGTGACCGCCTCTGCAGCCAATCACAGGCTGCAGCGGCCTCTGCAGCCAATCACAGGCTGCCGCGTCATACAGGAAGGTCGGACTGGAGGAAGAAGAGGGACTCGTCACCAAGACAACGACCGGGTACGTATAAACTGCTTTTTATTTTATTTTTAATCAGCAGCCTCTTTTCTCTATCAGTGATTGATAGACAAGTTGCTGCCGATTAGTGTAATATATCTGTAATGTACTTCTGCCCGCCCGGCCGTTGCTAGGCAACGGCTCCGTCACACACGGACGGCACACGGATGCCTTCCGTGTGCCTTCAGTTTTTTTGATGGCCCCATTGACTTGCATGGGCCATCACGGTCACGGAATCTCGGACCAAAGTAGGACATGCTCTACTTTGGATCCGAACGGAGCAACGGGACTGTCAAAAAAACTGAAGTGTGCATGGCCCCATTGAAATTAATGGGTCAGGGTGCTAGCCGTCAGAAAAACGGCTAGCACCCTGAAGTAAAAGACTGAAGTGGGCATGAGGCCTTAAATGCGGCGATCTCCACATTTAGGGGGTTTGTATCAGATCGGCAGCCCCCACAATGCAATCGCAAGGATTGCTGATCGGTGGCATAGCAACCGGAGGTCAAACAATGGCCTCTCTGTCTGCCATGTACGCAAGCCTATGAGGACCAGCCTCCAGCTGGTTCTGATAGGCTTCCTATTACGTTACTGTCGGTGTCAAACTGACAGAATACATTACACTACCTAGGTAGTGTAATATATTCTAGCAGCGATCAGTGCTGCTGGTGTTCAAGCCCCTAGTGTGACAAAAAAAAGTAAGAGGAAGTTAAAAAAAACATGTTTTTTTTCCTATAAACATGTTCTTTTATTATAGGAAAAAAAAGAAACCGTTAAAAAAAAGTTATGGCTCAGAATATGAAGACACAATAATGTATTTTTAAAAATAGTGGTTTTATTGTGCAAACACTGCAAAACATCAAAAAATTATATACCTATGGTATCGCCGTAATCGTATCGACCCACAGAATAAAGTAAAATTGTCATTTATAGCCCACGGTGAACTCTGTAAAGAGGATAAAAAACATTGTTAGAATTGTTTGTTTTTGGTCGCCTTGCTTGGCAAAAAATGTATCAATAAGTTGTATGTACCAAAAAATGGTAACAATAAAAACTACAGCTCGTCCTGCAAAAAATAAGCCCACACCGCTCAATCGACCAAAAAATTAAAAAGTTCTGGCTCTCGGAATATGGTGATACAAAAATTATTTATTTTTTTCTTTGCAAAAGTAAAAAATATTAATAAAAACCTATATAAAGTTGGTATCACCGTAATCAAATTAAGACGCAGAATAAAGTTAAAGAGGCTCTGTCACCAGATTTTGCAACCCCTATCTGCTATTGCAGCAGATAGGCGCTGCAATGTAGATTACAGTAACGTTTTTATTTTTAAAAAACGAGCATTTTTGGCCAAGTTATGACCATTTTTGTAATTATGCAAATGAGGCTTGCAAAAGTCCAAGTGGGTGTGTTTAAAAGTAAAAGTCCAAGTGGGCGTGTATTATGTGCGTACATCGGGGCGTTTTTAATACTTTTACTAGCTGGGCGCTGTGAAGAGAAGTAACATCCTCTTCTCTTCAGAACGCCCAGCTTCTGACAGTGCAGATCTGTGACGTCACTCACAGGTCCTGCATCGTGACGGCCACATCGGCAGCAGAGGCTACAGTTGATTCTGCAGCAGCATCAGCGTTTGCAGGTAAGATCGACTTACCTGCAAACGCTGATGCTGCTGCAGAATCAACTGTAGCCTCTGGTGCCGATGTGGCCGTCACGATGCAGGACCTGTGAGTGACGTCACAGATCTGCACTGTCAGAAGCTGGGCGTTCTGAAGAGAAGAGGATGTTACTTCTCTTCACAGCGCCCAGCTAGTAAAAGTATTAAAAACGCCCCGATGTACGCACCTAATACACGCCCACTTGGACTTTTACTTTTAAACACACCCACTTGGACTTTTGCAAGCCTCATTTGCATAATTACAAAAATGGTCATAACTTGGCCAAAAATGCTCGTTTTTTAAAAATAAAAACGTTACTGTAATCTACATTGCAGCGCCTATCTGCTGCAATAGCAGATAGGGGTTGCAAAATCTGGTGACAGAGCCTCTTTAAGTTGTCATTTTTACCACATGGTGAAAGCCATAAAAACGGAACGCAATAAATAAGCTCTCACACCACTCTATTGACAGAAAAATAAAAAATGTATGGCTCTTGGAGAGCGGGGAGGGAAAAAAGAAAAAGCAATATATGGATCACTCCAGAAAGGGTAAATTATTTTCTAATAAAGAACATTTATGACCACATGTGGGGTATTGCCATTACTCGGGAGAAATTGCTTCACAAATGTTGGGGTGTTTTTTCTCCTTTATCCCTTGTGAAAATGAAAACATTTATCATTTTATTGGAAAAAATTTTAATATTTATTTTCACGGCCTATTTCTAAAAGATTCTACAAAAGACCTGTGGAGTCAAGATGCTAACTATACCCCTAGAAAAATTCCTTGAGGGGAGTAGTTTCCAAAATGGGGTAATTTTTGGGGTATTTCTACTGTTTTGGCACCTCAGGGGCTTTGCAAATTCGACACCCGAAAACCATTTCAGCTAAATTTGGGCTCCAAAAGCCAAAAAGAGCTTCTTCCCTTATGAGCCCTGCCGTGTGTCCAAACAGCAGTTTATTACCACATATAGGGTATTGGCGTAATCGTGAGACATTGCTTTACAAATGTTGGGGTGCTTTTTATCTTATTTCATGTAGAAATTACTATGTTTTTTCAGAAATAAAGTATATTTAAATTTTTACACACTAATTCCAATAAATTTAGCAAAAAACCGTGGTGTCAAAATGTTTCCAAGACCTCTTCAAACCTAACATTGTGCCTAAAATATATTATTAAAAAAAAAAAAAAAAAAAAGGCCCAAAAATATACTAGGTGCGTTTCTATTATTGAGGCCTGTGTTTCAGTCCATTACAACACTGGGGTTACATGTTGGATATTTTGAAAAACTGCAGAATCTGGGCAATAAATATTGAGTTGTGTTTCTCTGGTAAAATCTTCTGTTACAGAAAAAAATTATTTTGTCAAAAAAATTACTTTGGTGCAGCTTTTAAAAAGGGGTGTTTTATGGGGACTTTCTAATATATAAGGCCCTCAAAGCCACTTCAGAACTAAACTGGTCCCTGAATAAATAGCCTTTTGAAATTTTCTTGAAAATGTGAGAAATTGCTGCTGAAGTTCTAAGCCTTGTAACATACTAGAAAAATAAAAGGACATTCTAAAAACGATGCAAACATAAGGTAGACATATGGGAAATGTTAATTAGTAACTATTTTGTGTGGTATTACTATCCTTTTACAAGCAGATACATTTACATTTAGAAAATGCTAATTTTTGCAAATTTTCTCTAAATGTTGGTGTTTTTCACAAATAAATATTGAGTTTATTGAGCAAATTTTCCCACTAACATAAAGTGCAATGTGTCACGAGAAAACAATATCAGTCGCTTGGCCACATAAAGTAACACGTCAGACTTGAAAAAATCGGCTGTGCTTCAAGGCCAAAACGGTGCGTCCTAAAGGGGTTAACAGCTTAGCTCTGTAAATGTCAGCTGTGCTCTGGTAGCAAGAATCCAGCAGAATTCTGAATTTAGCTTTCTGACTTAAGAGTATAAAATTTTATTGAATAGCAATACACAAGATAGTCAACATTTTATGTAGTCTTATACTTTGGAATGATGTGAAGCAGAAAATGCATTTTACGTCGTCATTTAATTGTGAATGTCTGAACACCAACAAATTTGCTTTTGTTTTCAGATGGCCCTTGAAACACAGTTTTGGACTTGGATAAATCATTTTGTCACCTGGGGTTCCATTGCATTTTATTTCATCTTTTCACTGTTTTATGGTGGAATTATCTGGTAAGCGCAGCATCGCCCTCAAACTACAAATGCCATTTATTATCATTCATAATACTTTTATACTATATGGGTTGTCAGTTGTATCACGATCTAAAAAGCCTGCTTGAGAAAAAAATATATCTAAAAAAATTATGAAATCACTAGATTTTAAAATATAAACTGCATATTTTTATTAGATAGGTCTTAGACCTGTTCTTACTTTTAAAATCCATATAAGAATAGGTGTATTATCCTTTTTCAAAGTTTCCCAGTGTGATATTAAAATGACTTTTATTCATGAGAAACTCAAACTCTGCCCGCCTACAGCTGACAAATTCCTATTGGTGTCCCTAATCCTCTGCACCATGCTGAAATCTCAGAAAATACTCTGTACAATCTGCAGTCTCACTGGCTCTGCAGTAAAAGAAAGCAGCAGATGGCGTTAGAAGCTTTAATTCCACCCTAAGCCCTGTTTTTCTATTCTGGAAACTATTCCTGAAAGTGCAATTGGCATGACTTTCCTTGCACTGCATTGCCTAGTGGTCTAGTTAAAGTGATCAGATGGCACAGTGGCTTGGGATTGGCTGTGGGCTATGTAGTGGGCACTCTAAAAAGCCCAATAGGATAAAATTTACGGGTGCTTCTTTATTTTGCACTTTTGTCATGATGGAAGTACTTTTAAATGTAACTTACTGTATTTCCCATTTTTATAATGTATACATTTCACTAAACTTGCGTATCATTTCATTTTAGTTATAGTCATTTGTTTATTGCCTGGGTTGAAGGTTACATTTTTAATAATGAAATCCAATACGTTTTTACTTTTTTTTTCTTTTTTTTTCCCCTCTCCCTAGGCCATTTTTACACACCCAAGACATGTACTTTGTATTTGTCCAACTGCTTTCCAGTGGATCTGCATGGTTTGCCATAATCATAATCACCACTGCTTGTCTGTTTCTTGATGTCCTGAAGAAAGTGATTTATAGACTCCTTTATCCTACAAGTACAGAGAAGGCTCAGGTATCGAAAACTGTACATGGCCATCAGTCATTCTTTGCAGAGAGGTTTTATTAATGGATACTTGTCTGTGCACATACACAGTTAACACGTCTATTCTAGCACTAAATACAAGCACTGTATTCCTGTATTATAAGGCTGGGTTCACACGACCTATTTTCAGACGTAAACGAGGCGTATTATGCCTCGTTTGACGTCTGAAAATAGGGCTACAATACGTCGGCAAACATTTGCCCATTCATTTGAATGGGTTTGCCGACGTACTGTGCAGACAACCTGTCATTTACGCGTCGTCGTTTGACAGTAGTCAAACGACGACGCGTAAAAATACAGCCTCGTCAAAAGAAGTGCAGGGCACTTCTTTCAGACGGAATTTGAGCCGTTCTTCATTGAACTCAATGAAGAGCAGCTCAAAATTTACGGCTGTCAGAGAAGCCTCGCAAAATGCGAGGAGGAGCATTTACGTCTGAAACGACGCAGCTGTTTTCTTCTGAAAACAGTCTGTCATTTCAGCCGTAAAAGCCTGCTACCGTGTGCACATACCCTTATACTCTGCAATGATTCTTCTGTCTTGCACTTTTTAACAAGCCATGTGCAGATATTATCCAAAGAGTATATACCAAAATCTTATATAATGTGTATGTGTATATATGCATACATATACTTTATATTACATTTATATATATTTTTTGCCTGAGAGATATATATATATATATATATATATAATATATATATTATACTATAGAGCTATTTTGCATAATTTGTAAGTGCCTGCATTTGCTGCTGATGCAACATTTACTATATCTGTGTGAGGCCTAGTTCACCTCCACGTTTGGTATTTCTTTGTTCTACACCATCAGAGGAGCAGAACAAGGGAATAACCGGAAGTGCCGGATCTGTTGCTTTACGGACACCACCTAACGGGTTCCGTCGGGGTGTCCGTGGTTGTACCTGCGCTATTTCTGGTGTTTTTGCCGAAATCTGTGACGGAGGCCCCTAACGGAACAAGGCCTGAGTTAGGACTGTTACAAAGTGAATAATATATTTTTATATCGTTAATTACCAATACTTGTAATTGCACTATAATTGTGCTGCCTGGTTGTAAGTTCTAGACAATAATGGTATTTTTGGACAAGTCAAGAGGTGTATACTGCTGGTTTCCATTTCGCAGCGTTTTTCGCAAGATAAACTGTAATGCTGAAAATGGCAGGTTCTTAAACCATTGCTTTAAATGCTTGTAAATGTGAAGGCCCAGCATGATCTTCAATTCGTTTCTAAAAGTATTTTAATTTAAGGTCTGTTACATGTTCAGATCACATTCATTTGAGGTTTTTTTTTCAACCTACCCAATAAGTTTCAGTAATTAAACAAAATAAACTTTTTAAGTTTATAAGTGTCATTTTTATATAAGGCCTAATTTTCTTTTTCTGCAAGTCTTACGTGTATCATAAAGAGTTTAGAGTGGTGTAAAATCTCAAAAGCTGATCAGAAGTGCTGGATTATCTGGGAAGAGCTGGTAAAATTCTATGAATGAACAGTATTGGCTGGTCGGCTCTTTGAAGCGTCCCATATGTGGTTCGGTGGGTTGACTAGCGTCACAGTGTGACAACATGCAGCATTTCTGCTACAACTCTGCCATTGTAGTGCCTAAGGCCAGAGCTGTCATTTCAATTTGCTGCCACTTTTGTGCATGGTGACATGACATTTTTCTGTGTATTATATTTCTATTTACATTTCAAATATGTATAGAAATTCCTCTCCCATGTTTTGAAATGACTATTACTGACGTGTTGTGTGTTACATACCTTTTCTGTCCACCTGTAGATGTATCCCAGCAGAGTTACTTTAAGTGACGAATTCATCGCCCTGCAGCCTCTGTCACGGGCAAGGAATCAGCTGAGCAAAATTAGGTAGAGTAGGAGGGGAGGCTCCTCATCCACTTTTTTTTTTTCTTTTTGCATGCTGAGGCTCAACTAACCAGCACTTAGATGGAGCGAGGCATGGGTATGAATATGTTAACAGCCAGCGCTGCTAGCTGTTAATTTTGCTCTTCATTTTATTTCTAGATTTTACCAGGTTAAAGAGCCTGCAATAAGAGTGCATGTCGTGCGGAAAAATCCCTAGCATGACACTCTGATAACAGACCCACTGTGCTCTTGTTTTGTTACTTTGCTCAGCATGGTTTGACTGCTTGTTGATGAAGGGGAAACATACAATTAAAACGGACTATATCTGGAGCATGCTAGAAAATTCCAGGCTGCATAACTCTTTGCCATCTGTTTATATACCTGTTTATATTTTATTGCTTATTTGAAAAAGCATTTGATTTTGATGTGTTTCTCACACTTAGGGCTAGTTCACACAGAGTTTTTTTTACGCGGAAACAGACAGAAACCACACCAAAAAATGGCCGAATTCGCCTCCCATTGATTTCAATAAGAGGCGGAGGCGTTTTTTTCCCGCGAGCGGGAAAGAGTGTCATTCTCTTCCTGCGTTTCCATCTCTGATTGACTTCAATGGGAGGCAGAGAAAACATTTTTTTGCCTGTGGCACTCAATGGCCGTGGGCAAAGAAAGCGCAGGCAGGTCAAAATTCCTAAAGGAATTCTGCCTGCAAAAAACTCTGTGTGAACATACCCATAGGGTTTTATGTTTCTTCTATAAATATTGTCTGTTCCAAATGAGGCTAGGGCTACACTGAGACTTTTTGTTCTTCAAAAAAACACACAAAAAATTTAAAAATATTGATTTAAAAGTAGTACTTTTTTCCTTCATGGATACCTAGGAAAATTTATTTTAAAATTATGTATACATTTGACTTTTAAGACTACTTATTTTTTTTTGTATTTAATATTTTTTATTTAGTTTACAGATACAGATCGATATACTCCATGTGTAATATACATTGCAATCTTCAAAAAAAAGACACATTCTGACTACGCTATAAGGAAGAAAAAGTCTAGCTACAAAAAGTCTGTGTAACCCTAGTCTTAATTTGTTCTTGATATTTTCATTAAGAAAACTTGAGTTTCAAATCCAATGATGTAGGAAACAACTCACTACATGGAATTATAAAAAAATAAATGTTTAAATTACCACTACATAATGGCTCCTAAGAGTAGTTTGCCTTAAAGAGGCTCTGTCACCACATTATAAGTGGCCTATCTTGTACATGATGTGATCGGCGCTGTAATGTAGATTACAGCAGTGTTTTTTATTTAGAAAACCGGTAATTTTTGACGGAGTTGTGACCTATATTCGCTTTATGCTAATGAGTTTCTCAATGGACAACTGGGCGTGTTTTACTTTTTGGCCAAGTGGGCGTTGTACAGAGGAGTGTATGACGCTGACCAATCAGCGTCATACACTTCTCTCCATTCATTTACACTGCACATAGCGATATAGCTATATCGCTATGTGCAGCCACATACACACACTATAACATTACTGCAGTGTCCTGACAATGAATATACATTACCTCCAGCCAGGACGGGATGTGTATTCAGAATCCTGACCACTTCTCTGTGGTTTACAGCACAGCGAGATCTTGCTGTAAATGACAGTTTACAGCGTAATCTCTCGAGACTACGCCTGCTATGCTGTAAATCACAGAGAAGTGGTCAGGATTCTGAATACACATCCCGTCCTGGCTGGAGGTAATGTATATTCATTGTCAGGACACTGCAGTAATGTTATAGTGTGTGTATGTGGCTGCACATAGCGATATAGCTATATCGCTATGTGCAGTGTAAATGAATGGAGAGAAGTGTATGACGCTGATTGGTCAGCGTCATACACTCCTCTGTACAATGCCCACTTGGTCAAAAAGTAAAACACGGCCAGTTGTCCATTGAGAAACTCATTAGCATAAAGCTAAAATCGGGCATAACTCCATAAAAAATTATAGTTTTTCTATATAAAAAACACTGCTGTAATCTACATTACAGCGCCGATCACATTATGTAGGAGATAGGCCACTTATAATGTGGTGACAGAGCCTCTTTAACGGTGTATTCGTGTGATACATTTTCACATTTAAATAAGTTACTTTTTAAACCTCGGTATAGAGAGACAATTCCTGAAACAACTTTTGTGTAGTTAGTTGAGAAGTTCTAATGGCCTATTCACATCTACGTTTGGGCCCGTTAAAGGTTTCCGATAATTTGTTCAGTCAGAGGAACAGATGAATGGAAAGCCAAACGGAAAATATAGCTTTCATTTGCATTACCATTGATTTCAATTTTATTTATTTCTGTTACTTATATAACATATTCCGCAGCACTTTTTTAGCGGAAACAAGAGCAAAGTAGACTACGCTATTATTTCTGTAAAAAAAGACGGAAACTTTACGGAATGGAGACAAACTAAAACCAACTGAAATGGAAGCATTGCCGTTAAAATGGTAACGCAAATGGATGCTACAGTGTCCTTCTGGTCTCCATGGCTCCCGTATGCAGAATGGCCGTTACTTCTATAGACTCCGTTTTCACTAAAAGTGGAGGTACGCTTTAATTTGAGTTTCAAATCACGACTTTGACCTTTGTTTACGCCGCCCTCGCCACTTTTGTGAAAAGTTTTTATTATTATAATTTATGCCAGAAAGTTACATAGATTTCACTCTGTGGGGCGCAGCAAGGAAGAGGCATGTGCTTTGCCCCATACGTTGCCCCCTCCCCATCTGACAAAAAAAAAGTATGCTCACATCACCACTCTGGGTTCCATCAGGCTCCCTGAGCATGCTGCGGGTCATACAACATATTGACGCCGGGCAGTGTCCTGACGTAGACGCAGCACTCAGGACTTTGAGTACTTTGTTGCATGTAATACCTTGTCGCTGCCTTGTATGAGCTGCAACACGCTGAGTAAGCCAGAGGGGTTCAGCTCGGGAGAAGTGAAGAGGTGAGTTTACTTCTTTATTGTATGTCCATTGGTAAGGGGGAAATGGATGGTGCACAGCCGCAGTGCAGTCTTCGTACCAGAATTGTGGCGCGCAGCAGCTGAAAGATGCAACATGTTTATTCGGAGGAGTTCGCCTATGAACACGTGTGTGGTATCTTACTGTAGCAAAATGTGTATTAAGACTGGCGTGTGAAACGCAAGTCTTAATAACTTCTGACCCTTTATCCACACACTGTTGCTCAATAAATAGACAGTTGTTAAGACAAGTACTGTTCTACAACACTCTGACCCCTTGATGCATTGTCACATACATGCACGTGATAAGTGTCATAGGGAAGCATGGAGGTCGGTCACGGGCTGAGTGCCCTCCATACACCGCAGGTGTCGGCTGTGTTTTACAGCTGACAGCCCAGACTAACAGCCGGAACAGCAATCCCGCTGTTCCTGGCCGTTTAGCCCCTCAAATGCTGAGGTCAATCGCCACCGCAGCATCTGATGCGTTATAGAGAGGGGGGCGCCCCCCTCCGACAGCTCATCGGCGCCCCCACATCGCGATGATTAGTATAGCAGTATATTGTACCAGCGATCTAACAATCGCTGGTTCAAGTCCGCTAGGGGGACTAGTAAGTGGTGGAAAAAAAAAGTTTAATATTGTTAGTAGTGGTGGAAAAAAAAATATTAAAGTTCAAACCCCCCCCCCCTTCCCATTTTTCCTCTAAAGTAATGTAAAAAATGAACAAAATTGGTATCGCTGCATCAGTAAAAGTCTGAACTATTTCAATATACCATTATTTAACTTGCGCAGTGAACGCAGTAAAAAACAAAAAAAGAATGTAATAAAAACTTATCAAGAAGTTGTACGTACCAGAAAATACCAATAAAAACTACAGCTCGTCCCGCAAAAAATAGGCCCTCACACCGCTCAATCCAGGGAAAAATAAAAAAGTTATGGCTCTCAGAATGTGGTGAAACGAAACAATTTTTTTTTTTAAACAAAAACGTTTCTTTTTTTAAAAAAAAGTAGTCGTATTGAGCCGCAGAATAAAGTGAAGTTGTGTTTTTACCGCACAGTGAAAGCCGTAAAACGAAAACCCAAAAAACAATGTAGGAATCGCAATTTTTACCATTTCAGCCCGCAAATAATTTTTTTTTCAGATTCCCAGTACATTATATGGTACTTTCAATTGGAATCTACAACTACTCCCGTAAATAACAAGCCCTCACACCGTTCCATTGACGGAAAAATAAAAAAGCTTTGGCTCTTGGAACGTCAGGAGGGAAAAATTAAAATCTGAAAAATGGCTCGGTCGTTAAAGGGAATGTGTCGCTAGAAATTATTATATATTTTTTTTCAGTTAAACAATTATTATTTAAAAGTGATTACACATTGTTTTAATTTTTTTTTTTTTTTTCTTCACAAGTCAGGAAATATTATAAATTACATTCTAATTTATAACATATCCATGTGCTGGCCACTAGAGGGATCAGTTCCCAAAATTGCAGCATGGTCAATGTGGTAAAGCAACCTCATTGATTTATGCTGCAAATTTGGGGTGGACATACTCTCTTCTAGTGTCCTCACACAATCCCCCTTCCCTTCTTCTGGCTAGTGCCAGGAGAAGGAGGGGTTTGAATCTTCAAACCTCCTACACTGTGTACCGCCATTTTCTGAGCGACTGCACAGTGTAGGAGGATTAGATAAAGGGCTCAGCACTCAGTATAACATGTATATACACAAACATAATACACACATCACATACATTAACATAAATTACCTTCTCCTGCCGCCTCCGCTCCTATTCCTTGCGCCTTCGCTTCCTTGAACATATGGGCGGAAGCCGCGGCTGGAAGTCGTCATCTTACTGTCCGGCAGCGGCTTCCGGTCCACATGAAAATGGTGCCGGATTTCGCTCTGCGAACGAGCTTCGTTTTGGTCTGTGGGAGCGGCGTACGCTTCAGTGAATGGAACGGCTCCGTTTGTATTCTCTATGGGGTTGTATGTGCCTCAATATATAAAAGCAATATGATAAAAAACAAAATTGACACCTTCCCTTTAAGGGGTTAAAGAGGCTCTGTCACCACATTAGAAGTGTCCTATCTCCTACATAAAGAGATGGGCGCTATAATGTAGATGACAGTAATGCTTTTTATAATAAATAAAAAAACCGATCTATTTTCACCACGTTATTAGCGATTTTAGCTTTATGCTTATGAGTTTCTCAATGGACAGCTGGGCGTGTTTTACTATTGACCAAGTGGGCGTTGTACAGAGGAGTGTATGACGCTGACCAATCAGCGTCATACACTTCTTTCCATTAATTTCCTCAGCACATAGGTATCCTTTTAGATCGCTATGTGCTGTCTTCTACGAACACATTAACGATACTGAAGTGTTTAGACAGTGAATAGACATTCCACGTGCTGTCTATTCACAATCTCGTTAATCTTCGTTAATGTTTCTGTGGTAGTTACAGGAGAGCAAGCGTAATCCCGCGCGATTACGCTGTAAATGACTCGTTACAACGAGATTACGCTTGCTCTGCTGTAACTACCACAGAAATATTAACGAAGTGCCGGGATTGTGAATAGACATCCCGTGGAATGTCTAATCACTGTCTAAACACTTCAGTATCGTTAATGTGTTCGTATAAGACAGCACACAGCAAAGCTAAGCGACGTCAGGCATCACTGTATGTCTATTCATGCCATTGTAGGCTAATTATCAGAACAAACAAATATTAACAGCAGGCCCCTGATGAGTTGCGGCAGACACCTTTATGAGCAATGAAACGCGTAGGGCAAGTTCAGTGACAGGCTGGAAAGAGGAAGCAGCCCTTATAAGGGCTCAACAGCTGATAGCTGCACCAGTCGATTAGTACAGGCTTATATCCATAGGTAACGTAGCTACTCAGTCCTAACATAACAGTGAATTCAGTGACCCACTGGAACACAGGAAGCAGTCCTTATAAGGGCTCAACAGCTGATAGCTGCACCAGTCGATTAGTACAGGCTTATATCCATAGGTAACGTAGCTACTCAGTCCTAACATAACAGTGAATTCAGTGACCCACTGGAACACAGGAAGCAGTCCTTATAAGGGCTCAACAGCTGATAGCTGCACCAGCCGAATAGTACAGGCTTATATCCATAGTTCACGTAGCTATTCAGTTTCAGCATAACAGTGAATTCAGTGACTCACTGGAACACAGGAAGTAGTCCTTATAAGGGCTCTACAGCTGATAGCTGCACCAGCCGAAAAGTACAGGCTTATATCCTTAGACTTTATATCGATCCAGTCTTAATGTATCGCAGCAATTCAGTCTGAACATAACAGTGTATTCAGTGACCGACTGGAACACAGGAAGCAGTCCTTATAAGGGCAGAGTAACTGGCAGCTGCACTAGCTGATAGACACTAGCTGAAATCCTCACAGAGTGCAGCTATCTAGATTTAGCACTATAACATAGATGCAACAGGCAGAGTGCATATTATAACAGCATCTATCAGGCTGAATTATCACACGAACGGGGAGATACCCCTGAGGGTATTTGAACTCAATACTCGGACGTACTTTACACCATTTGGAATTAAATATCAACAAAAAATTGAAAAATCAAAATAAAAAATGAATATTAAATAACAAAAATAGAAAAATCAAAACCAAGTATAAACAATCAACACCTAGTCCGCCCGACACAATTTTTGAGCTCACCCAAGAAAACTTTCCAGCAAGTCACTGAGACCAAAGTGGCAAAGAAAGCGTATTAACACTTGAATATAAGTGATGAACACTTGAACCTAAGTGAAGACATTTTTTTACAAACTGCGTGGGGTATTTCACACAGGCAGGTTGTAGTTTGTAATCAATATAACTATATTGCTACCATTAAACAAACAATATATACCCCTAAAGATACTAATCAGTGATATCAAGACAGCACATAGCGATCTAAAAGGATCCCTATGTGCTGAGGAAATGAATGGAGAGAAGTGCATGACCCTGATTGGTCAGCATCATACACTCCCATGTACAACGCCCACTTGGTCAATAGTAAAACGTGCCCAGTTGTCCATTAAGAAACTCATTAGCATAAAGCTAAAATCGCTAATAACGTGGTAAAAATAGTTTGTTTTTCTAAATAAAAGCACTGCTGTCACCTACATTATAGCGCCCATCTCCTTATGTAGGAGATAGGCCACTTATAATGTGGTGACAGTCTCTTTAATACTGCAATGGTGTTTTTTAGATTTACTACAGAATAATATTGAAGCATGAAGTGATAATTCTTGTGGCCGCTGGAATTCCTCATTGCATAAATATTTCAGAATGAATCCATAACCTTTGCTAGGATCTAAATATTTGTGAATATTATAAGGTTTACACTATCTTTAGCCACCACTTTATATTTTTTAATTATTTAAATCTCACTCTACCATGGACGAGTGCTATAGTGGATTCAGGAACATTGTTTTGTGTGGTACTATATTAAAGCTGTCAAATCATGAGAGTTCAGTAGGACTACAGATAACCCCAATAGTTTGATTTGTACCTTACATTGGAGAGCTGATTTAGCTGTCCCGTCTCTGTTTGTGACCTTGTAGGAACACCGTAAACACTGGTGGACAGGGCTGGATTCATCCGGAAACCAATGCTACTAAAAATTGTCTGCCAGTGCCTATGGATTTGGTTGCTTCTGGTAATTTCTATATTGTTCTTATTGACATCCTTAAAAAAAAAAAAATTTACATGGGTTTACATCTGTGTTTGAGTTTCCATTGCTCTGCTCCATCAGAGAAGAAGAATAATAAATACTGGAGCCGCCGGTTCCGTTGCAAGATGGACATCGCCAATGGAACCCATTGTCTTTAATAGATTTTATCGGGGGTGTCAATGGTTTTACCGGAAACTACAGCGCAGCATGCTGCACAATTGTATCCTGTATTTTTAACGGCATATGCAGCGGAGGCCCCTAACGAAGCCTCCAACACAGGTGTGAACAAGGCCTAACAATATAGTGGCTCTGGAGTGGATTTAAAAAAAAAAAAAGAACACACAACTGAGATACCGGTATATTATTATCCAGTGGCAGGGTGGGAGCTACTTGACTACAAGGGCAAGTTACCGTAAGAACCCCCCCAAAAAAAAACTGGCTCCTAGACGCAGGACTACTAACACCTCCTTTAATCTTATTGTTTCCATGTCAATATAGTAAAAACTAAAATGGTCATTTCTCTAGTACCAGTAAATGTTTGTGGTTTTTGTATGATTTTCTTTCACACTGTAACACTTATCTTTAGGTCCTACTGTGTTGTGGATTCATTTGTGTACTCTTATCTGTACCTAAGTGGATGTGCATCCATTCCCCATGTTTTCTTCATGCCCCATTTTATTTTTACACGTTACCCAGTGAAAAACTAAATCTGCTTGTTTTTCTCTGTAGGAAGGTGTACTCGGTTAATTTACCATTCAGACAAGTCAATTAAGCAGCGATGGTGTGTGATAAGCGTATGCTTGTTTAATTCATTCTGCGGGCTGTTTTTTTTTTCTCGATGTATATAAACTATCCAAGCATTATGGTGGTTATTTGACCAGAATGTTACTTTTCTGTCCCTTTAGATGGAAGAGGATAAGGGTTCAGTCAGTTCAGCACTTGACTTTGCTGAAACCGAACACAGAGGGTCGGACAATAGGCAATTGCTAGCTGATGCATCAAACCTGCAGAGCACTTGAGCAGACTAGGTAGTACTCCAACTGCACTGTGATCTGTAGTCCATTGTGGACTCTTGTGTGACGTGCACATGATTCAGTGCTGGCATGTATTTGTCATATGATAGAAACGCATTTAGTCATTGTAGAGAACATCACTTCCATGTTTGTAAATTCATTCATTCGTGGAATTGTGCCTTAACCCACATTGTGTGCTTTACATCTGGACAGCATGACAGACGAACCGTTGTCTTTATCAGCTATAGTCTTGAAGACTTATAATAATGTGCATTAAAGTTGTTAGTATTTTTTATAGGAATCTAAAAATGGCGACAAAGGAAATCCATGATCTGTGACTCTTGTGTACAGAGAGCACAAACAGATTTGTGTACCACCTAGGAAACCTACTCCGTTTGTATTATGAATGCGATTTGCCTGCTAAGTGTCTTCGTATCAAGTGCCCTAAATGTAGAGTAAAATTTCAGTGGTGTTTTGCTAGATCTATTGGTGCAAACTGTAGCCGAGTCAGTAGGATAATATGATGACATTTACAGTTAGTTGATTGTAGGTAGGTTTATAGAATTACGCATTTACTGCAGCGTAGTGTTGCATATCTTGCATATACTTTTAATGTATGTTTAACATTTACGCCAGAGAAGCTCCCCGCGTACACTTTAAATATGTCCATAGTGGCTTTATTAGCACATCGGGCTGATATACGTCCGTATACCCATTTATTTATTTTTTACGTCTAGAATAGCTTAGTAGTCTACACACTTTAATACAATGGAATCCCGCCAAAAAAATCTACATTTTTTTTTTTTTAACATTAAAAAGCCTATGAGTGACGTATGTCACTATATAGCGTACGTCACAATCATCCATTAACTGTATACTGTGGGTCATGCGCTTATAGCTTTTCATGACGTATATGTTAAACGAATGCTATAATAGCCTATGGGTAAAAAATGCCTGTGACAATGCCGAACAGTGGCATCAGTCATCCATACGCTATTATAGCATCCGTTTAACATATACATCATGAAAGGATCTTGAGCGTTCATGATGTATACTGTACTTTAAACCTATTCCATTATAGTCTTGGGTGACAGATGCCATTGATGAGCATCCGTCACAGTCTACATTTAACATATAGGTCAAGAGCTTTCTCGGCGAATACATTAAATGTAGGCCACAAACATCATGTGATTGGGGCCTTATCTGTATTTTGCAATTTTAATGTTGAAGTGTTGGATCTTCCTTGATAGGGCAGCAATTACAATCAATTATGATGCATTTGCACGTACTGTTATTCCCATAAAACATGACTGTCGCACATCAGCTTCTAGGACAGAAGTCAAGTTATAAAGGTCACTGTCCATACCTAGGCTTGCTGTCTAGCATTTCTTACAAGAACTATTATTTTCATAAAATGTATGTGTTTTAGAATAAAAAAAATAACTTTTGTAATATACTTTTATTAAAAAATAGACTCCGTCTCACTTCTGCAACTTCTATATATCACTATACATAGAAGCTGCAGAACACAGCTGTCAATTGAATCAGTCAGTGAGCTGGTCTGACAGTGCCTACTGTGTCCTCTTGGGACATCACCTAAGCCTAATACTTTTGATTTGATCAGTATTTTTATGCTAAATGTAGAGGGGTATAATTAGAGATATATTTATGTATTTATTTTTATTCAAAAAAAGCCACCAAGGATGTCCTTAGCCTTTAAAGAGGCTCTGTCACCAGATTTTGAAACTCCTATCTGCTATTGCAGCATATAGGCACTGCAATGTAGATTACAGTAACGTTTTTATTTTAAAAAAACGAGCATTTTTGGCCAAGTTATGACCATTTTTGTATTTATGCAAATGAGGCTTGCAAAAGTCCAAGTGGGCGTGTTTAAAGTAAAAGTCCAAGTGGGCGTGTATTATGTGCGTACATCGGGGCGTGTTTACTACTTTTACTAGCTGGGCGTTCTGACGAGAAGTATCATCCACTTCTCTTCAGAACGCCCAGTTTCTGGCAGTGCAGCTCTGTGACATCACTCACAGGTCCTGCATCGTATCGGCACCAGAGGCTACAGTTGATTCTGCAGCAGCATCAGCGTTTGCAGGTAAGTAGCTACATCGACTTACCTGCAAACGCCGATGCTGCTGCAGAATCAACTGTAGCCTCTGGTGCCGATGTGGCCGACACGATGCAGGACCTGTGAGTGACATTACAGATCTGCACTGCCAGAAGCTGGGCGTTCTGAAGAGAAGTGGATGATACTTCTCGTCAGAACGCCCAGCTAGTAAAAGTAGTAAAAACGCCCCGATGTACGCACATAATACACGCCCACTTGGACTTTTTCAAGCCCCATTTGCATAAATACAAAAATGGTCATAACTTGGCCAAAAATGCTCGTTTTTTAAAAATAAAAACGTTACTGTAATCTACATTGCAGCGCCTATCTGCTGCAATAGCAGATAGGGGTTGCAAAATCTGGTGACAGAGCCTCTTTAAGGCCCTTTTACACAGACCGATGAATGGGCGCTCATACGAACAGACGTTCCAGATCATCAGCCCGTGTAAACATGGCAGTGATCAGCCAACAAACGAGCAAATGCTTGCTTGTCGGCTGATCGGATCTTTTCTGCTACCATGGAAATAATTTTATGTATAAAGTGTCAACATTTTCTGCAATACTGTTAATAAGTTACAAGGTACAGTGACTTATATTTACAGTGAGGTACAATGTTACACTAGTTATTTACACCTAATCTATGTCCTGTCCTTAAAATCTACAAGGAATGAGGATGAGCTAATGTGAACAAGGATTTGTGTTGCACTATTGAACCAGCCAATCTTGGCAAACAAGGTTTAAAGGGTTGTTCGCAACTCAGACATTTCCGGCATATCCACAGGATATGCCGTAAATGTCTGATAGATGTGGGTCACCCGACCTTCATCCCACCTGGTGTGGTGCCTGCCGGCTCCTGATTCCACGCAGGGACTTGATAAAGAGGGGGTCAGGCTCTGCTCAACTAATTCTGTAACTAACATAGAACATAATGGAGCTTGTGCATTCACGGCCCCTTCTCTACTCAGTCCACGCCTGAAATCGGCAGCCAGCGTGGTGACTCCTGTATTCGATATAGGTGCCCCAGAGCTAGGACCCACAGCTATCAGACATTTATGCCATATCCTGTGTATATACCATAAGTGTCTGAGTTACGAATAGCTCTAAGCAATAAATTCAGACTCAATTGAGTGGACCAGCCGAGTGAGTTTTTTTGTGATCTTAAAGAGGCTCTGTCACCACATTTTAAGTGCCCTATCTTGTACATGATGTGATTGGCGCTGTAATGTAGATTACAGCAGTGTTTTTTATTTAGAAAAACAATCATTTTTGACGGAGTTATGACCTATATTAGATTTATGCTAATGAGTTTCTTAATGGACAACTGGGCGTGTTTTATTCGTTTTAAATGACAGGTTACATCGTAATCTCGCGAGATTACGCTTGCCTTGCTTTAAATATCACAGACGCTACAGAAATGTCAGGATTCTGAATAGACATCACTTCCTGGCTGGAGGTAATGTATATTCACTGTCAGGACACTTGAGTAATGTTATAGTGTGTGTATGTGGCTGCACATAGCCATATAGCTATATCGCTATGTGCTGTGTAAATGAAGGGGGAGAAGTGTATAACGCTGATTGGTCAGCGTTATACACTTCTCTCCACAACGCCCACTTGGTCAAAAAGTAAAAGATGCCCAGTTATCTATTAAGAAAGTCATTAGCATAAATCTAAAATAGGTCATAACTCCGTCAAAAATGATCGTTTTTATTAATAAAAACACACTGCTGTAATCTACATTACAGCGCCGATCACATCATGTACAATATAGGCCACTTATAATGTGGTGACAGAGCCTCCTTAAAGGGCAATGTGCGCAGTTATTGTACGGCAAGAAGGAAGTGGGGAATGCTATAGGACAAAGAGGGGTATATTTGTTTGATGCTTCAATGTTATTTTGATGGCTGATTTTCAGTCTTTTCAAATGATCAGTTAGAAATGAAATTACTGCTGGGCAAGGGTGTTCTACCAGGAGTTATCGCCCCCTATGTAGACTTTTTTAGGTAAATCCTCAGCACCTGGTGAAAACATGATTTATTATAGTGCTTTTTCCTAATGAAATTCAGAGATTGAAGTTACAAGAATATCAGTATGTGCAGTGTTATTATAATGGCAAACTACTAGAATTTAGGATGTGAGGAGTGTATGAAGAAATATAGGAAACGGTTAAATCATGTAGCCAACAAATTATTTTTAATAACTATAGAAGAGGACTACCAATAGAAAATGCTCTCAACGGTGGTTCGTTGGAGGATTTTCGTACAATGTGATATTTGGCATTGTCCATTTTGCTGAGATTTGATCTTAATGTCTTCCTGAAATATTTTTGTCGTTGCTGCGGTCTTTTGATATTTGGAAGGAATGATCATAGATCAGGAAAGATTTTACATTTATGTGTATACATCGACTATATTATATATGACCGAAAACAAAAATCACATAGGCAAGGTTACAATGCAAGTCACCAGTCATTCTGCATATGGTATAGAATAAACGTAGTTTCAAGTTCAGGTTAGTAGAAATCGATATGCTCTCGTTATTGTGTGTTTCATAAGTAGAAAATTGGTAAATGTTAAACAGGATAATTTTGCTTTGTATAATTTCTCTTAACCATCATTTTATATCATGAAGTCTGCAGACTCATTGAGCTGTACTCCGTTTTGCTATTAGTCCTGACTTTCTGAAATCGGATAATATATTTAAGTATTTCTCAAACGTTTTAAGATCTAAATAGTGAATGAACACACTTTTGCCAGACCGCATGGTTGCTGGTGCAAAAGTAGTTTGCACGGTTAACTTTATTTATTTTGTTTTTTTTCTCCTCCTCTTTGGCAATTTAGAAAATGTGTTAATAGAGAGATTTCTTCTTGTAGGAGGGTTCATAATTATTAAAACAATTATAAAATGTGATGCTAATGTCTTTATACTTGGCAGCTGTATTTGTTTCTTAACATCTGTTTAGGGCATCTTTTTGTTTTTCCTTGAGACCTGATTTCATAAATGTTTCTATATCTGCTAACCATATAAGTACACTTGTAACATCCTACTGCTGTCACATTTCTATCTCCTCCTCAGCTTACTGAGACAGGATCAGGTATCAACTGCTTGGAATCAATGTGCTGCTACACAAGCGGGGAGACCGCATGCGTGTCTTTTAGAAGACTGCTGGACCGAGTGATGGGGCGATGCACTGCGCCACGGGTCACCAGGTGTGGAAACTCTCTAAATAGCCTTTGCTGCCAACGCTTCTCCTATAAACTGGAAAATGATGAACCTGCAGCTTTAGATGACTAGGGGGCGTCTCTCTCTTGGGGGTTTAATGAGAAATACAATGCTCATAGGTATTGATAGCCAGGTGGAGCAATATGAGTTGGTGAACTGTTCTTACTCTTATTTAATTTCCAATGTCTTCTGTACATTTTAATATATATGTAAGGCATCTTTTCTGGGTGGCTTTTTGTGTGGCTTTTTTTCTTTCAGTTTTTGTTGGCATCTTGTCTGCATAATTCTGTAATGGGTAACATTTCCTTGTATGACTGTTTTTGATTATTTGGAACCTTTAATGAACATTTTGGGCTTTGGTTCTTACATTGATACATAACAGATTTTTTTTTTTCTTATGTCAATATGAAAGATTTTATTTTCTAAAAAAAAAAAATAAACAAAAAAAATTAATAGAATGGCATGTGAACAGCAGCTGGAATTACCCATTCTAAAAAGTCTGTTGTGTATCAATCGTCTGTCTACAGTCCATATCTCATTCATTGCTTAAACCCACAAATATGATGAGAGAAAATATTATATTGATTTATATTTTTTATGGTGTGATATTCACATTGTAAATTACTATGGGGTTATGACATAGGTTTTTGCCTCTTAATTTAGTCAGTGTTGACAGATGATCTACATTCCACGGTATACAGCCCCAGGGAAAATTTCCAAACATGAGTCATTTTAGTGTCAACATATACATACAACAATGCTGCCCATAAAATGTCTACAGTGATATTATTCAGGTCTGAAACATGTCTAGTGGCCTTATTGCCCACAGCAACCAATCAGAGGTCACGCTTTGTTTCACTGCAGTGAAGTAGAACCCTGATTGGTTGCTAAGGGCATCAAGGCCATTTTTTGATTTCTCAGGCCCTTTAGATCTTCAGTGGTGTCACTAGGTTTAGTTAACAGATGACAACAGTTTTAAATGTATTCTTTCAGCCCCATGTATAGACTGCAGGTTCACTTTAATTTCCTCGTTTTGTTCATTACTTTCTATGTCAATGTCTGTTTCCAATGAGCAATATGCAAATAGGTTTTTGTTTTATATTTAGAACTTAAATGACAAGTTATAAAATGCATATTTTTTATTTAAATGTCTGTGTAGCTCAAAGCATCAAGAAGAGTAAATATTTATAAAGAACATGTTATAAACAAACACAGTAATTTTTTTTAGTATTATTTAATATCTCCATTTTCATAAATAAATGCATATTTACAAAGTCGCAAATGCTTTTTTTGTTTGGCCAAATGGAAAATCGGTTTCTGGTGTTTTGTAAACATTTGCTTGTAATATTTCAATCTTTCACTTCTGGCTTCTTACTCTTTCTGACGATTTGTAATGGTGTTTTAAAAAAAAATCAAAAAAAAAAAATCGGTATTTTAGTTTGAGCGATGGTTCCCACAGAGTTGTTGTTCTAAGATTATTTGCCTTATATGTTGCCACTTTAAATTTGGCTTCCTAGTGATACAGTGAGATCAATCTTAATCTAAATGGCTACTATAAGCAGAATACATATATAAAAACTATGTGTGTGTGTGTGTGTGTATATATATGTATATCTGTTGTAACAGTAACAGCATTTATCTAAGCATGTTCATAATAAATACGTGCCGCTGATGCCTTTCTTTTAAAGGCTTTTTTTTCCAGTAGACTGGCATAGCATAACTACTCAGTGGGTTCTATATCCTTAAATTAATTCAGATCATCAAAACTTCTTAAGAGTGTCTTTATACTACAATGCTGGTTCCTTGTGTCTAAAATGTGAGCACATAATGTCAAATAATTTTATGGCGCGCACAGAGATTTCACTGTACACCTACAAGGAAGATGATTTACATTAATAAGTTATCTTATTAATGATCTAGCAGGCTTATTAATTTCTTACAGGGTCTGTTGCTATCTCCTATAAGCCATAAGTGAGTGAATCAATTTGATCTTTATTTGCACTGCTTGCTTTTGAAAATTGGTGTTGGGAATCTCCTGCTATAATGATGTGGTTAAAGTAATTTGTAACTGTGTTCCTCTATCATATTCGATTATATCTGTATTTGCATACTGCATAATAATGTGGTTCCATCTACTATAAAGGAGTGGAGTACTGGAGTAGCTGTAAAATTTCTTAATTTCACCTGCAATTCTACTGTATTATGCCGTATGCAATGCGGGGTAACTTTCTCTTTTATGATTATCGAAAACGCATGGAGGCTGCCTTGTTTTTAAAGGACAATTGTTGTGCTCTATAAACAGTCCACCTAAAATTCAACTGCAGACAGAGAATGCTGTGCAAAAGCTGACATACAAAACCATTTATTGTATTCTGCTGTTCTTGGAGATGATTCATTCCATTGAAGGTGTCGGGTAGCAACAAAACGTAAAAATAGAACAAAGCAAAAAAAATTAGCTGGATCAGTCCAACAAAGTAGCAATGTTTTCAAGGGGTTGTCCTATCATGACAACCCTTGTCCATATGCCTCATCAGGGAATATGGACGTCATAGAGTGCGGACCCCACTTGGATGTGTCGGGTCCACCCATCATTTTCTATAGCTATCTCCTGCAGCCCTATAGAAAGTAAATGAAGCGGTGGCCGAGCATGTGCAATACCGCTCCATTCACATAGGTCACTCAGTGTCGGTGTGGGTTCCAGCGATTGGATCCCCACAGATTACGCATTTATCACCTATCCTGATGATTATGGGAAACTTCTTTATTATATGACACTATCCAGCTGGCACATGAAAAGGCTGTCTCTGTGAAGTGGACATTTTACTTGTACTGCAGTTGTCCTTTATTCCATTTGGTTATTAATGCATTTGAACACTTGTTTTTAAGACATTACCAGGTTAGTCTCTTACAGAATGTAAGATTGACTGCTCTACCTGCACTTATCTTTTTATTTCCGAACAGTGTTCAGCTCCTCACAGCAGCACTTTGGATGCCAAATCCATTTGTAATATATAGGAACTTGTTGGGCAACGCACGCACAGATGTTTAGATTGCTCCCCTTTATTCCGTGTTCATTAGGGAAGATATGGTACAATGTCTTACTGCACCCCTATCGCACCGATAGAAAGAAATGCTTGTTTCTTATAACAAGAAAAAGTTGAGCTATTTTATAAATACTGTGCGTTTTCAATGTTGCACTGGTCCAGAATGCCGTCGTTATATCCCAGAGCAGCACTCACAGTTCTGCTGGTCTTTATTAGACGCATTTATCATTTCAAACAGCCCTAACAGCTTAGCTGAGCTCGTTTTCTGCAGTGGCACAGATCATTTTTCTTACAACAGATTACTGTACAGCACTGTGAATGCAGCTGTGGACAATAATGTAGGTGCTAACTCTGTGTAAGGTGAAGTTGTAAAATTGTAAAAGGTAAACGTATTCTTTGAAGGCTATGTACACCTTTTGAAATCGTTTTTGGTTTTTTTAAATAAAAATATCTGTTTGGTGCAACTTTCTAAATACTTATTTTTCGTTTTTGACATACAGCTGCTTTGCATCCTGTATACAGTGCAGCTGTATCTAGCGCTGAAACCTGTATCCGTCACTGAACCTGACTGGTTCAGTGACAGCGGGTCCTGCGTGTCTGACACGCAGGATCGACCTTTTTGCGGATCACATTTAAGTTCATAACTTAGATGTGATCGGTAACAGGTGGATCCTGCATGTCATAAAGCAGGACCTGCTGACCCTGAACATGTCCGTGTCGCTGACCTGACGGATTCAGGTCTCAGTGCAAGCTACAGCTGCTCTGTATACAGGATATAAAGCATCTGTATCTGAAAAAGTAAAAATAATTTTTAATAAAAAGTATTTAGAACGTTGCACCAAACAAACTGATAGTTTTTTTTTTATAAAAATGTCTTTCAAAGGTGTACATGGCCTTTAAAAGGGTTTTACTAGCCACCAAAAATCACATTCCTCTTAACTTAGAGGTTCTGTCACCACATTATAAGTGCCCTATCTCCTACATAATGAGTTTGGCGCTGTAATGTAGGTAACAGCAGTGCTTTTTATTTAGAAAAATGATCTATTTTTACCACGTTAGGAGCGATTTTAGCTTTATTCTAATGACTTTCTTAATGCCCAACTGGGCATGTTTTTACTTTAGAACAAGTGGGCGTTGTACAGAGGAGTGTATGACGCTGACCAATCAGTGACCAATCAGCGTCATACACTTCTCTCCATTCATTTAGTCAGCGCATAGTGACACTGCGTTATTCACTATGTGCTGTCTTATACTGACATATTAACTTTACTGAAGTGTTTAGACAATTAATAGACATTCCTTCCAGCCAGGACGGGATGTCTATTCACAATCCCGACACTTCGTTAACGTTTCTGTAGTACTTATAGCAGAGCAAAGTGTAATCTCGCTGTAACCTGTCATTTACGGCGTGATCTCGCGAGATTACGCTTGCTCTGCTGTAAGTACCACAGAAACGTTACCGAAGTATCGGGATTGTGAATAGACATCCCGTCCTGGCTGGAAGGAATGTCTATTCACTGTCAAGACACTTCAGTAACGTTAATGTGTCACTATAAGACAGCACATAGTGATCTAGCAGGATCCTTATGAGCTGACTAAATGAATGGAGAGAAGTGCATGATGCTGATTGGTCAGCGTCATACACTCCTCTGTAGCATGCCCACTTTGTCTAAAGTAAAAACACGCCCAGTTGGGCATTAAGAAAGTCATTAGCATAAAGCTAAAATCGCTCCTAACCTGGTAAAAATAGATTGTTTTTCTAAATAAAAAGCACTGCTGTCACCTACATTACAGCGCCCATCTCCTTATGTAGTCTCTAAGTTTCATAATATACCTCTAGTATCAAAATTCCCAACTTTTCAGAGATCCTTTCAGAGTCAGAAAGGGCCAGAAGTAGTGTCATTTCTTTTATTCTTCTTGCCAGATGTCACAGCCTTTCTGCACAGAGCAAACTGCTCCCCCTTCCTTCTGTGTCGACACAACGTAGATCATGTAACAAAGGGGCTTGCATCCTCCTCTCAATGCAAGCAAAGCCCTTTAGTCACATAACCTATTACCATTCTGATCCTTCCAGACTCTGAATGGTTCTCTGAGAAACGGGGGATACTGGTACTAGAGGTCAAATAAAAAAAGTTACATTTTTCATAATTTAAGTAAAGTGGAATGTAATTTTTAGTGACTGGAAAACACATTTAATTTATAAATGTTGAATGCTTGTGGAGAATAGGCAAAACTCGTATGTTTACTGTCCATTTATGCTTTGATTTATGTTATTGTTCACTTTAAATCTCAAGGATATTATTATTGTATAGTTTAAACTGTTTCAACCACTTAATCCTTAACTAAAAAAAAAATTGCCTTCAGTATCCAAGAATCCTTCTCCAATGAAGAAAATTAGGACACATAGTAATTCTATTGACATTGGAGGTTTCTAGATTGAAATGTGGAGATATGCACATAAAAAAAAATAATAGACGACAACCTGTTAAAGTTGAAGAAAGATATATTCTTTATATAAATATTGTAATCTACAAAATCACTATAAAAATAGTGCAAAAGTGTAAAAAAAAGTAGTCACCCCATATGGAGAAGTCCTTTCGCTCAGATAGGCCAGTAAGATGTCTTGTTTTCCGGACAAGAGTTCTGGAGGATTTCAGCAGAGACCTACGTGGAGGGTAAGGCGGCATTTTACTACACCAGGTGCGACAAACGCCATCTTACCCTCTAGGTAGGTCTCTGCTGAAATCCTCCAGAACTCTAGTCCGGAAAACAAGACATCTTACCGGCCTATCTGAGTGAAAGGACATCTCCATATGGGGTGACTACTTTTTTACACTTTTGCACTACTTTTATAGTGAGTTTGTATATTGCAATATTTATACAAAGAATATATATTTTTTTTAACTTTAACAGGTTGTTGTCTATTATTTTTTTATGTGCCTATCTCTACATTTTGACTATTTCTGAGATTAGTGAAGCATCTCGGCGGCACATAACACCCCTGTGTCTTATAAGGTGTACTCACATATTTGTATACAGGTTTCTAGATTGCCCATTTGTTTCCTTTTGTTGCTCTAGATCTTGGAGTGAGATGGATCCCTACTATTCAAATGACAGAAGCATATTGACTCTTTCGGCCATGGATTCATCTACATGCTAAAGGGGAGGTCTTACTGGTATAAATGTCTTTCCAGTCGTCCTGTACATAACCGCCTTATCATATTTATTACACCTGAATTGCTTGTCTTATATCAACCAATGTGACATTTTTTCACATACCTCTATAATGTGGAATACCATTCGTGCTTGTAAAAGCAAGTGATAAGCCTTCTCTAATAATCTGACCTCCGAATAGGGGTTCCCATTAATGTATATCTGTTGCACTTTGATGATGATCAACAAATTTATTGGCAATAAGAATGTTTCCACCTTACAGTGATCAAAGAATTTATTCTGCATTATATTTATACAAAGTGAACTGTTCTCATTCTTGTGCAATATGTTTTGCCTTGCTATATGCAGACATATTTATTGACCTGTTTCATTTTTTTTGTTTTTGAATTTTCTTTTTAAGCTGAAGTTATGGTTTTTCGTGAGTCTTAAATTCATTTAGATATGTGTATGGTACTAGTGTTGTTTTTGTTGATAACCTCAATATTTTAAACAGCAGGCAGGGAAAAGTAAATTTCCCCCAATGTGTTTTAGACACACATATATTGAATCACAATATATACATATAGGGCAGTTTCAAATGGCCGTAATACAGTCTTGCTATTGTGCATATTATCGCTGCAACACCCTGATCTCATGCAGGTTTTCTGAAGTTACATCACCAAAGAATCTTATTGTGATCCAAGGTGGTTAGGTTAGTAGAATCTAAGAGGGTCTGGATGTTGCAAACATCACATAGGCAAAATGTTTCTGTATTACATCTCTGTCAAATAGGCCTAATATGAGGTAACGGCACAAGACCCTGTTATGTTATCATGTTACATTTAAAAGACTATGGGGGATAATCCGATTTCAGCTCTCATTTTCCAAAGTGTTTTTGGTAAATGAGAGATGGATTTTGATTGTTTGCTTTTGGGAACTACTCTACTTTTTTTTTTTTTAACTACTTTTGATAAATCTCCACCTTAGTCCATAGTCTAATCTGGATAGTTTTCTCCTAATTCATTGGGCAGTTTGGCATTAGTAGAGCTAACTGCTCTGATTATACTGCCAAAGCTAGAAGTACAAAAATACATTTAAATGTGACATAATAAAATAATATCTAGAAATATGTCACGTTGCCCCTTGTGCATGAACTTACCTTGATTTAACATCTACCATATAAATATGCGTTCTAAGCAGATTTAAAAGCCATTCAGAGTCTCTGGAAAACTGGCTGACCGCATTTAAGGGCACTGTAATGGTTGCACTACTGCCTGTTACCTTTGGAAATTCATCATCGGTTAGACCAAGGTGATTCAGAAACCCTACCTGTTTTTTCTAACTGCTCTTTAAAGGGAATGTGTCATCAAAAAATAATCTATTGTATAAATCAAGTTTTAAAGGTATTTTGTAATATTTTTTTTTATTTATTTTATTTTATTTTTTTTTTAAATATTCTGTCTATATTTAAAAAGCTCTCCTAAATTGTAGCAGTTTTCACTCTGTTCACTGAGCCTCACAATAGACTGACTCTTCCTGTTCTATAGAGATCACTTCTCAACAGTCATTGCATTATCATCATAGGCGGGATTACAATGACAGGTAACAGCTCTATATACATAACACAGGATCCACCATTGACCTTCCTGTACGATGACGTCTGAACCAGGTCATAGAGCATGCCTAGAAAACTCTTCCATAGGAGTCAATCAGTACCCTCCTTCACAGGTTCCTAAGGGCTGTTCTAAAGCATATCTCGAAATACTGTTAACAGCAGCTCAGGCAAGATGGCTACCCCTATAATCATGTACAGAAAAAAAAAATCTACAATCAAAAAATAAAAACCAATTAGAAAAAAATATTTTTACTATCTGGCTTTAATTAGGAAAGAACAATATAGGTGATGCATTCCCTTTAACAGTGTTAATGTTCTATATTTATATTGCATTAATATTTTATTTAGCAATTCTAAGTTCCGTTAAACCACAGTTCAAATCAGGTAAGACATTTATTTTTTCAACGTGTCAAATTTAGTCACTGCTTCACATGCCAAAAAGAGAATTTCTTCCATCCTAATGGTATACAATTTTTTTGAATGCTCTACTTTAACACAGTAGCAACCACAACCTTTGTAAAACTCAGGCAAATTGTTTAATGTATTATGACATATACTTTGAAACCCTGTTTTCTCCCAAAGATTTACTATTATGTTTACTGCATATTATTTTATTAAAATGTTTACATCCTAAACACATACCTTTTTATTGTATGTCCCCTTAATCTTTTATTTAATTAATCGACAGATTAAGTTTGTGTTGTCTAATCTTAACATTTTTAGTATATAAAATAGAAATCATTGGTGTATTTGTATGTATGTGTGTATACACTATATGAACAGAAGTATGCGAACACCTGACCATCACACCTATATGAGCTTCTTGGACAAACCATTCCAAAACCATGGCTGCGATTTTGGCGTTTCTGGGAATTTGCCTATTCAGTCAAAAGAACATTTAGTCTGACTTTGTAATCGGCGTTCCCAATCATCTCAAAGGTTTTCTATGGGGTTGAGGTCAGGGCTTTGTGTAGGCTACTCGAGTTCCTCTACAACGAAAACGTCGGACCTTGGGGTACAGTTATGCTGGGACAGGTAAGGGCCTTCCCCAAACTTACCAGAAAGTTGAAAGAATCAAATTGTCTGATTTTTCTGTGTATGCTGGTATTACCCTTCACTGGAAATAAGTGTTCAACTCCAAAGCTCAAAAAAGCCCCGGATCATTATTCCTCCACCAAATTTTATAGTAGGCGCTATGTATTTCTAGGGTTGCACGATGCATCGAAACTTCGATACCGTGCACCCTCAAATGGTTCAATGCCGTTATTTTGTGTATTTTGATACTAAGCTATAAGTATAGTAATACATGAATGTTGTTAGAGCGGGGCTGCGGCTGTCTGATACATGTTTAATACAACCCATGCCCCGCTCCTGAGTCCTGACAATGGCGTGCGGTCAGCTTGATGTGGTGCGACCGGCGCTGCACTAATGATTTCTGGCACTGAAGAAAGAACATGGCGGGCGCACTGCAAAACATCCCCATGTTCTGTCTTCAGTACATTATCATTGTTTCAGGCTGACTGCGCCCACTTATTGTCAGGAGCAGGGTAATGGCTGTATTACACAGCCGCAGCCCCGCTACTGCGGAGATGTGAGGAATCTCATCTCTGCCGCTATTCCCCTGAATGCTGCAATCATAGCTGACCAGAGCATTCAAGGGGTAAATGAGAAGGTGGATGCCCTTTGGATCACGGCACCTGTGACACGATCGAGGGATATACCATAAATGGGCAGGCTAATGTACTGGCATACAGATATATGCCAGTACATTAAAGTTTAAAAATTAAAAAGTAAAAAAAAATAAAGTAATGTAAAATAAAAAAAAAGTACACATTTTTACATTAAACATTCAAATAAGTCTCAATACATAAAATATACACATTTGGTATTGTCGTGGCCATAATAACACATTTATAGCGTTATTTTCTGATGTTTACGCTGTTATAAAATAAAAACTGCTTTCTTTCACTTATTAATGTGAGGCACGAGGTGTGATGAATTTTGAACCTCCATGTGCCTCAGGCCTCATTTACACGAGCGTGTGCGTTTTGCGTGCGCAAAAGGCACTTGACAGCTCCATGTGTCATCCGTGTATGATGCGCGGCTGCGTGATTTTCGCGCAGCCGCCATCATAGAGATGAGGCTAGTCTACGTCAGTCACTGTCCATGGTGCTGAAAGAGTTAACTGATCGGCAGTAACTCAGCACCCTCGACAGTGAATTCCGATCACCATATCGAGTAACCTGTTTAAAAAAAAAGAGGTTCGTACTTGCCGAGAACTTCCCGGCCGTTGCCTTGGTGACGCGTCCTTGGTGACGCGCCTCTCTTGACATCTGGCCCCACCTCCCTGGATGACGCGGCAGTCCATGTGACCGCTGCAGCCTGTGCTTGGCTTGTGAGTGGCTGCAGCTGTCACTTGGACTGAATTGTCATCCCGGGAGGTCAGACTGGAGGAAGAAGCCGGGAGTTATCGGTAAGTCAGAACTTTTTTTTTACACGTTCACGTATATTGTGATCGGAAGTCACTGTCCAGGGTGCTGAACCAGTTTAAACTCTTTCAGCACCCTGCACAGTGACTGTCTCCTGCCGGGTTCGGTCAAAACGAGTTCGGCCGAACCCGGTAAAGTTCGGTTCGCTCAGGTCTAAGACACTCCGTTCGGATGTTTGTAAACAGAAAAGCACGTGGTGCTTTTATGTTTACATTCAGTTTGACAGCACTTGCGCGAATCACGCAGTTCGCACGGAAGTGCTTCCGTGCGACCTTCGTGGTTTTCACGCACCCATTGACTTCAATGGGTGCGTGATGCGCGAAAAACGCACGATTATAGAACATGTCGTGAGTTTTTGGCAACGCACTCGCGCTGCGCAAAATTCACGCATCGTCTGCACTGCCCCATAAAGTAACATAGGTGCGTACGACACGCGTGAAAAGCACGCGCGTATGTTACGCTCGTGTAAATGAGGCCTCACATTAATACTAATTAACCCCATCATGTACCTCACATTAACCCAATGTTGTCCATTACGACTGAGGAGCATGATGGGGTTAATTACTATTAGGCCTTATTCACACGAACGTGTCAGTTTTGAGTGCGTAAAAAACACAGCGTTTTTCTTGTTGCAGTTCCCTGTGACATCTGTGTACAGTGCATGTCTGCAAAATAAACTGAAGGAGGTGGGGGGTTTTTTCCTCATTTTTTTTTTAGCAACTGTTGCGTAAATCACACACTGCCCACGTATTACTTCCGTGTGCTTTTTTTTTTTTCTTTCACGCACCCATAGACTTAAATGGGTGCATGATGCGCAAAAAACGCACCAGAATAGGACATGCAGGAGTTTCACGCAACAGACACACGCTGCATGAAAAACAGTGTCTGAATGGCCACATTGAATTGCATACATTTGTGTGACGTCCGTTATTTTAACGCGCGTAACACGGATGTGAAATACGCTCATGTGAATAAGGCCTTAATGTGAGGTGCATGGAAGTTCAAAATTCATCACACCACGTGCCTCATATCATAAAATGAAAGAACTTTCTTTTTATTATTATTATTGGCAAAGTAGCATTTTGGTAACAAGCATCACAATACTACACGAAGTATCGGTATCGAAGTCCAAATTCTGGCATCGTGACAACCTTATGTATTTCAGTAAGTAGTGTTCTCCTGGCACACCCCCGGGACCAGATGGGTTACACCCTAGAATTCTTAAAGAGCTTAGTTCAGTTATTTCTGTCCCCCTTTTCATAATATTCAGAGAATCTCTAGTGACTGGTATAGTGCCAAGGGACTGGCGCAGCGCAAATGTGCCTATTTTCAAAAAGGGCTCTTTGTCTTCCCCGGGTAATTATAGACCAGTAAGCTTAACATCCATCGTGGGGAAAATGTTTAAGGGGCTATTGAGGGACTATATACAGGATTATGTGACAATAAATAGCATTATAAGTGACAGCCAGCACGGTTTTACTAAGGACAGAAGTTGTCAAACTAACCTGATCTGTTTTTATGAAGAGGTGAGCAGAAGCCTAGACAGAGGGGCCGCTGTGGATATAGTGTTTTTGGACTTTGCAAAAGCATTTGACACTGTCCCCCATAGACGCCTAATGGTTAAATTAAGGACTATAGGTTTAGAAAATATAGTTTGTAATTGGATTGAGAATTGGCTCAAGGACCGTATCCAGAGAGTTGTGGTCAATGATTCCTACTCTGAATGGTCCCCGGTAATAAGTGGTGTACCCCAGGGTTCAGTGCTGGGACCCCTATTATTCAACTTATTTATTAATGATATAGAAGATGGGATTAATAGCACTATTTCTATTTTTGCAGATGACACCAAGCTATGTAATATAGTTCAGTCTATGGAAGATGTTCATGAATTACAGGCAGATTTAAAACAAACTAAGTGTTTGGGCGTCCACTTGGCAGATGAAGTTTAATGTAGATAAATGTAAAGTTATGCATCTGGGTACCAACAACCTGCATGCATCATATGTCCTAGGGGGAGCTACACTGGCGGATTCACTTGTTGAGAAGGATCTGGGTGTACTTGTAAATCATAAACTCAATAACAGCATGCAATGTCAATCAGCTGCTTCAAAGGCCAGCAGGATATTGTCGTGTATTAAAAGAGGCATGGACTCGCGGGACAGGGATGTAATATTACCACTTTACAAAGCATTAGTGAGGCCTCATCTAGAATATGCAGTTCAGTTCTGGGCTCCAGTTCATAGAAAGGATGCCCTGGAGTTGGAAAAAATACAAAGAAGAGCAACGAAGCTAATTAGGGGCATGGATAATTTAAGTTATGAGGAAAGTTTGAAAGAATTAAACCTATTTAGCCTTGAAAAAAGACGACTAAGTGGGGACATGATTAACTTATATAAATATATTAATGGCACATACAAAAAATATGGTGAAATCCTGTTCCTTGTAAAACCCCCTCAAAAAACAAGGGGGCACTCCCTCCGTCTGGAGAAAAAAAGGTTCAACCTGCAGAGGCGACAAGGCTTCTTTACAGTGAGAACTGTGAATTTATGGAATAGCCTACCGCATGAGCTGGTCACAGCAGGGACAGTAGATGGCTTTAAAAAAGGGTTAGATAATTTCCTAGAACAAAAAAATATTAGCTCCTATGTGTAGAAATTTTTCCTTCCCTTTTCCCGTCCCTTGGTTGAACTTGATGGACATGTCTTTTTTCAGCCGTACTAACTATGTAACTATGTAATAAAAAAAAAAATGAAAAACCCACTTTTTCCCCTTACAAAATGCTTTACTATTAATAAGCCTAAAAAAAAGTTACACATATTTGGTATCGCTGCGTCCGTAACGACCCCGACTATAAAGCTATTACATTACTTAACCCACACGGTGAACGCCGTAAAAAATTAAATTAAAAATGACAGAAAAATTGCTGTTTTCTGTGAATCCTGACTTTAAAAAAATGTGATCAAAAAGTCACATTTACTCCAAAATGGTACCAATAAAAACTACAAGTCGTCCCGCAAAAAAAAAGCCCTCATACAACCGCATCGGCGAAAAAATAAAAACGTTACGGCTCTTCAAATATGGAGACACAAAAAACAAATAATTTTGAAAAAAAAGCGTTTTTACTGTGTAAAAGTAGTAAAACATACAAAAACTAATTTGGTATTGTTGCAATCGTAACAACCCGCTGAATAAAGTTATTGTGTTATTTATACCACACGGTAAACGGCGTAGATTTAGGACGCAAAAAAGAGTGGCGAAATTTCAGATTTTTTTCTATTCCCCCCTCAAAAAAAGTTAATAAAAGTTCATCAATAAATATGTACCTCAAAATGGTGCTATTATAAAATACAACTTGTCCCCCAAAAAACAAGACCTTATACAGCTATGTCGACGCAAAAATAAAAGAGTTATAGCTCTTGGAATGCGACGATTGAAAAACGTAAAAAATAGCTTGGTCATTAAGGTCTAAAATAGGCTGGTCATTAAGGGGTTAAACCAACAACCTCTATTTTGGATCTCATCTGTCCATAAAACTTTGTTCCAATAGCCTTTTGGCTTGTCCAGGTGATTTTTAGCAAAACTGCAGATGTGAAGCAATGTTCTTTTTGGAAAGCAGCGGCTCTCTCCTTGCAATCCCGCCAGGCACACCATTGTTATTGTGTCGTCCTGATGGTGGTCTCATGAACATTAGCTGATGTAAGGAAGGCCTTTAGTTGCTTAGAGGTCACCTTGGGTTCCTTTATGACCTTGCAGACTATTATACGCCTTGCTCTTGGCGTGGCCTTTTTGGTCGACCATTCCTGGGAGGGTGGTAATGAATTTGATTCTAATTTTCTTTATTCGTACACAATCTGACTGGATTGGAGTCCAAACTCTTTAGAGATGGTTTTGTAACCTTTTCCAGCTGAATTATCATCAACAACTCTTTTTCTGTGGTCCTCCGTAATCTCCTTTGTTTGTGCTATGATACACTTCCACAAACGTGTTGTGAGGATCAGACTTGGTTAGATCCCTATTCTTTAAATAGAACAGGTCACCCACTCACACCTGAGTGTCGTCCCATTGATTGAAAACACCTGACCCTAATTTCCCCTTTAAATTATCTGCTAATCCTAAAGGTATGTAAAAAAAGTGTTTTCAGGCGTATTTCGGGGCGTTTACGCCTCGAAAAACACCTGAAAAACGGAAGCTGAATGCCTACAAACATCTGCCCATTGGAATCATTGGGGAAAACGGCATTTAGTTCATACGGGGCATCTTTTTACGCCTCTGTTCTAGAAAACGGAGTGTAAAAAGACGCTCCGTAAAAAGTAGCATGTCACTTCAGGCTTTTTTTTGGAGCTGATTTTCCATTGAACACTATGAAAAAACGCCTCAAAAGAAGCTCCAATTTAAAAGAAGCTCATTTTCAACTTCAAAAACGCCTGAAAATCAGAGGCTCCGTATTTTCAGAAGTTTTTGAGTTTGTGTGTGCACATACCCTAATGGTTCACATACTTTTGCCACTCAGATATGTGATATTAGATTATTTTCCTTAATAAATAAATGACAAAGTCTAATATATTTTACTCATTTATTTGATTTTGGTCTCTTTATCTACTTTTAGTCAAAAACCAAGAACGGGCAGGCATACCGCCTATCTATGGAGTGCAAAGTCTATGCCCTAGAACAAATGACTAAAACTACCAGAGAAAGTAGGGCAAAAAAACTGGCAATCACCTCCGAAATTGTATCAAAATGGTAAAAAACTAAATTATTGACACCAAGCAGAGGACATACAAGTTAAAAACATTGCAAAAATTCAAACCGTGATTCATAATAAGCCCCAAATTAGATCAAACCTGCTGAACACATAAATGGCACTAGTAAGGATCCCACTTCAATACATGTGGTAATTCCTAACATAATGATAAGATCATGAATAAATGTGACATACAATGCAAAAAGGCAAATACCTAAAACATCATAAGAATAAGGCAATAAATACAAGCCACGCAGAGGGGCGCACACTTAAAAAAACAAAGACCAGCTCCACGCGCATCGCCAGGAGAAACCTAGCTTCCTCAGGGGTATCTACTTGTCTACTTTTAGGACTTGAGTGAACATCTGATGTAGTTTTAGGTCAAATTTATGCAGAAATATAGAAAACTGATGGGTTCACAATCTTTCAAGCACCACTGTTTGAGTATGCCTTAAGGAGTTAAAAACCAACAACTATTCTCATGCCAAACAGGGCGACATCATGCAGGCAAATACAAATTATTATTCATAAAGAGTGGAGGATCATAATGAACATACAGTTTACAAATATAGTGCAAGGTTCGCAAATACAAGGCATGTTGAAACCTCCGCAAATGTACTTTGTAAACATACTAGAGTAACAAGAGCCCCGTTGGATGGTGCCCGCCCCGCATTTCAGACCAAAGTTCCATCGCTTGCACTGTTGCACTTTACTTGTAAACTGTATGCTCATTATTATCCTCCAATTTTTTATGAACTTAAACTAATATTTTGTATTCAATTGCCCCCATAATTTTGCCCATTTTTCATATGGGACCTTTTGGTTTTTGTTGATATTAATAATGATTATACTTTAACCCCTTAATGACCACGTTTGTTTGGACCTTAACCCCTTCGGGACTGAGCCATTTTCTTTTTTTTAATTTTCGTTTTTCACTCCAAGAGCCATAACTTTTTTTTTTTTCCGTCAATAGAGTGGTGTGAGGGCTTATTTTTTGCGGCAAGAGTTGTAGTTTCTTTTGGTACCATTTATAGTTCCATGTAATGTACTGGGAAACTGAAAAAAAAAATATTTGCGGGCTGAAATTGGAAAAAACGGATTCCTCAACTTTTTCTTGCGTTTAATTTTTACGGCTTTGACCATTCGGTAAAAATGACAAATTATTTTCTGTGGCTCAACGCGATTACGGTGATACCAAATTTATATAGTTTTTTTTATATTTTACTGCTTTTATTGATAAAAAAAATGTGTCCCCACATTCTGAGAGCCATAACGTTTACATTCTTTTACCGATTTAGCGGTGTGAGGGATTTTTTTTGCGGGACAAGCTGTAGATTTTATCGATACCATTTTTTGTTATGTAGAACTTTTTGATCGCTATTTATTAAAAAAATTTGGAGAGCTAAGTTGACCAAAAAAACTATTTTGACGTTTAATTTTTTAACATTTTTACGGCGTTCACCATGCGCATTAAAAATAAAACTTTTTTTTATTTTTTTATTTTTTTTACATTAGCGGAATATTGGAAAAATATTTTTTTTTACTTTTAATTTTTTATTTTTTTTCACTACTAAAAACTTTTTTTCACTTTCTTTTTACACACTTTATTAGCCTCCCTAGTGGACTTGAACCAGCGATCGTTGGATCACTGGTACGATACACTGCAATACTAACGTATTGTAGTACATGGTCAGTTTTTACAGGCTTCTATTAAAGAGGCTCTGTCACCAGTTTATAAGTGCCCTATCTCCTACCTAAGTTGATAGGCGCTGTAATGTAGATACGGGTTTTTTTTGTTTTTTTTAAAAAAACTTTTATTTTTGACAGAGTTATGACTATTTTTCATTTTATGCTAGTTTCTAAATGCCCAACTGGGTGTTTTTTTTTTACTTTTAAGCAAGTGGGTATTGTAAAGAGAAGTGTATGACGCTGACCAATCCGTGTCATACACTTCTATTCATTCATGTTCAGCTGTACCCACAGCAAAGTGTGATGTCTCGAGATCCGGCTGGGCTGTCACTTCCTCATTAACTTTTTTTTTTTTTTTAATCAGACAAGTTTTTATTGAAAATACAACATGAATTATACATCTTTTTCATTTCTGATAAAGTACAAAGAATCAGTCAACAGGAGAAAAAGCAAAGTAACAGCATAACATCTTGTGCTTAGAACCAAATTCCTGTAATTTACGTTACACTTTGCCTTTCATCATCATTAGTTGTACCAGTATATATATCCCTTTCCCTAACCCTAACACCCGAACTCCCCCCCCCCTTTCGCAGTACCTCCTCTGTTCCTTGATTCGCCAAGTCCCTCCACCTCTTCCCTCCTTCCTGTACGCCTACCCGTGATCTCACCATACTTTACACATATATATGCGTCAGTCCACCTTCAAATCTCATCTAATGTGTCACATTACTATAGGTGTTCACCCATTTACTCCATTGCTTCTCATATTTATGCATTGCCCCTCTTTTTAGATATATTCGGTGTTCCAGTGATACCGTGTAATTAACATATCCAACTAGCTCAGCCACCTCCAGGGGATCCGCCTGCAGCCATTATTTTGCAATTAATTTCCTAGCATGATACAGAACCTTTTTTATAGCCAGTAATTCTAGCCCATCTCCTCCTTCCTCCCCCATACAACCCAATAAAAAGATCTTAGGTTCCAGTGGGAAATCTCTACCATATACTCTAGATACCATTCCCTTAACTGCTTTCCAATATATATTCAGCCTTGGGCAACTCCAAAACATATGTTTTATATCTGCTCCATCAAACATACATCTGGGACACTCTTTTGTTGTTCTAATTCGCATTTGCCACAGCACCTTAGGTGTCCTATACACCCTATGCAGCAGAAAGAGTTGCGACCTCCTGTGTGCCACACTAATAGAGATTATTTTGGGCGATCCGATTAATTCCTCCCATTCTTCATCCGCTATCGTCCCTACATCCTCTTCCCATTTACGTCTAGTCTCTACCAACGGATCTCCTAGGAATTTAGCAAGTAGCATACTATATAGCACCGAAATAAGCCCCTTAGTGTCCTGGGCCTCCAGCACCCGTTCCATCCCTCCCATAGTGGAGCAACTCAAATCCACCAGCCTCTCTTGTGCCTGCATCGCATGCCTGAGCTGAAGATATTGGTAGAACCGCCTATGTGAGAGTCCAAACTCTTCCTGTAGCTGCGCAAAAAGCTTAAGAGTACCTCCTTCATATATCTGGTGCACATATCTAATCCCTGCTTGTTCACAAACCTGAAATCCTTCCAAAATATTAACCTCCCATAGATAAGGATTATCCCACAAAGGCATATAGTTGGAGCATCCTGCAATCCCCAATATCTTCTTACTTTCCCACCAAACTTTATGTAATAGTAGCAGAGTCGGTTTCCCTCTCGCCTCCCTCCGTAATTTATGCGACTCCATGGCCTCTAATAAATTCGTTCTTTGACCCAGATAGTATACCAGTTTCCCACTAGAGTTCCAATCCTCCCTGTTCTTCCATCCTTTAAAGTGTTGTATTTGGGCTGCTAGATAATATATCCACGCATTTGGAATAGCTAACCTCCCCTGTTCTGCTGGTAATTGTAGCTTTTCCATTTTTATCCTGGGGACCCCCCTTTTCCACACTAAGTCTCTAAACAAATTATGTATTCTCCTGAACCAGTATTTAGGTAACCACATTGGGGCATTGTGCATAATATAGAGAACCTGGGGCATCAGAATCATTTTGATGAGATTTGCTTGTCCCAGTGCTGACAGCGGCAACCCAAGCCAGACTTTGGTCCTATCTGTCAATTTATTCATTAATGGTATCACGTTCAACTCGACAAAGTCCTGCACCCTTGCTGATACCGTAATCCCCAGATATTTAAATTTCCGTACACACGGCACTTCAGTTCCTCCAATCATCAATGGTGTATTCACTGGCTGGAGTGGTAACAGCGCCGACTTAATCCAATTAATTTTTAACCCTGAAAACCTGCCAAACCTCTCCAATATCGTCATTATCACTGGCAGTGAATGATCTATCTCCCCAGGAACAGCAGTATATCGTCCGCGTATAATGCTATACGCTCCTCCAACTCTCCACAACGAAACCCTTCTATCCCCGGATGTTGTCTTACCATATTTGCTAGTGGCTCAATCGCTAGCGCAAACAGTAACGGAGAAAGTGGGCATCCCTGTCTCGTCCCCCTCTCCAACCTAAAAGAGTCCGACATCCTTCCATTTGCTCTGATCCGAGCCACCGGTTCCTTATACAATAATTGTACCCACTTAATAAAATTCCTTCCAAAGCCAATCCGCTCCAATACAGCCCACAAGTAGTTCCATTCCACACTATCAAACGCCTTGGCGGCATCTAACGACAACACTGCTCTACACCGCATGTCCGGGGCATCTGTCTGCAAATTTAAGAAAAGTCTACGTAAGTTAACTGCTGTAGAACGTGCTGGCATAAATCCCGACTGATCCATCCCTACTATTGTAGTCACTACGCGCGACAACCTATTAGCTAGTACTTTAGCTAAGATTTTTATGTCTGTAGTCAACAGAGATATCGGTCTGTAAGAGTTAGGTTGCGTCCGATCTTTCCCATCTTTAGGAATCACAACTATAGCAGCTTCATACATTGTCTGCGGTAAACGCCCTCTGGCGAAACTATCCTGGAACACCTCCAGTAACTCTGGCAGAACAGTCTCTCCATATGTCTTATACAGTTCAGTGGGTATACCATCTATCCCTGGGGCCTTTTCATTCGCCATAGAGCTCACCGCCTCCTGTATTTCCTCTAAAGTAATTGACTCCTCCAACCCCTCCTTCTCTTCCTCTCCCAAAGTAACCCATGTCATTTCTGCCAGATATTCTGACAGAAGATCCTCCGGATAGTCCACCTTAGTGCGATATAGCTCCTTATAAAATGATGTCAACACCCCTAATATATCTCCTGTTTCCTCCACCAGAGCCCCACTTGCTGTCCTTAACTGATGTATGAACGCACTCTCCCGCGCCGGCCGTGCGATATTTGCTAACAATCTGCCTGTCATCTCGCCCTCCTCATAGTATTTTTGTTGCAGAAATAATCTTTTGTTAGCTGCCTGCTCCATCTGATGTTCCCTAAGCAATTTTTGAGCCGCCTTCCATTGGGCTAAAGTTTCCGCATTATTATTGGTAACGTGGCTCGCCTCCGTTATTGTCACCCGGTCCGTCAAATGTTGACCTATTTGCCTTGTCTTAGTTTTTATGTGGGTAATCTCCCTTATATACACCCCTCTTATATTCGCCTTCATAGCATCCCACAGTATATCTGTAGGAACCGTACCCTTATTAAATTCGAAGTATTCTCTCAGGCTCATGATTATGGTCTCCTCCCCCACCAAGCGTATCCAAAATGGGTTGAGCCTCCAGTGCATTCTCAGCCCCCTCGTCTGTACACCTGTTCGGAGCTTTAGCAACATTGGAGAATGATCAGACAGCGATCGTGACACATATTCCACCCCCTCCACACATTCCATCCCTATTCCATTATTAAACATTAAATCTATTCTGGACAGCGATCCATATGTAGATGAAACACACGAGTATTGCATAGTAGACGGCCACTTTGCCCGCCAGATATCCGTGAGCCCAACTTCCGTCATGTATTTACCAAACCTTGTTAGACAAACATCTCTCCCCCCCCCGTTTGGAAATTTATCCCACTCTTTATCCATTATATTATTAAAGTCTCCCATCAATATGGTCGGTATCATAGGCCAGCCAGCCAGTTTCTCCAACACCTCTCTCATTGGCATCACAGAGTACGGGGGAGGCACATACATCACCACAAGTATACATTCCCAATTAAACTATTTACAATGCACCCCAACATATCTCCCATCCCTATCTTTAAAGGAATCTAAACAGCTAAACGGTATATCTCTATGTACTAGGAGGCTAACCCCCCTCGAGTATGTAGAATGAAAAGAATGAAAGCTGTGTCGTATCCATACCCTATGTATCTGTTGCACCGTATCAGCAGTAAGATGAGTTTCCTGTAAGCCCATCACTCCAGCGGACTGCCCTTTCAAGTAATCAAATATAGCCCGCCTTTTAGCTATCTCCCCCATACCTCTCACATTCCAGGACAACAGATTTACCCTACCCTCCATCTGAACATTTCTTGCTTTTGACAGTGGCTATTCCTATTACCTCCAGTGGCTATCTGAGTGTACTGCGTTGCAAACTCCCTTTCCCTCCAAAACCTCTCCCCTCCCCCCACCCTAACCCTCCCAACTATCCATAAACATACCCTCCTAAGAGGGCCCGGGCTGGTGAAGAAAACTTCACCTCTATGACCATACAGCTTCCCACTCACTTTGCAAAAACACATTCTTTTTCCCTTACAGTGTTAACCTCAGAACCAAGAGCTTCCCGCTACCTCCTCCTCAATAAACAATTAGCATTTTTAATGACTCCAGCATCTCAGTCTGCCTTTGAACTGACAGCACTTTCCTCACCTCCAACTATCAATGACACATGAACTGCAGCCTAACCTTAGACCAACATAAAACTGCATAAAAACAAGGCCTTATGCCCTCATGTAACTCATCCTCCTCCTTTCATAGCAGAGTCCCTTCTTTAGCCATCCGCCTGTTGATCACGCCGCCGCTTCCTCACGACCGTGCCGTAGGCGATCATCATGACTGTCCAGCCATCTGAGTGCATCTTTCGGACTTTCAAAGAATTGCACGGATCCCAATGCCGCCACCCGAAGCTTTGCAGGATACAGCATAGAATATGGAACCCGATGATTCCTCAGCCGCCTTTTTATGTCCAGAAACTGCATCCTCCGCTTCTGGACTTCTGCAGAGAAATCCGGATAAAAAGACACCTTCACACCGTTCACCCGAATATCTTGCCTTTCCCGGGCCTGTCGAAGAATTATGTCTCTATCTTTATAATGGAGCAATTTTACCAGAACAGGTCGCGGTGGCCGCCCAGGTGGACCAGGACGTGTGGGTACTCTATGAGCTCTTTCCACTGCAAATAATGGGGTCAGTGACTCTTTTCCAAATACCTCCAATAGCCATTTTTCAAAAAAGGAATCCGGATTAGACCCTTCCACTTTTTCAGGGATTCCCACCATCCTCACATTATTTCGTCTTAAACGATTCTCCAAATCATCAGTTTTAGATAAGAGATACTTTACATCCTCCGCCACCGCATTTACATCCCGTCTCATGGGCAGCATGCCATCTTCTAAGTTGCTGACTCTGCCCTCCACCGCTGTTGTGCGTTCTGCCACCTTCTGCAAGTCATGGCGTATGATAGACAATTCCCCCCACCTGGCAAGTAAGCTTAGCCAGCGTAGTATTACTCAGGCTTACCGCCGAAAAAACATCTGCCAGCGTGGGGCCCGGCTTGTCCAAGTTCTGCATGCCTCCATTCAATCCTCCTCCTGAACCGCCTGGAGCGTCTCCTCCATTTTCCTCCTCTGACTCCATCTGTGCTCGCAGCGGCTCATATCTCGAGCCTGAGCTGCCAGCCTGCTCCTTCCCTCCATCCGACATTCCTCCAGCTGCCTCAGGTTTCATAGGGGCCTTCCTAGCAAAGCGTTCCAGCCTGGATGCTGCCGCCCCTCTCACATCCCTGCTCTCTGTATACGAGCACATGTCGGCGCCATCTTGCAGCCCCAGCTCACCGTCCTCTGCCGCCTTAGATTTCCTGGACCGGGTCATAACAGCTTCAATCAGCTCCAGAATTGTACCTGGAGGATCACCGTCTTCTCCCCTGTCACTACAGGTATGTCCGCGTTAGTATAGTCGAGTCTCAGGATAATTTCCAGGGTATCGGCAGCGGGAGCTCCGGTTCCTGCTTCCTCTCACATACGCCGCTAAGCCACGCCCCCTTCCTCATTAACTTTAACGGAGCTACTGGAGAATGACCAGACATTGCCTCCAGTCAGGAGGTGATGTCTTTTCATTCTCCCGACATGTAGGAGATAGGGCACTTATAAACTGGTGACAGAGCCTCTTTAAGCCCTGCCACCTTGTGTTGTACAATAAATCTGCTTACCAGTACTTTTCTGCTTATTCTTCATACTGAGGAGCGCTCTCCAAAAAATATCCAGTTTTTAAATATATATATTTTTTCGAAATATATTACCTCTATTTTCCTGCGGCTCAATATTCTTGATGCCGGTACCTGGATACGGAAAGCTTCAACCTGGCTACAAATAACGGCCTTCTACATATGGTGAGCCCAACTACTTACCCCTACTATTCATTGCCCTACCTATAAAGGTTTATCTTGCACCATGTGGCGCTGTGTATATTTTTCTCTCTTCAGACTGCCACAAGCAGGGCTTAGCAGAGGCAGAGTGAAGGCAGCACTGGGGGCCTTCATTAGGGCCCTGGGCTGCCATGACAACAGTCGTCATCCCCCGATCTCATTGCGGGGGGGGGTGATGAGCTGTCGCAGGGGGCCAACCCCTCTTTTCAACGCCTCAGATGCTGCAGTTGCGATTGACCGTAGCACTTGAGGGGTTAAACAGGCAGGAACAGTGCGATTGCCGCTCCTGGCTGTTAGTCCCACGTATCCGCTGTAAAATACAGCCGACACCCGCAGCATATGGAAGCGCGTGAGCGCGCTCCAAACATCACACCCCCGCCGAACCCGGACGTAATAGCACGTCTGGTTGTGCGAAGGGGTTAATGACCATGCCAGATTTTTCAAATCTGGCATGTCTGACTTTATTAGACCATAGAGAAGAAAGCAAAAAACGCACGGCACCACATAGTGCAGATCACCAAAAATAATGGAATAAAACAGGAAAGTCAATTAAACTCACCTCTTTGCGTTTTGCTAGCACAGGCACAACGCTGTTGTAGACTTATAATGAAATAGGTATCATTAGATTGCTGCAGCCAGGTCCCATCTGGCAACTGGAGGTGGTTACTGCTGTAAGGTATTTACAGGAAGAAAAAATTTGTGGACCATAAACGGCGCTGCTGGTAATAAAGGTAGAAGCAGTTCCAGTGTTCTGAAATACAAAAATAAATAACTTACTGTAAAAGACTGTGTTTCAATGCTGAATCAGCCTCTTCATCAGGCCAAGTCTATATCGCTACCTTTTTATACCAGGCCCTAGTCTTACGTTTGATTAGGTAAGGTTGTAGGACCTGGTCAGATAACCCCCACCCCACCCCATGAATTTATTATTGTCGACTACACAGACCGGTTTCCTTTTATCAGTGGCCGCTCCCCTCTCACTGAGACTGGTGTCCTCATGCACGGGGGTGATCATGTTCACCTCCTTTTTGTCACTCCACTTGACAGGAAGCAACTGGTCACTTGCAAATGAGTGACACACCCCTTTCTAAACGCCTGGACGGCAGTTGCTGAGGGAGGCCGGCTCAATTTCTACGTACCGTCCCGCAGGCCCCTATACTTGCAGAATGGAGGGACTCATACATGGGGACACTGGTATAATAATTTTCGGTGTACAGATAGTACCCTATTTCTGTAGGAATGGCAGCATATTTTCCCACTAATGCCAATATCCACTGGGCAGTCTGGGGGATTAAGGTGGCGGTCCCTGCCCTCATAAATAAAATAAACAGGTGTAGCCTGTTGTACTCTCGCACACCTTATAAGGTTTCACACCGTATCGGGCTCTTTTGGAGGGGATTAATTGCCAAAAGAATAGCTCATAGGAGACTCGTTTACCGATTTAGCTTTTGGCCTGTGGTGTATAACTCTTTAAAAATTACTCTTAGGAGGGAGAGAAGAGGTCTCAATTTGTTGAGGCGATCATATCCTGGGTCATTTCTAGGGGGATTTGAGAATTATCTGAAGTGCATGAAACGCATTATTGTTTCATGGCGTGTTTGGGCCATAACGTCTGCAAAAACAGATGCTATGAATAGCGCTGGTAGGCCAGTAGAACCGGATGGAAGACTTTTCTTTTTTTTTTTACTAACCCCATATCTAGAGTAATTCCCAAAAATTGATTAATCTCATTGACCGTTGTGGGGATCCATTTTCTGGCATAGCAAGACCTGGGATTTTCGGTCACAAATTGCCTGCCATATAGGTTTGTCTGCTGGACAATTAGTTCCCGGACCTGATCACCTTATGAACAAATTTAAAGTCATAGTGTGTACAATTTTGAGACATCTGTGTTGATGCCTGGAGTGGCTATAAATGGTGTAGTTTGGAGGGGGGGGGATAAACTGCAGGATCCCACGTTGTGAGAGGGGCTGTGTTACTAGGCCCTGCCTCTGACAATTCAACTGTGACCGCTGCGTCCACCACCATAGGGCTGGGGGTGAGGGGGTCCAGTGGCAGAAGCAGAACTTGTTGCTTTCTAAATTAAGTTCTTCTGACTCTGTGTCCATATTGCTGCCTGAACTGCTGGAACACAGCAAGGTGTACGCTTGCCCTGCAGTGCACATCCTGCGACTTCTGCAATTACAGTTTCCATATGGTCAGGGACCAATTATAATGGTACCTGATCATTTACTATTTACAGGCAGTCTCTGCCTTACACTTATAGCGCATGCGTGCGCCATTTATTTTTTTTCCCCGGGAAGGGGGACCTAACATTAAGACTTTGTTTTTATCGCCTCTCACCAAACATTCATGGTGAGAGGAGATAAAAAGCTTTTTTTTTTTTACTTCACATTGCATTGTAACAGTGATTGCTGGAATACAACTGTCCCCAATCAATGTTCTAAGCCCTCAGCTACCTCTGGTAGCTGAGAGGAGGGAGCTATCCCTCCTCCCGGTGGCTATTTTATTTTAATGCAATGCCATAACAAGGCAATTGCATTAGAATAAAGCCTGTTAGTGGCCACTGTAAAAACACCTATGGGCGGTAACTAATGGGTTAACATTTAAGACCACTTTAATTTGTGCTGTAGGCTTTTTTGATTTACGGTGTAATCTTAAATGGATTTTTTTTTAGATGGGGAGCTGAGGAGGTTTAATAATATTTAGGACAGGGAAAGGGGAACTACAGGCTGATGGAAGATGCCATGTTCTTCTAATAAGATAAAAAGAAAGTTGTAATATACACATCTACATATATATGCCTGGCTTAACATTAATACCGGTCCATCTTGAGCTGTAAAAACAGCCCTAACTTGTCAAGTCCTCTGAAGGTGTTCCGAGGTATCTGCCACCAAGATGATATGAGAAAATACTTTTACGTTCTGTAAGTTGCGAGGTGGGTCCTCTATGGAATATGCTGGAAAAACATGTCCCATCCATGAATGCTTGATCGGATTGAGAATCTGATCGGAATACCATTGTCTTTGGTCAGCAACCATGTTTAGGTAGGTGGTATGTGTCAAAGTAACAGCCACATGAATGCCAGCACCCAAGGTTTCCCAGCAGAACATTGCCCAGAGCATCACAGTGCACCCACCAGTTTGCCTTATTTCCCTTAGTGCATCCTGATAATATATTTACACCATTTTAGTGACGCACACCCACCTGGCTGTCGTCCACGTGATGTAAAAGAAAACATAAGTTATCAGACCAGACCACCTTTTTCCATTGCCCCACGATGCAGTACAGATGCTCTCGTGCCCATTGTAGGTGCTTTTGGCGGTGGACATGGGTCAGCATGGGCACTCTGACTGGTTTGCGGCTACTGTGCGTTCTGACACCTTTCTATCATAGCCAGCCTTAAAGGGGTTATCTTGTGACGTAAAATTGAATGCGCTGCCTCCACTTCATTGCGTACACAAACTTGCAATGCACAACGCCATCACATTCTTAGTGGGTTTGCACAGTATTTCACCTTCCTTCCATTCAATTCTTCTCTGTCTGAACACACCGGACGAGTCTTCGCTCCCCACATGCATCAATCAGTTTTGGGCACCCATGACCCTGTCGTCTGTACACCGGTTGTCTTTTCCGGGGAATACTGTTGGTAGCAACTAACCACTTCATACCAGGAACATTCCACAAGACCTCCCGTTATGGAGATGCTCTGAACCAGTTGTCTAGTTGTGACAATTTGACCTTTGCCAAAGTCGCTCAAATCCTTACACTTTTAAAAATTTTAGTTTTGTTTTTTTTTTTGTGTTTTTTTTTTTTTTCCAGAAACTGAAGGAGATAAACTGCACACATATATGACAAATTAAAAAAACTATCACGTTTTCATTTCTGACTGGAGGCAGACATAAATTGCCTCGTGTGAATAATAAGAGTAGTTCCCAGTAGCAACATTTTTTTTTTAAATCAATTTTTTATTAAACATTTTCCAAGAATACAGTAACACATATGAAAGGGATCACTCCTATCTCCCCGACCAAACATTGGGAGAGAAAGAAAAATGGTAATGTCATACACATGTTTTGCCACGCATGGCACATAGAGATACAAATCTACCAAGAACACAGAAATACACGTTAGTTATATCAGGTTATCATAGCATACAAAATCACAGAAGCACAAGCATGTCAAAGCATAGACAGGTCGAATATCTTATTTGAGTACAGATATCAAGTATTACCCCCTCCCTCACTGGCAGCGGTTACACAGACCTCAGGAATCAATTCAGCAAAAGGTGTAAGTGTCTGATTCTCCCTCAACCTGTCTTGCACTAGTTTGACACCAGCTAGTCCATCACTATCTAGCCATAGAGCCCATAATTTGTCAAAACGGGTAAGTGCACCCCTTTTAAGGAAGACAGCCTTTTCATTAAAGATCATCATATTCACTTTGGCAATAAATTCCTGTTCAGTTGATGGAGAAGACTATCCAGTGTTGCGTGATCAGTTTCCGAGCTACATATAATAATCGGCCAGCTGACGTTTTACCATGTGCATCTAGAGTTAAACCGTTGACAAATCCTAACAAACAAACCTTAGGGTCGCTGGGCATAGGTGTAGAGAATACTCTCCCTATTATTCCCAGAACTGTCGACCAAAACATATTGAATTTTGGACAGTCCCACATCATGTGAATGAGACCGGCAGGCTCCAAGCAACATCTCGGGCATGTAGCCTCAGTCCAAACTCCAATACAGTGAAAACACCACGGGTGTCTTATATACACGATGTAGTATATACAACCGCTCTCACTCAGAGATACAGCTGGAACAGACGCCATGATGCTGGACCATTGATCCTCCAATATCAGGTATGTTTCTTTCCCATTTATGCATGGACACAAGAGGATATTTATCCAACAATTTGGTCAATAAGAGCTGGTATATCCATGATATAATACCACTCGTGTGTCCAGAAGGGCCAAGAGTTTGAACAATAGCGTCTTGCTGTATATTTACGGGTGACTGTGGAAATTGTGCCTGGTACACATGCCTTAGTTGTAGATACCGGTAGAACCCGCTATGTGGGATGTGTAGGTCATCTTTGAGCTGTTGGAAGGATTTAAAATCCGACCCACTGACAAGCTGAGAGACTCTAGTAAGCCCCGCAGCTTTCCAGAATTCCGACCATCCAATGCAGCAAACTCTGGAAGAAATCTATTCACCCAAAGGGGTGTGTAGTCCGTGCATCCAATTTATCCTTCTCCTTTTAACTTTCCCCCACGTTTTGTGGATAAGATCCAACGTCGGAAACAGAACGATTACTAATAAATCTCCCACCCTCAATAGCAACTAACAGAATCCCACTTTTTAGATGGTGGTGTAGTATTAGTTCGGAGGCTCCCTCTACTGTATTTGTACCCCACCCCTTAAAATGTTTGCATTGTGCAGCCAAGAATTATAGCCAGGGGTTTGGGAGGCTTTGGACCTTTGCAGAGCTTCCAGCTTCAATCTAGGGTGATCCCGTCGCCAAGTAAGGACTCTGAAGTGGGCATTAATCATATGGAGTCTATTTAGCAGGATCCACACCGGTCCACTGTGCAACAGGTATAGCAGTTGTGGCATCAATATTATTTTTATAAGGTTTAACCCCTTCAGGACTGAGCCTGTTTTGGCCTTCAGGACGAAGCCGATTTTTCAAATCTGACATGTGTCACTTTATGTGGTAATAACTCCGGAATGCTTTTACCTATCCAAGCGATTCTGAGATTGTTTTCTCGTGACATATTGTACTTTATGTTAGTGAAAAAATTTGGTTGATAAATTCAATATTTATTTGTAAAAAACACCAAGATTTGGAGAAAATGTGCAAAAATTAGCATTTTTCTCAATTTAAATGTATCTGCTTGTGAAACAGATAGTAATACCACACAAAATAGTCACTAGTTAACATCACCCATATGTCTACTTTATGTTTGCATCGTTTTTTGAACATTCTTTTATTTTTCTAGGACGTTACAAGACTTAGAACTTTAGCAGCGATTTCTCATATTTTCAAGAAAATTTCAAAAGGTGATTTTTACAAGGACCAGTTCAGTTCTGAAGTGGCTTTGAGGACCTTATATATTAGAAAGTCCCCATAAATCACCCCATTTTGAAAACTGGACCCCTCAAAGTATTCAAAACAGCATTCAGAAAGTGTATTAACCCTTTAGGCGTTTCACAGGAATTAAAGCAAAGTAGAGGTGAAAGTTACAAATTTCATTTTTGTTTTACAAAATTCATTTGTAATAAAAAAATTTCTATACCACAGGAGGTTTTACCCGAGAAATGTAACTTATTATTTATTGCCCAGATTCTGCAGTTTTTAGAAATACCCCACATGTGGCCCTAGTGCGGTCATGGACTGAAACACCGGCCTCAGAAGCAAAGGAGCACCTAGTGGATTTTGGGGCCTCCTTTTTTTTAGCATATATTTTAGGTACCATGTCAGGTTTGAAGAGGTCTTGTGGGGCCAAAACAATAAAGACCCCCAAAAGTGACCTCATTTTGGAAACTACACCCCTCAGGGAATTTATCTAGGGGTATAATTAGCATTTTGAACCCACAGTTTTTTTTGCTAAATTTATTTGAATTAGTTTGTGAAGGTGAAAATCTACTTTTTTTCTGAAAAAACGTAGAAATTTGTAATTTTTTCAAGGAATAAAAGAGAAAAAACACCCCAACATATGTAAAGCAATTTCTCCTGATTATAGCAATACCCCATATGTGGTAATAACCTGCTGTTTGGACCCACAGCAGGGCTCAGAAGGGAAGGAGCACCATTTGGATTTTGAAATTCTGATTTTGCTGGTATAGTTTTCAGTGCCATGTCGCGTTTGAATTGCACTGGAGGGAACAAAATAGTGGAATCCCTCGGAAAGTGACCCCATTTTGGAAACTACACTCATCAAGGAATTTTTCTAGGGGTAAAGTTAGCATTTTGACCACACGGTTGTTTTGCTGAATTCATTGGAATTATTCTGTAAAGGTAAAAATCGACTTTTTTTCTGAAAAAAGGTAGCCATTTTTAATTTTTACAAGGAATAAAGGCGAAAAAGCACCCAAACATTTCTAAAACCATTTCTCCCGATTACGTAAATACGCCATATGTGGTAATAAAGTGCTGTTTGGACCCACAGCGGGGCTTAGAAGGGAAGGAGCGCTATTTGGCTTTGGGAGCTCAAATTTAGCTGAAATGGTTTTTGGGTGCCATGTCGCATTTGCAAAGCCCCTGAGAGGCCAAAACAGTGGAAACCCACCAAAAGTGGAAATTACACCACTTAAAGAATCTATCTAGGGGTATAGTGGGCATTTAGACCCCACAAGTCTTTTGCAGGATTTATTAGAATTGGGCCATGAAAATGAATATCAACATTTCTTCCACTAAAATGTTGCATTTTTTTCAATTTTACAAAGGATAAAGGGGGTAAAAGCTGCCCAACATTTGTAAAGCAATTTCTCCCGAGTACGGCAATACCCCACGTGTGGTCATAAATGGTTTTTCATTAGAAAGTAATTTACCCTTTCTGGACTGATCCATTTTTTTCTTTTCCTTTTTAGTTTTTTCCTCCCCGCGTTCGAAGAGCCACAACTTTTTTATTTTTCAGTCAATAGAGCGGTATGAGGGCTTATTTATTGAGGGACGAGCGGTCGTTTTTATTGGTACCATTTTTTGGTACATACAACTGTTTGAGCACTTTTTATTACATTTTTAGCTAGAGCGAAGGTGACCAAAAAAACAGCGATTTTGCCATTTTAAATTCTTTATTTTTCACGTGAGACGCTCCATACATCACCCCCCACACTACGACATGCTATGTTGTGGTGCGCGAAGGGGTTAATGCGCAGCGCATGGTGCGGAGTGAAAATTAAAATTTTCCACTCATATGCCACTTTAGTGCACTATATGTTATGCCCAGTTTGTGCCACTGAAGACAAATACCTCATAAAATATTAACCGGGTTCTCCCGGGTATGGCGATGCCATATCTGTGGACGTAAACTGGTGTTTGGGCACGCTGCAGGGCTCAGAAGGGAGGGAGCGTCATTTGGCTTTTGGGGCGCAGATGTAGCTTGGTAGTTGTTCTGTTTGGGGTTTTACTGGTGTTTCAGTTTGTAATGTGGGGGCACATGTAATCTGTGCGGGGTACATCAGGGTACATGTTATCTGTGCGGGGTACATCAGGGTATAATAAGAGGGTATAATAATGCAGTAAATAAATAATAATCCGCAGATATGTGACCGGTGTCGCACTGGTAAATGGCGCCCAATCTTATCTGCTTTTGGAACACTCCGCACATTTTGCATCGCCATATTCTGAGAGCCAGAACGGTTTTATTTTTTCTCCACCGGAGCTGTGTGAGGGTTTATTCTTTGCGGGACAATCTGTAGTTTTCATTGGTACCATTTTGGGGTACCAGAAATTTTTTTGATCACGTTTTATTCCATTTTTTGGCAAGCAAGGTGACCAAAAACCATCAATTCTGACAATGTTTTTTATTCGTTTTTTTATGGCCTTCACCCTGGGCTATAAATGACCATTATACTTTATTCTGCGGGTCGATACGATTACGGCGATACCAGATGTATATAATTTTGTTATGTTTTGCAGCGTTTGTGCAATAAAATCACTTATTTATAAAATAAATACATTTTTGTGTCACCCTATTCTGAGAGCCATAACGTTTTTATTTTTCAGTCAAAAAAGCGATGTAAGGGCTTGTTTTTTGCGGGACGGGATGTAGTTTGTATTGGTACCATTTTGGCGTACGTGCGACTTTTTGATCACTTTTTATTGTATATTTTGGGAGGGTTGGTAACCAAAAAATTGTGATTCGGGCACTGTTTTTTGTTTATTTTTTTTGCGGTGTTCACCGTGCGGGAAAAATAATATTACAGTTTTATAGTTGGGGTCGTTACGAACGCGGTGATACCAAATATGTGTACTTTTTTTAACGTGTTAATTTTTTTCCTATAATAAAAGACTTATTATAGGAAAAAAAGCATTCTTTGTTTATGTCACTTCTAACTTTTATTTTTACACTTTTTAAAAACATTTTTATTATCTTTTTTTTACTTTTTTTACTTGTCCCACTAGGGGACACTTAGACTGGCAGCTCTGATCGCTGCTGGAACACATTACACTACACACGTAGTGTAATGTGTTCTAACTGTCATTGTGACGTGACAGTCACACTGACAGGAAGCATCGGAGGACCGGCCGGGGGCTGATCCTCCGAGGCTTCCGTACATGGCAACCCGGAGGTCATTATCTGACCTCCGATTGCCGTGATAAGGATCGCCAGCCCCCGCAAATACATGTGGGGGGCTGCCGATCCGCTGTAAACCTCTTCGATGTGGTGATCGCAATCGACCACCGCATCGAAGGGGTTAATTGCCGATTTCAGCGGCGACAGGCCGCTGATCGGCAACGGGGAGAGCAGGGCTGACACCCTGCACAGTTAACCGCCGCTGCGGTGTAGCGCCGCGCGGCGGTTAACTGTTAAAGCGCGGACGTAACTGTACGCCAAGGTGCGCAAAGTTACTGCTCACCTGGACGTACAGTTACGTCCAGGTGCGGGAAGGGGTTAACCGGCCTATGACAGAGACAGCTTACACCATGCACCAACTTTGCGTTTAAACTTTTATAAAAGAGAAGACCAGTTGAGTTCCTCAAAATCAGATATCCTATTCGTAAACCTCTATACCTAAATAACGTATTTGTTCAACACATTGGAAAATGTGGGGACTCCTGTCCAGAGGTCCGTCTAGGGGATCGATCAGAAGCAATGCTGACATATGCCAGTTGATGGTAAGCCCGGAAACGACCGAACTCCTCAACCAGAGTCAACCGCCGCCAGGGAAGGACCTGTATCTCCCAAAAATAACAACACGTCATCCGCATATAAGGCAATTTTGTTTTCATAGCTACCATATTTAAATTCTTTAATGGTCGAGGACAATCTAACTGCAGCAGCTACGGGCGCTATAGCAATGGCGAACAAAAGAGGCGAAAGCGTGCACCCCTGAAGAGCTGGAATTTCTCAGATAAACCACCATTAAGGAGAGAAAAAAAAACCCAAAGGGAGGAAACCTCCAGCTCACCAGTCCTGCTTCTTGTTTTCAAACCTCGCCCAGATCTCCGTGACGGCTCACGGTAAGTAACATGGAAAAACAAAGAAAAATCAATCCAGCAGTGTTTGGTAATTTAAAAAAGAATCGGTGTTCCCACTTTTATTGTAGTAGAAAAAAATAAATAAAATATGAACAAACGCAGTAGCGAGGTGGTTTCAAGTAATATGTGTTGAAGCCTACGCGTTTCAAACACTATCCGTGTCCTTATTCATGACTGATATTCGTTTGCTGTGTGAGTCTCCTTAATTTATACCTTGACTAGTTGTTTGGGGCGGTATGATGCAAAGAAAGCACCTGTGGTAATTAGCAGTGCATGTTAAAAAATAACCCTTGATGATCCCGGTTAATGCTACTTTTGTAGGATATATCAAAGGGTTGAATGTGCACATAGTTTAGAACATGCCCGTTATATAATGGTACAGGAATCTATATGTTTGAGAAATTCATCAGACATAGTGTGATGTTCTTTGTATTTGCTATGTACTATATTTCAAAACGCTGTATAAGAGACCGTCTATTAGCATAGTACCCATTGAAGTTAGAATATTTGCATCTCAGAGGATGCACACGGCATTGAATAACATTAAAAGTATATATAAAGGAAGAAAAAAAACTTTGTCAAAAAGATAGAGGTGAAAATAAATACCCTAGCAGGGAAAAATTAAACAAAAATAGACTGGATAACAATAATTTGTAATATAGATCTGGAGAAAAAGAAAAATTTGTTACTATAAAAACAGTGATAGGAACATATTTTTAATTGTATATATCTAATATTTGGTATGGTCATGATGTTAATAGTATGTGCATTATTTTGCAGCTACGGAATATGGACATAGTGTCATATAATGTAATATATAAATCCAATCCCAACAAGGTTAAAGTACAAAATCCAAGTTAAGTGCACTTTATGTGAAATATACTGTAAGTGATCAATAATCTGCCACAATGTTTAACATACATTTTTTTCGGAAGACCTTATTCTTAGAGGAATATGCACATTTGAATATACAATATGTCATGTATACATTTGTGCTTGATTTTGCATATGGAAAACCATTGTTTACTTGTTTATGGTATATTGTTCATATGTGTCAGATGTGAACCAATAAACCCAGTAGTGGAACATGAGTTCTTTTCTGAGATTGAGACCCAGAGGGAACCACGTTTTCAAGTTGTAAATACAAAATGCCTCTCGATTGAGTAGCCTATGTTTTAAATCACGCCCTCTTGTGGAGCTTTTAACTTTTTCAATTGCATATGTTCTGAATGAATTGATGCATCTGTTGTGACAGGTTACAAAATGCCTAGCTGCATTCAATATATTCATGGTAGCTGGATTTCTAATGTATCCTAGATGTTCTAGAATTCTGACCTTAAATTTTCTAGTGGTGCACCCCACATATTTCAGGTTGCAACTAGTACATTCTATAATATACACAACAAAATCGCTATTGCAATTAATGTACGACCTTATTGGGAAATTGATTTCACTACTGGAATTGCTTTGTCGTTTTGGTAAGTACACACCTTGCATGGGTGAGAACCGCATTTATAAAAACCACATTGTTGCAACCGTGTGGTACTGGTTTTGCTTGACGAAAAAAAGCGAAGGGGATAAGGTGTTGCCCAATGTGGGTGCCCTACGTGCCACTATTCTGCATCCTCCTTTTAGTATGGTTTGCAATTTATCATCCTCCTATAATATGGGGATGTATCTGTACACCATGTCTCTAATATCATAGAACTGATTGCTGTACTGCAAAACCAACGTGGGTTTATCGAAGTTGGAAATACTCGTTGTGCTGTCTTTGGAAATCTTATCGAGTAATAGCTCATCTGTGGTTTTTTACACAACTATAGATTTGGCTCTGTTAAGGGTCCACTTTTTATATCCTCTGTTAATTTTTTACACATTTTGGTTTGTTCTTTTGCAAATCCTTGATCCGAACTACAATTTCTTTTTGCCCTTGTGAATTCACCTACTAGTATAGAGGAAATAGTATGTTTAGGGTGGTTGCTTTTGGCATGTAAGATGGTATTGCCAGATATAGACGTGTGTTAAATTTCGGAACATATTACCTCTCCCGCTTTGACCGACAATTTTAAATCCAGGAAATGAATACAACTTGCATGAAAAAGGTGTGTAAATCTCAAATTGTAATTGTTGCTATTAAGGTAAGACAGAAAATCGGGTATGGCAGACACATTGCCTTCCCAGATGAAGAGGAGGTCGTCGATGTATCTGCCATACTAATGGACATGACTGGCATACCGGTTATCAGTGGAGAACAAAGTGTTCTACTCCCACCAAGCCATAACAAGTTTGCCAGGGATGGCGAGAATTTAGCCCCCATTGATACCCCTCTTTTTTGCAGGTAGTATGAACCATCAAATTTAAAGTAGTTGTGTGTCATAAGAAAATGTAATACTTCCACAGTAAACAATTGCAATGTATGATTATGTGAGCTGTATTTGGAGAGATGGTGTTCTCGATTTTTACTATCTACTATATGGGGTATACTAGTGTACAATGACACTACATCACAGCTAAGCCATGTATGATTGTGACCCCAAATTTTATTATGGAAAATGCGTAAAACATCTTTAGTGTCCCTACGGTGACCTTGGACTCTTAAGACTAGGGGTTGGAGGAGTGAGTCCAACCATTCCAATACCGGACACAATAGGGCGCATGGGAGGTGGAATAATCCCTTTTTGTGCGTTTTTGGTAAAGCATGTAGAATTGGAATGATGGGATGCTCAATTAATAGTCATATTGTTTTTTTTGGAGAGTGTACCCTTGCCTAGACCCGTATCTAGTAACTCTTAAGATCTGATGATAAATTGTAGTGGGGTTACAATCTAATCTCAAATATGTTTCTGTATCCGACAATAATTCCATTATTTGATTAGTATACATATCCGTATCCATGACAGTAACACTTCCTCCCTTGTCTGCCATTCGAATGACAATGTCCTTATTGTCCCGGATGGATTTCATTGCTTTAATTTGGATGGCAGATAAGTTGTACTTAGATTTATTCTTTTTGCTGAGATCTTGGATTTTTAGTAATTTGGAACTTGTCCATAGATTTTGTTCTGGACTGTGTGGGATAGTAAACTGGATTGGGAGTGGAAAATTTATCAGCCTGGCTAGTTGATTGTAGTTTTTCTTGTTCTGACAAATCTTCCAGACATAGAAGAGCCCTCTGCTCCTGAAACACGAGTAATCGATAGACATTGGTATTTGTTTGCATCATGTTAGATTCTGGATTGGTTGGTATTGCTTCTGTATCAATTGATGGCAAAAAGTGTCTTTTAATCGTTAGGATTCGGACGAATTATTAGATATATACAATTAAGAATATGTTCCTATCACTGTTTTTATAGTAACCTATTTTTCTTTTTTTCCAGATCTATATTACAAATTATTGTTATCCAGTCTATTTCTGTTTAATTTTTCCCTTCTAGGGTATTTATTTTAAACTTTATCTTTTTGACAAAGTTTTTTTCTACATTTATATATACTTTTAATGTTATTCAATGCCGTGTGAGTCCTCTGAGATGCAAATATTCTAACTTCAATGGGTACTATGCTAATAGACCGTCTCATATACAGCGTTTTGAAATATAGTACATAGCAAATACAAAGAAAACCACACTATGTCTGACGAATTTCTCAAACATATAGATTCCTGTACCATTATATAACGGGCATGTTCTAAACTATGTGCACATTCAACCCTTTTTGATATATTTTACACAAGTAGCATTAACTGGGATCATCAAGGGTTATTTTTTAACATGCACTGCTAATTACCACAGGTGCTCTCTTTGCATCATACCGCCCCAAACAACTAGTCAAGGTATAAATTAAGGAGACTCACGGCAAACTAATATCAGCCATGAATAAGGACACGGATAGTGTTTGAAACGCGTAGGCTTCAACACATATTACTTGAAACCACCTCGCTACTGCGTTTGTTCATATTTTATTTATTTTTTCTACTACAATAAAAGTGGGAACACCAATTCCTTTTTAAAATACCAAACACCGCTAGATCAATTTTTTTTTTTTTTCTTTGGTTTTCCAAACCACCATTAATTCTAATCCTTGCTTTGGGACTAGAGTATAAGACTTTAACCCATGAGATGAACACAGGGCCAATCCCCACACTATCAAGCGTATGCCAGAGATATTTCCATTCAACACTGTTGAACGCCTTGGCAGTGCCAAGTGAGAGGCTCGCCCTGTTCCCATCATTATCTGGTGGGATCTGCAAGCTAAGAAACAGCCGACGAATATTTACAGATATCGTTTTCCCGGGCATAAACCCCATTTGATCAGGGTGTATAATGAACATAATGACCTTATTCAACCTATTGGCGAGAGCTTTCGCAAGGATTTTCACATCCCTAGATAATAAGGAAATAGGGCGATACAATTCAGGGAGCTGAGGATCTTTGCCCTCCTTAGGTAGCACTACAATGGTAGTGTTGACGCAACAACTGAGCCAAAATATATTATACTGTAATTTGTGTTGGGTATGTAAACTGATACCCGCCCTCCAGTGATTTATCCAGTTTCAAATCATAGGTTATCGATATATATATATATATATATATATATATATATATATATATATATATACTAATCCTTCTCAATGAATTAGAATATCAAAAAGTTAATTTATTTCAGTAATTCAATTCAAAAAGTAAAACTCATATATTATATAGATTCATCACACAGAGTGATCTATTTCCAGCATTTTTTTTCTTTTCATGTTGATGATTATGGATGACAGTTAATGAAAACCCAAAATTTTGTCTTTTAGAAAAATTTAATATTTGGCAAAAGTTCAAGATTGTAGACTCATGGTGTGACACTCTAATCAGCGAATCAACACAAAACACCTGCAAAGGTTTCCTAAGCCTTTAAAAGGACTGGTCTGTTACGGTCCAAAGTCCTGTTTTCAGATGAAAGTAAATTTTGCATTTCATTGGAAAATCAAAGTCCCAGAGCCTGGAGGAAGAGTGGAGAGGCTCTCAATCAAAGTTGCTTGCGGTCCAGTGTGAAGTTTCCACAGTCCATGATGGTTTGGGGAGCCATGTCATCTGCTGATGTTGATCTACTGTGTTATATCAAGTCCAGGGTCAATGCAGCCGTCTACCAGGACATTTTTGAGCACTTCATGCTACCCTCTGCTGACGAGCTTTCTGGAGATGCTGATTTCATTTTCCAGCTGGACTTGGCACCTGCCCACACTGCCAAAAGTACCAATACCTGGTGTAATAACCACAGTATCACTGTGCTTGATTGGCCAGCAAACTCGCCTGACCTAAACCCCATAGAGAATCTATGGGATATTGTCATGAGGAAGATGAGACAACAGACCCAACAATGCAGACGAGCTGATGGCCAATATCAAAGCAACCTGGGCTTCCATAACACCTCAGCAGTGCCACAGGCTGATCGCCTCCATGCCACTTCGCATTGATGCAGTAATTCATGCAAAAGGAGCCCCGACCAAGTATTGAGGGCATTTACTGTACATACTTTTCAGTAGGCCAACATTTCAGTATTAAAAATCTTTTTGAAATTGGGCTTAATTCATATTCTAATTTTCTGAGATACTAAATTTTGGGTTTTCATTAACTGTTAGCCATAATCATCAACATTAAAAGAAAAAATGCTAGAAATAGATCACTCTGTGTGTAATGAATCTATATAATATAGGAGTTTCATTTTTTGAATTGAACTACTGAAATAAACTTTTTGATATTCTAATTCATTGAGTAGGACTAGTTTATCTGAGAGAAAAGAGGATACAAGAGACCATGATTTGTAAGCTCAAAATCCTTCTCTGGCGTTTATTCATCAAACCATTACAAGAATATCTTTGGAAGTAGGAGCAGCTTGATTCCAGCCAATTGTTTACAATATGACATTAATTTGTATTTGATTTAACCAATAGCATGTAATGATATGTTTTGTCCTGAACCAATCATAGGCTCAGGAGGCGTTTTGAATGTAAACCATAAGTTCCGAAAATATACAAAGTCATAGATGCTAGGAGTCCGACTTCCCTCTCCCTTATAGTATATGGAACACTTCTCCAAGGCTAAGAGTCAGACTGACCCCTCCCTTATAGTAAACATGATCTTTCTCCATAGGCCTCAAGGTTGAGCGGATCCTTATCACACAAAAATAGTTAAATATTCATCTGTATTCTTCATACTAGAAAGAGACTGAATAAAAAACATTCATCTCAAGAACAAATAACATAGAATTGTTTCGGACAATGCTCACAGATATATTAGCCTTAAAGCAACAACTTCTTAATCTCGAAATGGTTCCTTCTGGCCACAAGATGGATTCCATCGATCCAAAATGGACGCCAACCATAAAAGATGGAGTCCATGCAAAATTTAATCTTTTAAAGATATTCTAATCCCTTTCACAGTAGCTTCTTGCATGGACGCCGGCAAGTTCCCCAACACAAGGGATTCTTGAAAGACCTCTAATAGCCTATGGAGCTGTACCTCCCCATACTGTTTATAAACCTCTGTCGGCAAGCCATCGACTCCCGGGACTTTTCGTTGGCCATATCTCTCACAGCCTCCTGTAGCTCCTCCAAGATGAGAGGGCCATCCAGTTGAGCCCTAGATTCGTCAGTAAGTTTAGGCAATCTGGCACCATCCAGGAAACACAAGATGTCTGCAGTGGTAGGAGTCCCCTTGAAGGAGTACAAGGAAGCGTAGAAGGATTTCAGTATACCCAAAACACCTGATATATCAGAAACCAAGCTCCACGCAGAGTCCCTCAGATCACTAATATGTGAGGAACCCTGCTGGGCCCTAGAAATCATCTGTAACAAATGACCAACCTTCTCCCCCTCTTCGAAAAATCTCTGCTTGGCAAACAATCTCTTTCTATCTGCCACCTCCAGAAGGTAAATCCTGAGGCAAGATTGAGCTTTAAGCAGTTACTAGTATCTTGTGTCGGACTAGAGATAAGGGCCGCTTCTGCAGCCGTCATACCCTGAATGTATTGTGGCATCTAATACCTTAGATTTAGTGATATTAATGGCGTTGATCACCACACCTCTCAAATAAGCTTTATAGCCTCCCACACGAATGCACCGATGCTGATCCCGCATTAACTGGTTGCCGACACAGGACGAGTATGCTCGTCCTGAGCGGCGGGTACTTCCGCGCATTAGGACGAGCATTCTCGTCCTGTGTGGCAGCCATCTCTGCGCGCGATTGTGAGCGGGGCAACGGCTGTAAGGGTTTGTTCACATGGCCTATTTTTGGCAGTTTTTCGGGCCGTAAACGCCAGAAAAACGGCCGAAAAATCGGAAGCAGAACGCCTACAAACATTGGCCATTGATTGCAATGGAAAAAATGGCATTCTGTTCCGATGGGCCGTTTTTTTACGCGGCCGTTTTGGTAAAACGGCCGCGTAAAAAAACGGCCGCGAAAAAGAAGTGCAGGTCACTTCTTGGGATGTTTTTGGAGCTGTTTTTCATAGACTATTGAAAACAGCTCCAAAAACAGCCCTAAAAACGCAGTGAAAATCGCCAGTGGCTTCAAAAACGTCCTGAAAATCAGGAGCGGTTTTCCCTTGAAAACAGCTCCGTATTTTCAGACGTTTTTGAGTTTGTGTATGAACATACCCTAATACACAGCCACGGTCCTGCTCTAACAGCGGAGAGAAGAGAAACATGCTCTCTCAGCCGTTAACCTCTTGAATGCCGTGATAAAAGCTGATCGCGGTGTTCAAGGAGGGGGGACTGCACTTTGATCGCGGTCACAGAAAATAACTGTGACGCGATCAAAGCCCATAACTTGTATCGCAGACAGCCCAGGGTCCATTGAAGGACCCCAGGGCTGTCTGAACATATTTCCTGTTAGGGCATACCTCAGTATGCCCTAACAGCCTGTGCACAATCAGTACACAGGCTAATGTACTGGCATATAGATCTATGCCAGTACATTACAGTTAAACAAATTAAATATGGTGGTATGCCTTCTCTGCTCTTCTCATTGGATGCGGAGAAGGCATTCGACCGCATACATTGGGGTTATCTGGATGCTGTACTGGCTAAATTTGGTATCATAAGAACAGCGCAAGATATTATCATGGCGTTATGTACTACACCCTCGGCTACTGTACTAACTTCAGGGTATCAATCTACACCTTTTGCGATATCCAATGGTATTCGCCGGGGTTGCCCTCTTTCGCCGTTAATTTTTACGCTAATTATGGTACCCTTGGCAGAGGCCATTTGTTCGTCCCCACATATCCAGGGAATTAGTGTAGGTAATACCCTGCATAATATAGAATTGTTTGCGGACCATGTGCTTGTAGTGTTATGTGACCCAAATGATTCCCTTCCTGAAGTTGTAAAGGTGTTGAACCATTTTAGTTCTGTATCATATTATAAGCTTAATGTTAGTAAATCTCTGATTATAAATATGGGCTTACTACCGGAAACCGTACAAGCTTTACAAAATAAATATTCCTTTGCATGGTCCTCCCAGGGCCTTTCTTATTTAGGTATTACATTGATGTATCCTGTGTCGTGTTTATATACCTTTTAATTATCTCCCGTTACTTACCCAATTGGAAAGAGAACTTGACGACTATCTTAAATTTGAAGTTTCTTGGATTGGCTGTATTGCAACTATAAAAATATTAATTTTGCCAAAAAATTTAATATATTTTCAGAAATCTCCCTATCCCATTACCTGTTTCTTATTTGACCAGACTACAGAGCTCACTGTCTAAGTATGTTTGGAAAAAAAAAATAGAGCTAGAGTTGCTCATCATATTTTATGCCTCCCTACTCAGAAAGGAGGGCTCGGTTTCCCTAATATTGTGGCATATTATCATGCTACCATTTTGGATCAACTTCGGCAGTAGATGAACCCTCGTCATTCCAAACATTGGGTGAATGTAGAACGTTACTGTGGACACTGGTTCACTTGAAACTTATCTTTGGGCTTCTGTCCTTAAGTTACAAACGCATCCCCCTCCCCCTTTATTGACTATTAAAGCTGCTTTGCTGTCTTGGAAATTGATTGTGGTCCAAAAAGTTCTCTTTCCACTGCAAGTGTTTGACATGTCTATGAAAACCCTTATGCATTTGATTCCTGATTTAGACCTCTCTAACTGGGAGAAACAGGGTATTGGAAATCTGTCGGATATTGGGAGTGGCAGTTTTTTGTTACCCTTTGCAGAGATCACGAATAAATACTCTATACCACAAGTTGATTTTTACAAATATCTGAGAATCCGACGCCCTATGCTCACTAATGATATCGATGATAACCCTCCTAAAACGCCTTATAAATTATATTTTCATCATTCTAGTAGGACTGCGAAAGGTGTTTCTAAGGCATATTTAGTTATTTCAGAGATTCTTCCGAATAAAACTCTTGTGTCTCTCGCACTGGGAAAATGATTTACATCTCACCCCAGGCTCTGTGGATTGGGAATCAACTTTTCTTCTGGCACCTAAGTTATTCGAATCCACTCACCACTTGGAAGCTACGAGGAAATTGTTATATCGATGGTATTTTACACCTTATCGTTTGTCTTTGATATATCCAAACTCGCCCAATATCTGCTGGAGATGTTGTATTTCTGTGGGAACTCTTCGCCATGTTTTTTGGGAGTGCTCTCTCATTAGATTGTTTTGGAATAAAATAGACAAACTCCTGACTACTGTTTTACAGCATCCGTTCATCTGAAGTCCAGAATTGGCTTTACTTAATGTGGGTGTTGCTGATTTTCATTCTCATGATAGAACGATCGTGTTTCATGTTCTAACCTCTGCAAAAATTCTAATAGCTAGAATATATTGGAAGAAAACTGCCACTCCTACTGTATCTGAAGTAATCTAATATGTTAATAACAATTGCATTATGGAAAGAACGGTTTCTATTGTACAAGGGTATCGATTCTCTCAAAACTTATCTTGGGACATGTTTTGGAGATGCGAGGTTGGGGTCGGGGATCTCTTACACACGTTCTGGGGGTGTCTGCATTTAAAAACGTTCTGGGAGACGGTTTGGACTGTAATATCTCGGTTTACGGACTACACGTTGCCCAGATCCCCGGGCTTCTTCCTGCATAATCTGTGTGACATCCCGATCTCCACATACAAGAAGTCCATAGTACGACATCTGATCAACACGGCACGTGCGTGCATTCCGGCTATGTGGAAACAGTTGAAGTCCCCCTCGATACGCCCTTTGGTTTCAGAAGATCCAGGAAGTGAAACGGATGGAGGAGCTTACGGCTTCCCTACAGGACACTCACGATAAGTTTATGCGAGTATGGTCTGCGTGGGTAAGCTTTGAGAATTCTTCGGAGTATCTTGATCTAATATCCTAATAGTGCGTCACTGGATTTTCGTGTTCCTATTCTGGGATGTCTGTCTATGGGATGGACCCTGAGGATAAGTTTCCCCTTACTACCCTTCTTTCCTTTCTTTCCTTCACCTCTCCGGTCCCCTTTCTTTCTTTTGTGTTTTCTATGACTGTATAATTTACATTGGTGCTCACATGTAATATCTATATTTTACAGAGTTGTGCAATGTGTTATTTCTCTGTCATGCACCTTTGATAAATAAAAACAGAATTTAAAAAAAAAAATTATCTTGGGACAAATGGCAGTCTGCTAAGAATTATATGGATGCTCTTCATACTTGACAGTCTGTATTATTTTTCTTTATCTTCTCATTTACAATTGGGGATCTTCTGTTTCTGTTGGGTTTTTTTCTGTGGCTTTTTATTTCTATATTATACATCAGCACTTCCTTATTCTTTTTTGTATACACATTTTTATATCATAGGAATGTATATTTTGACTTATTTTTGCATACTTGATGATGTGGAACCTTGTCTGGCAAATGTTGGTTTTTGATGCATATTTTACATTCCTACTTTGTGAGGTTCATGTCGGACCTTATGGTTCGCTATGCTAATGTGTATTTTGAATTTTTTAAATTAAAAAAAATAAAATCACTTTATGGGATAAAAAAAAAAAAGTGATAAATAAAAAATAAAAAAATTGGACAAACACATTTTATTATAAGAAATCTTTTTTAAAATCCTCCCAAAACATGAAATAATATAGACAAATTTGGTATCACAACAACCTGTACAACAACCTGTACAACAACCTGTACAACAACCTGTACAACAACCTGTACAACAACCTGTACAACAACCTGTACAACAACCTGTACAACAACCATTTATGATAATCGGTGTATGGTGTAAAAAAAAAAAAAAAATATGGCAATACGGCATCTATCCCAGGCAAAGTCAGGGACATTGTTAAAATCCCCAACTAGAAGGTAAGGGATCCCATAATGCAGGGCCACAAATTCCAGTCCAGTATCTCTCTCAACAGGACAGTAGAAAAGGGAGGAGGAAAGCATATTGACACAAGTATGAAGACCTGCTGATCTACCCTACAGAGAAGGCATATATAGCGTCCGTCATCAATTCGCTGTACAAGACATGCTTACACATTAAAGTTATTAGAGTAGACCACATGGCACGCAAAATGTATCCATGGTCTGCGCATTAGATCAACTCTATCGTTTGTAATATGCGTTTGTTGCAGGCAATAGATAGCAGGCTAACATCTGAACATGTATCTAAACACCCCCTGACATTCCAGCTAATTATTGGTACGTATATAGACCTATTACATATGAGTAGAAATGATTCGCAAGCACGTGTATCCCTATAGCTCCCCAAATCTGATACATCAAAATAATAAGGTCAAGCTCCCATTCCCTCCTTCCCCCTATAACAAAACATAACTTCGGTAAGTTTAGCAACAGAAATACTCACACCCAGTAGGTAAGTGTCAGCGCAGAACAATACCTGACTAAGGCTATGTTCACACGGGGTCTTTTGCCGAGTTTATTGACGCGGAAACCGCGTCGCAAAACTCGGCAGAAACGGCCCGAGAACGCCTCCCATTGATTTCAATGGGAGGCGTCGGCGTCTTTTTCCCGCGAGCAGTAAAACTGCCTCGCGGGAAAAAGAAGCGACATGCCCTATCTTCGGGCGCTTCCGCCTCCGACCTCCCATTGACTTCAATGGGAGGCAGGAGAAAGCGTGTTTTCTGCCCGCGGCGCTCAATGGCCGCGGGCGAAAAACGGCGCGATCATTGCTATTCACACGGAGTATTTTGGGGGAGGAATATCTGCCTCAAAATTCCGTTTGGAGCTTTGAGGCAGATATTCCTCCCCCAAAATACTCCGTGTGAACATAGCCTTAGACTGTCTCAAATGGTGCATACACCGCGAAAGGAGCAGCGACATCAGGGCAGAGCTCACATGTGCAGCAAGCGGTTTCATCTGTCGGAGCAGCGGCGCCATTACAGCGTTGTCAACTAGCTCCTCGGAGGACAATTCCGCGGAGTCCGAACTACAACGTATATCACTCTGGGGCCAGGCAAACGGTCTCTCCTCCGCCATGTCATCTTTTCTGGTAAACCTCCTCAAGCAGTCTGCAACTTCCTCCCTCTTCTGTACAGGAGTCACTGACCACCATTCCTGCTCGGCGCCATCTTGGAAATCGGCAACTCGTCCGGCTTTCATTGGAGTTTTACCTCCTTTCTGCGGTATATTGACCAGCAAAGGGTAAGACTGGTGTCGTTATAGGCAGGGGGAGCACCAGCTATAGGCAGAAAAGTAACAATAACCCCAGAAATAAAAGTACGGAGGACATAATGTTCTGATAATGGGTCTAAGGCGGGCCATACACTTTATAGATAGCTGTCTGATAGCGATTTCTAACACACGACTCCTCCATCACATGTTTTCAACAGTGAGAAAGTCATTGACAGACTCTCCTTGAAGTGGCTTATCTCCAAACAATTGAAATGATCGGACATGTTGAAATTCTACATGCCCGACCCTTCTCTCTCTCCCCCCCCTCACATCTAAATGGTCAGCTAGTCCCCAGTGCCGCATCTACCATGAGGCAATGTGAGCCGACAGCCTCAGGCGGCACAGCCCAGCTGAAAGTGGGGGGCGGCATTTTGAGCCAGAGACGGACTGGACCGGGGGAGGGGGATTATTTTGCTTAGCAGACGTGCCCGTCTGTGAGAACACTCCTGCTCCTCTCTGACGCTGTATAAAGCACGCGCCACCAGAGAGGAGCAGGAGGAGCGGTCGTCTCCTCAAGCAAGTGACCAGACGAATGAGGTGAGCGGTGGACTGCTTTGACTACAAGCTACGTCCTCTCTCTCCCTTTCGTCTGAAGCAGTCGGTGCAGAGAAGAGGGGGAGGGGAGAGTTCACAGCCTCAGCGTCTGCAGAGAGGAAGCTCTGTGTCTAGTCCTCCCCTGTGTCCCTCTGCTCCCCTCCTATCGTGTGCTGTATCCCCCTATTTGTCTAACAGACCAGCTACTTCTGCAGCCTGTTATATCTGCTGTCCTGGGATGCCTCTGCTGCTTCAAGAGACTGCATGAGAGATCCTACATAGAAGGTAAGTGTGTGTAAATGTTTGTGTGTTTTTGTTTGTGTGTGCATATATATATATATATATATATATATATATATATATATATACACATACACATATATATACATATATATAATGATTCTCGTCTATATATGAGACTGTCTGCATTAGAGATCCTACATAGAAGGTAAGTGTGTGCATGAGTGTAAATGTGTGTTATATATGTATATATATATATAATCTGTGTATGTGGAAATATGATTCTCGTGTACATATGATACTGTAAGGACATTCACACATTGTAGTTTTGCAGCAATAATTTAGAAACTGTTTTTGCTGTGCTTTTGTGTAAATAGTGGGAATACTGATGTGTAGAGTATATAGTGTATATACTGGTATTGTGTGTGTAGACTGTGTAGCAGTATTGTGCGTAGTGTATGTTGCAATATAATAGGCAGTGGCACAGCTGTAGGGGTCGCAGCGCTCGCAATTGCGACCGGGCCCCGAAGCCAGGGGGGCCCGCAGCCCCCCGCACCACATCAATAAAAAGTTACTATAGTAACTCGGGCCGCGGGCCCCTGTTACTATAGTAACTGACAGTACTTACCCTGCTGGTTCCGGAGCGCAGTGGAGGTCCTGACATCACAGCGCTGTGCGCAGCGCATGACGTCACACCGCTATGCGCCGCGCACAACATCGTGATCCTGGCTAGAGTTAGGACAGAGCTTCCGCCGCGGCTGAAGAGGAGGGTAAGATTAATATCCGTCTGCTGAAGCTGATTGGCGGGGTCCGACTCCCGGGACCCGCCAATCAGCTGTTTTGAAGGGGCCGCAGTGTTCGTACGAGAGCTGCTTCTCCTTCATTCCGGTCACACTGTGAATCGGTGTCGGTGATTCACAGTGTGAGCGAGTAAGGGAAATTAAGGGTAAGCAGCTCTCGTACGAGCGCTGCGGCCCCTTCAAAACAGCTGATTGGCGGGTCCCGGGAGACGGACCCCGACACATCAGCTATTGATGGCCTATCCTGAGGATAGGCCATCAATGTTTAGGGACTGGACAAGTGCTTTAAGCCTACGATGTAGCAGGTTTAGAGGGCCCATGAGACAGGATCACAGATTGTGTGATGCGGTCTGCTGGGCCCTGTATCTAAGCCAATCACATGGTAGGCTTAGATACATGGCCCATGTGTGATCCTGTCTGATGGGCCCTGTATTACTGTATAAGATTACTGTCTGCCTGACCCTGTATCTAAGCCTACCTTGTGGTAGGCTTAGATACAGGGTCCCACAGACAGTATCACACATGGGCCTTGTATCTAAGCCTAAGACGTATTACTAATCGTTTTTTGTGTGTTTTCTTACACAAGATTTTAGATTCCAGGACTACTTCGATGACAGCTTTTTTTATTATCAATAAAATGGTTAATGAGGGTTGTGTGGTTTATTTTTATGTCAATAAAATATTTTTTCTATGTCTTTGTGTTTTTTTTTAAACTTTATTACTATCGCCTTAGTAATGGCCGCCGGCTAATTGACAGCGTCCATTGCTAAGGCGGGGCTTAGTGTTAGCCGGTGCAGAGGCTAACACTAACCCCCATTATTACCCCGTTACCCACCGCCACCAGGGGTGCTGGGAAGAGCCGGGTACCATCCAGTACTTAATGGGGCGGCCGCAGGCTGTGGAAGGCTTTATACAGTGGCCTTTCCCACCCTGGTAATGCTAGGCTGCTGCTGCTTTATGGTATCTGGCTGGTTATGAAAAATGGGGGGGAACCCACGTCATTTAAAAAAATAAAAATACAAAATAATTGGAAAGAACGATGTGGGGTCCCCCCTAATTTTCATAACCAGCCAGCTACAACACAGCAGCAGCAGGCAGCATTACCAGGGTGGTAGGGGCCACTGTTTTTGGCCTTCCCCAGCCTAATACTACCAGCCTGCGGCCACCCCGGTGTCTGGCCGTCACTGCAGATGGTCGGGTACTGGTTCGTACCCGGCTCTTCCCAGTACCCCTGGTGGCGGTGGGTACCGGGGTAATAATGGGGGTTAGTGTTAGCCTCTGCACCTGCTAACATTAAAGAGGCTCTGTCACCAGATTCTCAAACCCCTATCTCCTATTGCATGTGATCGGCGCTGCAATGTAGATAACAGCAAAGTTTTGTTTTTTTTAAACGTTCCATTTTTGGCCAAGTTATGAGCTATTTTATATATATGCAAATGAGGTTTGAAATGGACAACTGGGCGTTTTTTTTTTCGTTATGTCCAACTGGGCTTGTATTGTGTTTTTAACTGGGCGTGTTTATGTGTATGACGCTGACCAATCAGTGACCATTCAGCATCATACACTCCTCAACATCTGCACGCTCATCTCCTGAAATACTCTGTGCTGCCTTAAACTCTGTGGACAGGTCAGGATCCTGTTTTTTTTAAAATGCTGCTGGGGAACCCGCTTGATCCACTATATAAGGCTGCGCCTCCATCCTCTTCTGCCCCAGTCACTTATTCCCATGCACTGTAAACTTTCAGATTGGTTGCACTGTGAATATTCGGAGAACGTGATTGGTTTATGTGCAGGGTAATGAACATACAGACAAGCAGTAGAAGACTGAATTCAATGAAATGCTCAGCCCTTAGTTAGTCTTCTACTGCTTGTCTGTATGTTCATTACCCTGCACATAAACCAATCACGTTCTCCGAATATTCACAGCGCAACCAATCTGAAAGTTTACAGTTCTTGGGAATAAGTGACTGGGGCAGAAGAGGATGGAGGCGCAGCCTTATATAGTGGATCGAGTGGGTTCCCCAGCAGCATTTTAAAAAAACAGGATCCTGACCTGTCCACAGAGTTTCAGGCAGCACAGAGTATTTCAGGAGATGAGCGTGCGGATCTTGTGCGGGGTGGTGACTTGCCAATCATGTGAAGGTGTTATTGAGAACAGGAGTTGAGGAGAGGTAACAGACTGAGAGCTATGTAATGGTAAGAGCAGAGTTCACAGCAGCACAGAATATTTCAGGAGAGGAGCGTGCAGATGTTGAGGAGTGTATGACGCTGACTGGTCACTGATTGGTCAATAAAAAAACGCGGTCATTGAAATTGTCCTCGAATCCGAAGTCCAACAACCGAACCTGTAAAAAAAACACAAACACACAAAAATAATTAGAAACACATAAAAAAGCAAAACAATGATTATTCTTACCTTTCCTGGGTCCAGCGCTGGAGCCGCAATGTCAGCGAGCTGAGTCCTGTATCTAATCCTATCATGTGTGATACTGTCTGCTGAGCTGTGTATCTAATCCTATAATGTGTGATACTGTCTGCTGAGCTATGTATCTAATTCTATCATGTGTGATACTGTCTGCTGAGCTGTGTATCTAATCCTATCATGTGTGATACTGTCTGCTGAGCTGTGTATCTAATCCTATCATGTGTGATACTGTCTGCTGAGCCACTGTATCTAATCCTATCGTGTGATACTGTCTGCTGAGCCACTGTATCTAATCCTATGATGTGTGATACTGTCTGCTGAGCTGTGTATCTAATCCTATCGTGTGATACTGTCTGCTGAGCCCTATCTCTACTCCTATCATGTGTAATACTGTCTGCTGAGCTGTGTATCTAATCCCATCATGTGTGAAACTCTGCTGGGCCTTATATCTAATCCTAAATGTGGTAGATCGGAAAAAAGGACCACCGGCGCTGCTATGCATGAAGTCCAAGCCAGGGAGAATGAAATGATTAATATTTATTTGCAAGAGACTGGGCTACGCGTTTCGACGCCGGACTAGCGTCTTCAGGCCTGATGAAGACGCTAGTCCGGCGTCGAAACGCGTAGCCCAGTCTCTTGCAAATAAATATTAATCATTTCATTCTCTCTGGCTTGGACTTCATTCATAGCAGCGCCGGTGGTCCTTTTTTCCGATCTACCACATTTATACACTTTGACAGCAAAATATTTTGCTTGTGCACGGACCTGGCTGCAGCTTCTTGCGTGTGTGATACTTATGGTATCCATATTATAAGGTGAGCAATTTTCGTAATTACTATTGCTCACGTACTCCCTCGCTTTTATTTCACTATGTGGCGCCGTGTCTCCTTTTATCTCTTCATCTATTATATCTAATCCTATCATGTGTGATACTGTCTGCTGAGCCATTGTATCTAATCCTATCATGTGTGATACTGTCTGCTGAGCTGTGTATCTAATCCTATCATGCGTGATACTCTGCTGGGCCTTATATCTAATCCTATCATTTGTGATACTGTCAGCTCAGCCACTGTATCTAATCCTATCATGTGTGATACTGTCTGCTGAGCTGTATATCTAATCCCATCATGTGTGATACGGTCTCCTGAGCTGTGTATCTAATCCTATCATGTGTGATACTGTCTGCTGGGCCTCTGTATCTAATCCTATCATGTGTGATACTGTCTGCTGAGCCATTGTATCTAATCCTATAATGTGTGATACTGTCTGCTGAGCTGTGTATCTAATTCTATCATGTGTGATACTGTCTGCTGAGCTGTGTATCTAATCCTATCATGTGTGATACGGTCTGCTGAGCTGTGTATCTAATCCTATCATGTGTGATACTGTCTGCTGAGCCAATGTATCCTATCCATAGTTTATAGGGTCGTAGTGCTATACACACACACACACACACACATTTTTTGGGGGGACACATGTATTGGGGCTATTTCCCCTGACATTTTAAGTCCTTAGTGACGCCCCTGGCTGCTAGTGCTGGATTGTTGGGTCACTTAGGAGACCCAGCGATGCAACTGAAAGCTGCAGACTGTCGGCCACGAGAAGTTTGTGGGTGGGGGGGACCCAATAAGAACTTTTGCATCGGGGCCCATGAGCCTTTACCTATGCCCCTGATTATAGGTTTATGCAGTATATAGCGGTATTATATGTGAGTGTAGTATATAGCAGTATAATAGGTGTGCAGTGAATATAATGGTACTATATGTCTACAGTTATAGCAGTATTCAGTCACTATGTGGTTATGGTGTGGTGGTATTATCAGTAACAGTATGAGGGTATTATTCAGTCACTATGTGGTTATGGTGTGGGGGTATTATTCAGTAACAGTATGGGGGTATTATTCAGTAACTGTATGGGGTATTATTCAGTCACTATGTGGTTATGGTGTGGTGGTATTATTCAGTAACAGTATGGGGGTATTATTCAGTAACAGTATGGGGGTATTATTCAGTAACAGTATGGGGGTATTATTCAGTAACAGTATGGGGGTATTATTCAGTAACAGTATGGGGGTATTATTCAGTAACAGTATGGGGGTATTATTCAGTAACAGTATGGGGGTATTATTCAGTAACAGTATGGTGGTATTATTCAGTAACAGTATGGTGGTATTATTCAGTCACTATGTGGTTATGGTGTGGGGGTATTACTCAGTAACAGTATGGGGGTATTATTCAGTAACAGTATGGGGGTATTATTCAGTAACAGTATGGAGGTATTATTCAGTAACAGTATGGGGGTATTATTCAGTAACAGTATGGGGGTATTATTCAGTAACAGTATGGGGGTATTATTCAGTAACAGTATGGGGGTATTATTCAGTTACAGTATGGGGGTATTATTCAGTAACAGTATGGTGGTATTATTCAGTAACAGTATGGGGTATTATTCAGTCACTATGTGGTTATGGTGTGGGGGTATTACTCAGTAACAGTATGGAGGTATTATTCAGTAACAGTATGGGGGTATTATTCAGTAACAGTATGGGGGTATTATTCCGTAACAGTATGGGGGTATTATTCCGTAACAGTATGGTGGTATTATTCAGTAACAGTATGGGGTATTATTCAGTCACTATGTGGTTATGGTGTGGGGGTATTACTCAGTAACAGTATGGAGGTATTATTCAGTAACAGTATGGGGGTATTATTCCGTAACAGTATGGGGGTATTATTCAGTAACAGTATGGGGGTATTATTCAGTAACTGTATGGGGGTATTATTCAGTAACAGTATGGGAGTATTATTCAATAACAGTGTGGCGGTATTATTCAGTAACAGTGTGGGGGTATTATTCAGTAACAGTATGGGGGTATTATTCAGTAACAGTATGGGGGTATTATTTAGTAACAGTATGGGGGTATTATTCAGTAACAGTATGGGGGTATTATTCAGTAACAGTATGGGGGTATTATTCCGTAACAGTATGGTGGTATTATTCCGTAACAGTATGGTGGTATTATTCAGTAACAGTATGGGGTATTATTCAGTCACTATGTGGTTATGGTGTGGGGGTATTACTCAGTAACAGTATGGAGGTATTATTCAGTAACAGTATAGGGGTATTATTCCGTAACAGTATGGGGGTATTATTCAGTAACAGTATGGGGGTATTATTCAGTAACTGTATGGGGGTATTATTCAGTAACAGTATGGGAGTATTATTCAATAACAGTGTGGCGGTATTATTCAGTAACAGTGTGGGGGTATTATTCAGTAACAGTATGGGGGTATTATTCAGTAACAGTATGGGGGTATTATTTAGTAACAGTATGGGGGTATTATTCAGTAACAGTATGGGGGTATTATTCAGTAACAGTATGGGGGTATTATTCAGTAACAGTATGGGGGTATTATTCCGTAACAGTATGGTGGTATTATTCCGTAACAGTATGGTGGTATTATTCAGTAACAGTATGGGGTATTATTCAGTCACTATGTGGTTATGGTGTGGGGGTATTACTCAGTAACAGTATGGAGGTATTATTCAGTAACAGTATGGGGGTATTATTCCGTAACAGTATGGGGGTATTATTCCGTAACAGTATGGGGGTATTATTCAGTAACAGTATGGGGGTATTATTCAGTAACTGTATGGGGGTATTATTCAGTAACTGTATGGGGGTATTATTCAGTAACAGTATGGGAGTATTATTCAGTAACAGTGTGGCGGTATTATTCAGTAACAGTGTGGGGGTATTATTCAGTAACCGTGTGGGGGTATTATTGGTAATGTTGGTCTTACAATCTATGCACATTACTCTGGTGGGGAAGTGTGAGTGGCAGCAGATGATCAGGCTAAGAGGCAGTCTGCAGAGTGGCATGTGATGTACTTTGACATGTAGGTGAGACTTACGTGTGGTATGTGGGCCCATAACTTGTGCACAGCCCAGGGCCTAATATCATATTAATCATCCACTGTCATCAAGCCAGCACAAGCAGACCACAACAATACAGCAGGTACAGCAAAGAAACCAGCCCCGGATGTGCCGCTTCAAAACAGCGCTAAGCGCGATCCGTCCTGGACTGGCCTGAATGTAATTGCAGAGAGTGACGCCACAAATGAGACCGGCTGCCGCGGAGAGATATGGGGCAGTGCAGACTACTATTTGCACTGCACTGATTGGCAGTAATAATAATTCTTCAAAAATTTTCCATACTTCAAACAGCACTTTAAGGCTATGCTCAGGCCTCATGCACACGACCGTATTTTTTCCCACCCGTAAATACTGGCGTAAATACGGGTCCGGTGTCACACGTATTCCACCCGTTTTGCACCAGTATTTACGAACCCGTGCCCGTAAATATGGGTCCGGTGTCACCCGTATTCCACCCGTATTTACGGGCACGTTTTTGGCAGCAAAATAGCACTGCACTAATCGGCAGCCCCTTCTCTCTATCAGTGCAGGATAGAGAGAAGGGACAGCCTTTTCTGTAATAAAAGTTAAAGAAATTCATACTTAGCCGGCCGTTGTCTTGGTGACGCGTCCCTCTCTTCACATCCAGCCCGACATCCCTGGATGACGCGGCAGTCCATGTGACCGCTGCAGCCTGTGATTGACCTGTGATTGGCTGCAGCGGTCACATGGCCTGAAACGTCATCCAGGACGTCGGGCCGGATGTCGAGAGGGACGCGTCACCAAGGCAACGGGCGGGAGACCGGACTGGAGGAAGCAGGAAGTTGTCGGTAAGTATGAAAGTCTTTTATTTTTTACAGGTTTATACTGATCGGTAGTCACTGTCCAGGGTGCTGAAAGAGTTACTGCCGATCAGTTAACTCTTTCAGCTCCCTGGACAGTGACTATTTACTGACGTCGCTTAGCAACGCTGCCGTAATGACGGGTGCACACATGTAGCCACCCGTCATTACGAGAGCTCCATAGACTTCTATGGACTGTCCGTGCCGTTATTACGGCCTGAAATAGGACATGTTCTATCTTTTTCAACGGCACGGGCACCTTCCCGTGAGAAAACGGGAAGGCACCCGTCGCCAATAGAAGTCTATGAGCCCGTTATTACGGGTCGTAATTACGACCCGTAATAACGGGAGTTTTTACGGTCGTGTGCATGAGGCCTTACACTGAGTTTTTTGCAGGAGGAAAATTCTGCCTCAAAATTCAGTTTGAGATTTTGAGGCAGATTTTGTCCCTTCATGCACGTCGTTTGCCGCGTTTTTTCACTTGCGCCCATTGAGTGCTACGGGCAAAAAACTCAGCGAAATACGCTTTCTCTGCCTCCCATTGATGTCAATGGGAAGTCAGAGGCGTAAACGCGTGAAGATAGGGCATGTCCCTTTCTCGGGAGGCATTTTCGGCTGGTTTTTGACGAGTTTTGCGGAGCGGTTTCCGCACTAAAAAACTCGTCACAATACTCCATGTGAACAGGGCCTAACAAATAAACATCAAATGCTTTCCTATTTAAAAAATTTATATTGCGTGTTTGTGTAAAGCTAGTAATACGAAAACTCCGATAGATTTGGGGGGGGGGGCACCTTTTTATAGTTCGCCTCAGGCAGCAGAGGGGCTAGGTTCACCCCTGCTAGTCCCCCTGAAATCGGCAGGCACAGCTGACATACATCTAGTGTGTATGGCTAACTTTAGCCTAACATGCTTTCATAAAGCTTTTTACCCACCTGTGATCAGCAAGGGGAGCATGAAAAACCACTCACACTGCAGATAGCTGAACTTTCAAGGTGCTAGACCTGTGTCCCAGTTCTAGTACATATTCGCTCATCAATTAGGATCCTGTGATATGTAATGGGATAAATTCAATAAGTGCACTTTTGGTCCTTATGCAGGAGTTTATATCATATATCCTTTATGTGTTAAACTTCTGCATGACTAGTGATGAATATCTGCTGGTAATGTTTTACTAAATTTTGGTACACTGTTATCGTGTTAAAGTATGTTTCAATTTTGCATCATTTGCTCCATTTGTCCGAAGGGGATATATCAATCCAAATAATTTAACTTGTTCCCGACCGCCCACTGTCTTTTGATGGTTGGCGGTGTAGGTCCAGATTGAAAACGTTACCGGTATAAAAAATGAAACAAAAAAAAAACGATGTCGAAAATAGATTATTTTTTTTCTATATTAACGCCGCAAAAATAAATTGCATAGTAAAACAGCTATGTCAATGACAAAATAAAAAAGTTATGGCTGCTAAAAGGCAGAGGCAAAAATGAAAAAATGTAGCTGGTTATTAATCCCTTGAAGACGCAGCCATTGTTCGGATTTTGATTTTCGCTTTTTTCTCCCTGCCTTCCAAAAGCCATAACTTTTTTTTTATTTTTTCCATTGACATAGCCGTATGAGGGCTAGTTTTTATGCGGGACAAGTTGTGGTTTTTTTTCATGGCATTCTTTCAAGTGCCATATAATGTACTGGGAAACAGAATTAAAAAAAATAAAATTTGTGGGGTAGAATGGGGAACTAATGTATTGCACTATATCGCTATACTGACAGTCTCCTACGAAGCCCTGCCGGAGGCACGGCTTCATAGGATTACAAAGATGGCAGGGGTTAAAGACTGAAATTGAATTATAATCCTTTCCGAGCATCTATTAAAGGTTACATTTTATCTATTTCTTCATTGATGATTACTATACATTGAATAAGTATTGTCATAGAGGCTTCTCATACTTTCTTCAATAGACCATCTGTCTTCCTTTTCCATCAGATTTTCCTGTTGAGACGAATCTTCAAATGGCCGGGATGTCTTCTTTACCACCTTGACCACTTGAATATCAATTTTCTTATTTTGTTCTAAATTTTCTTTTTGATCGAACAATAGGCTCTTCTTAAATTCACGAGGAATCCTAAATCTTCTCTGGTTTTTGCCATTCTTTAAAAATTCGTTAATTTTAATTCACAGAAAATACACGTTTTCTTCTTGCCCTAAGACAGCCCGAACATTTTGTCATGAACTGACCTAGGTTTTCTAACCTCTTCAACATTCATAAGTAGTTTATCTTACGGCTTTTAAGCCATCAGTGACCGCCAATAAGCTTTTTGTCAGTGGTCACTAATAGACCTTAGACTAGACGGCCACCTTTTCACGGTAATCCAGTCTAAGTTCTGCACGGGTGTCTTGTGCGGGCTGGAGCGGGTGCTCATTTGTCTGATGGCAGACGGCCTGCTGCTCTAACAGAGATCAGCATTACCTCCGATCCCGGTCGTTTAACTTCTTAGATACCGCTGTCAATAGCGATCGCGGCATCTAAGTGGTTAACAAAAGGAGGAGTCTCCTTCTGTCAACCATCAGCAATGAGCAAAATTGAACTCGGGACGCAGACGGGTTGTCATGACAGCTGGGGACCTAACAACAGCACCCAGACTTGCTATGGTTTTATGCTTATTAGGCCAGGCCAGAGGCATTGTTGCCCGTCAGGCAGTAATGCTTTCATATACAGCGTGAAACTAAGTATACCAAAACATTATATATGTGATCAGTAGATCGTAGTGTTGTCCCCTAGTGGTATTAAAACAAATAATTAACCCGTTAGTGACCGGCTCATCGTGTTTCTACGTTGGTCACTAACGGGCCTTATTCCGATGCCATACACTTTTTACGTCGCGGCATCGGAATAAGTTTACAGAGCAGGGAGCTGTCAAATCTCCCTGCTCTCAGCTGCTAGAGGCAGCTGAGGGCTGGGAGCGTCCCTGCTCTGCCGGGTGAGATCGAGATATACGTCCGTGCCACCCGCGTGTTTTTCACGCGTGTCGCAAGTCTATGGGGCAGTGCAGACTGTCCATGATTTTTGCGCAGCGTGAGTCCGCTGCATAAAACTCACGACAGGCCCTATGTTTCTGCGTTTTTCGTGCATCACGCACCCATTGAAGTCAATGGGTGCGTGAAAATCACGCGCACCACACGGAAGCACTTCCGTGGGACGCGCGTTATTCGAGCAACAGCAGCCAAAAGTATGTTTGGAAACAGAAAAGCACCACGTGCTTTTCTGTTTACAAACATCCAAACGGAGTGTCATAATGATGGAGGCTGCGCGAAAATCACGCAGCCGCACATCCGATCTGATGACACACGGAGCTGTTAAGTGCCTTTTGCGCACGCGAAACGCCGCGTTTTTTGCGTGCGCAAAAACGCACACACACACGTGTAAATCTGCCCTAAATAAGAGGCAAACCTGCCCAGTGGGGTATTCATGATACTGGAGGTGGACCTACACTATATGGACAAAAGTATTGGGACACACATTTAATTCAGTTGTTTCATTCAGTCCCACTGCCACAGTTGTATATACCGTATTTTTCGGACTATAAAACCCAGTTTTTAGCAAGAATAAATCTTGCTAAAAAGTCCCTGCGTCTTATAGTCGGCAGTCAAGGGACCCGGCAGCACCAGGCCCCCTGACTGCTCCTTACTTAACCCCTTCCCGACCCATGAGGTGCAGGCACATCATTGAGCGGGGAGGGGATGATGTATGGAGCGGGCTCACGTGCTGAGCCCACTCCATACACTGCAGGTGTCAGCAGCTGACACGCTGCTCTAACGCCCAGGAACAGCGATCGCACTGTTCCTGGCCGTTTAACTAGTTAAATGCCGCGGTCAATAGTGACCGCGGCATTTATAGTGGTTTTCCCATGAAGGACATTTATGACCTATCCACAGGATAGGTCATAAATGTCAGATAGATGCGGGTCCCACCTCTGGATATAGTCCTATCTATAGAACGGAGCCCCGTTCTATCTTACCCGGCTCCGCTGTCTTCCGGCCACTTCCTGGTTACATGGTCGAGTTATGGAAACAGCGTAACTCGCTGAGCTACACAGTTTCTGTAACTCCCATAGAACTGAATAGTTACGGAAACAGCGTAGCTCAGCGACTTAAGCTGTTTCCGTAACTCATCCATGTATTGTATCAGCGATCTAATGATTGCTGGTTCAAGCCCCTAGGGGAACTAATAAAATGTGTAAAAAAAATTGATAAATGTTCAGAAGTGTAACATTTTTTTAAAAGTTACAAAAAAATCCTTTTCCCATTTTTTCCCAAGAACAATGTAAAAATAATAAAATTGCTATCACTGCGTCCGTAAAAGTCTGAAACTATTACAATATAGCATTATTTGACTCGGTGAACGGCGTAAAAAAAATTATTTAAAACCACAGAATCGTTGTCTTTTGGTCACAAAGTGATAAAAAAATTGTATGTACCAAAAAAATGGTGCTAATAAAAACTAAGCCCTCACAGAATGTGGTGAAACTGAACAAATTATTTTTTTTAACCAATAGTTTTTTCTTTGTAAAAGAAGTCAAATATGAAATGTTTTCCTATTTTCTGTTGTCTAAAACCTGGGTGCGTCTTATAGTCAGGTGCATCTTATAGTCCGAAATATATACGGTAATCCAGGACTTAGCCATGCAGTCTGTCTTTATAAGCATATGTAAAAGAATCGGTCAAATTAAAGAGCTCACTGAATCCCAGCGTGGTACTGTAATAGGATGCCACCGTTGTAACAAGTCACTTCGTGAAATTTCTTCGCTCGATATTTTACAATTAATTGTGAGTGGTATCAATGCAAAGTGAGGGCGTTTAGGAACCACAGCAACTCAGCCATAAATGGCAGACCACAGAAAGTTATAGAGTGGGTTTACGGAGTGCTGAGGCACATAGTCTCAAACCTCCTCTGCCATTAACATCCGCACAAAAACTGTGCACCTGGGTTTCCACGGCTGAGAACCTACATGAAAGTCTTACGATATCAAGCACATGCTGGAGTGGTGCAAAGCACACCGCTACCAGGTTCTGGAGCTATGTTCTGTGGAGTGACAAATCACGCTTCTGGCAGTGGGATGGATGAGTCTGGGTTTGGCTAATGCTAGGAGATTGTTACTTGCCTGACTGCATTGTGCCAACTGTAAAGTTTGGTGGAGGGATAATGATATGTTTTTTTTTTTTTTTCAGGGGTTGGCCAAGGCCCCTTAGGTTCCAGTGAAGGGAAATCTTAATGCTTCAGCATACCAAGACATTTTGGGCAATTGTATGCTTCCAACTTTATAGGAACATTTTGGGGAAGGTCCTTTTCTGTTCCTTCATGACAGTGCCCCAAGTGCACAAAGCAAGGTCCATAAAGACATGGCTGGGTGAGTTTGGTGTGGAAGAACTTGACTGGCTTGCAGAGTCCTGACCTCAACAGCATCCAAAATCTAGTTCCTCTTTGGGAAGAACTAGAACAGAGATTGCGAGCCTGGCCCTCTCATCCAACATTAGTGTCTGACCTCACAAATGCTCTTCTGGATGAATGGGCAAAAATTCCCAGACACACTTCAAAATCTTGTAGAAACCCTTCCCAGAAGATTGGCAGGCCTGAATTAATGCTGCATGTGTGTTGAAAAACGAGAAAAAAAAACAGGCAAGACATAGTTTCTTTTTGGGGGGGGGGGGGGGGGGTTACAAAATCATATTTTTTTTATTATGGGTTGTAGAAGTTATAGAACAGTAACTGTAAAGCAGCTATTGAGGGGGGAAACTACAGATCTGTGATGAAAATCTGTTGTACAGCCTTGCCCTAACTTTCCACTAGATCTTCTTAAAAATAAAAGAAGTCCCAGCCCCTCCTTCTCAGTTTTAACATATAATCTAAAATAGTGCTGTAAAAGAAAAATAACAGAACAGTGACAAAAAAATGACTTGCGTATTGTATCCACGTAACGAAAAATCCAGCAGAAACACAAATAGTCAAGGATCCCACCCAACCTACTGCAAAGTGCTATGAATTCTCAACGTTGTCACAGATATTTGTATTTAGTATTCAGCTTTGTTTTAATTGTGTACATTAGCACCAACACAAATTCCATTTGTCATTGAAAAACAGTCTGAACTTGTGGAACTTTGTCTCAGCACTTTAGGATGTATACACAAAAGTCAGGTGTTTCCATTTGTATTCCATCTCTCCATTCCCATTAACAAAGTTTTTTTTTTGTTCTTTTTTTTACATGTTTATTGACATTTGGCAAAAAATAAAAAATCATTGTACCTTTCTGCTCAGTTTGCAAAATAAGATGTGATGAGTGGAACAGTGAAACAACAGTACAGCTAAGGTTAAAGTAAGTTTAAAAAAATAATAATATATGACAAAGTAAAAACGTCACACAACCAAGCATTTATCAATACAAAACATTTGCTGAAAACAGAAGTTTGTTAAAATACATTTCACATGTTACGTCTAGGTTGTTGCCAGCTTGCGACTTCACATAATGGATTATTGTAATTACACAGTAATTGTAACGTGTATTGAGCTTATTGAACGGTAGTCTGTACTGTTACAAGTGGACCACGGAAGGGAGACCAAATTGTAAAATCTCTATCTTCTGCTATAACCAACTTTTTATTCTTCACTAAAAGTAATTTGCAGGATTCCTGAAATATGCACGATCCATCGAATAAAGATCTCATGATAGATTCTTATATCCGGTCTGCGATATTCTTACAGATGTTAATAAAGTATCTCAAATATATGGGGTCATTTTCAGGGACTCCTCTCCAGCATCTAATTGCTAAGCAGGTTAATGTATAGTTCAGCTCAAGATTTGGAGATAATCTTTGGCAGTATGAGCCTGCAGAACAGTGTCACTTAATGATTGACAGCCCTCGTATGTATGTGCAGGGAAGGCTTGAGGGACATCGCGGTGAATAAAGGACTGTCACCATCCGCTACTGTTATGTGTTATATTTTTAATATGACAGATCTGCTTTAAACAAGAAAGTCACCTATCCCAAGTAATACGCATACTTCTGAATACTGAAGAGGCCTTTGACGACAGCTTAAAAATAATACTGGTACAACTATAATAAATGATGCCAGGCTTGTGGGTATATTACAGCTGCGGGTGGGAGCATAAACTAGGATCAGATCTCAGCAGTGTAATGTAAAGAAACTATTGTGACCTGACCTGATGAGAGGTAAATATACAGACATTCTCACAGCGGTTATATGCCCATCTGAATACAGCCTTGTTCAGAGTCCAAAAATATTGAACTAGATGTTCAGAACAGCCATATTCTCAATTGGCATCACGTGAATATATAAGACTGAATCATGTGTGCCTCGGACAATACTTGGGTGAAAACTACTGTCTGAAAATACGTGGGCTGGTTACAGATGGACTGATTATAGCCGTCTAAAACTGACCGTAACCATATTAAACAAAAACAGAATTAGGCCATGTTCACATCAGCATTCTGTTTTCCGTTCTGCTCAGTCATAGAAGCGGAACGAAAAAAAGAAGCGCCAGATCTGTTGCCTGACTGATACAAACGGTGCCTGACAGTAGATTGACTATAATGAGTTCCGTTATTTTACCAGACGAGATAGAGCAGCATGTAGCGCTATTTTGTCCACCCAAAACAACAGAATCTGTGACAGAGATCGCTAATGGAGCCTTCGTTGTTTATGTGAACCGAGCCTTAGTCCAACAAAGAAATGTTCTTGCAAGTCTAGCTGTATACACCTAAAATAGCTGCCAAATTCCCCAGCACGCTCTGCTCAGCTTAGGCTATGTTCACAAGACTGATTTCTGAAATCCGAGGGTCTGCCACAATTTTGCAGGAAAACCAGCCGCATTTCTGCACGTAGATTAGCCCCATTTAATAAGGAGAATCTGTGGGTTGATACACGACACTGTTTTCGCAATGGAATACTTGTCAAGAAGTGACTTATCACTTTTTCAGCGGGGTGGATTGCAATTCCACCCCGTATGAACAATGGGGCCGATTCCTATTGAACACAATTGTTTACAAGCGAAATTCACGTGGTTTCCGACACAGAAAACGTGTCAGAATCAGCGTGAATTTTCTGCCATGTGAACCAGGCCCAAAAGTGTGTTACTCACTAGGGGAGAGGGAGACACAAACCGCTACCAGACACTTTTATCTCCCTCAAGGATTGAGAATGTGGAAATGCAACAGGCCCGATCCTTGTTGTCCTCATTATCTGCCGTTAGTGGATAGTCTGGAGTTCACTGCACACAGCGTGTCGGCAGGATCCACCAAACTTGAATCTAACCTGTACTAACAGCTTAAGCGCATGATGGTTTGGATGTTATGGAAAAACATCACTCTGTAAGACTAGGTTCATCCACATCGTGAACATTACACGATTGAAGTGGCATTAAAATCCACGTGTGTTACATGCAGATTTTGTTGTGGATTTTGGTGCAGAAATAGCTGTGGATTTTACTCGTTGCACTTTCGCACTATATAAGGGATTTGAAAATCTGCAGCATGCTTAGAATCCGCTACTGAAGTTTTACTCTAAGTGAATGGGGTTTGGTAAAACCTCATCCACTTACATTGCAGAGTGTTGCAAAATTTCGGTGTGGATTCCTCAACAAACACGTGATGGGTGATTGCAGCCTTCCAGATATTTTTTTTTTTTTTAAAAACAACAAATGTTCCAGTCTCTAAATATTGCAGAACACTGGTGTTATGACCCCCCGTTCTAGTGATCAATGGGAGTCCCGGCTGTTCCTCCTCACTGCAGGACCACAGTGGGGGAGAACTTTAAATGGAGTGGCAAAGCGCATGCTCATCCGCAGTTCCATTCAAAGTCAATGGAGCTGACAGAGACAGCGGAGTACAGAGAATCCTTTTAATGCAGGAAGTTCGTGCCTTTTCACCTGTGGTCTGGTCAGGACTTTTAGATGTAAGCGTGAATTCTCATGTAGATTTGTTTTCTGCGACTGAAAATCTGAATGAGGCCATTTCTGCACCATGCACATGGATTTCTGTAAACCCCATTCAGCAGCAAATCTGCCACATGTGAATTCACCCTAAATCTGCCACTAAAATGCTGCTGCAGCGGTAATAGGGACGCCTAAGTAAGGCCTTAAAGAGGAATTTTTAATCTCCTAGTTTTAGTGCTTTTTGCAAAGCTAAAAGTTTGCTCAAAATAGTACTATAATGTAAATCTTTCCTTGGGATCTAGTCTAATTTTTAGCAACAATTTCCGGATGTAAAAAAGGACCACAAATACAGCCATGTATGGTCGGATTCACACACCGCATCCTTTTATTTATTTTTTTGCAGAACTTCGGTTTTGGAATAAGCACCAGAATTTACAACACAGCACAGTACAATAGTATAAGATATTTGCAGAGGATTCTGAAAATCTGCAGCATATCTAAATCTTCAGAATGCTCCATCTGATACGGAAATGCAGCAGATTTTCATCACCGACTTCATCCATTGCAATACAAAATCTGGCTAAATCTGCATGTAACGTGCTGATCTTGTCCGAAACGTTAGTGCTAATTTCTAAGCTGCATAATATTTACACGATGTGTGAATCCGGCCTCGATGAGCCATATTAGGCAGGCCAAGCCGAGTGTTTCAAAAATAATGATGGATTAAGACAAAATTGCTGAATGGAGGGTAGGGGGTTAAAGCTGATTTAGCTCATTCATGACAGTCTGAAAGCAGGAATTAGCATGGTTTAAGACACATATATATATATACATTTTCTATTGACGTTGTGTATATAGAGGATTCAAATTTATAAATTGATTTAAAGTAGTTGTCTCACAACAGACATTTATGGCATATCCACAGGGTATGCGATAAATGCGGGTCACAACTCTGGGACCTGCATTTATCTCGAGATCGGGGCCCCGGAACCCCGTCCTTGCCTGGTGAGGCGGTGTGGATTCTGTAACTCCCCTTAATTTCTATGGAAGTTACGGAAATAGCGCAGCAAACTCGCCTTTTCTTGACCACCTTAATGCGATGGCCAGTGGCTGCCTCACCAGGTGGCGATGGGTTTGGGGATCCCATTCTCGAGATAGATGTGGGTCCCAGAGGCGGGACCTGCATTTATGGCATACCCTGTGGATATGCCATAAATGTTTGTATGAGACAACCCCTTTAATTAACGTCAAGAATATTTGGATATGAGAAAAAAATTAATTGTTTTACATTTGCCTATTGTAGCAAATTAAAATGATTACAAAGAAAATATTAAGCATTTGTATTTTCAGAATCAAAGTCCAGGATTCTCCATTATTAAAAACTATCAACTAAGCATTTTACAGAGAAGACGCTTATGGGCTCCATACCAAACATTTCATTGTTTTCACCAACAGTTTACAGCGGTTCTGTCAGGTCTCCTATGCTACCCTATCCGAGCTCAGGAATACATCGTTTTCTATGGTTTGATTCAGTATCTTCATGTAAAAAGCTGTTTAAATGCTGCCGGGACTCAGGGAGAGCCTGTGGGTCCTCCTTCCCCTACCCACACACAGTGATTGACAGTTTTTCCTGTGTATGTTTGTATGCAGGGTGAGCTGTCAATCACTGTGTGTGGGTAAGGGAAGCAGGACTCACAGGCTCAGCATTTAAACAGCTTTCTACATGAAGACAGAGACCCGATAGTCGCTTTAAATATCTTTGGCTTAACATTGTTGCTCAACTTTAAATTGAAAATACTGAAGTTTATTAATATACACTTTGTTTTATTTTTTTTTCTCTTTCTCCTGACTGCCGCATTAACATAAATAAAACAGGCTTAGGATCTATTCACACTGGTATCATGGCTTCTGTTTTTAGCGCTACACTGTTCCGCCTATCAAAGACAAAACCTGACAAAAAAAATATTTCGCAATTGTGAACAGAGCCTAACGTTTGTGCATGGTCTGTGAAGTCCATGCACAGAAGTCTGTCAATGCTACGATCATAACCCCAAACCAAAGCAAAATATTGACCTTGCTGCAGTAGTTGGGGGGTGGGGATACCCCATTAATGCATAAAAGAAAATGATTATGAAGTATAACCTGTTTTTTACAAATGACCATGAACGTAAGATAATGAGGTTGACTAGAATTCCTCTGAAGGAGGCAACAAATGGTGTTAGTAGAAATTTACTTCATTAATAAAAAATGTTTTCTTATGGTAGTAAATGTCATTATTTTGGCCGCTTACCAGGAATAATTCAATGAGAACAGTTGGAGCGGGTTTCAGTGGTACTAAGGCCTCATGCACACTGCCATATTAAAGCTCTGTACAAGTCTCGAGTTATATGAAGCCATAAGATAGTTCCCATAGAAGTCTATAGGCCCTTATTGTACCACAGTATGCCTCCAATTTTTCATACTACACTATACAGGATTTCTTTTTTCCTCTCAGATGCATATGTAATAAGGCCACTTTCCCACGAGGGTAATACGGGTATTTTTTTGCACCAGTATTCCGGACGAAAAAACCCAGCTGCGCTTCACCAGCACCGGAGTTGGTCTTCGATGTTGCTCGAATTACGCTTCTAATGAATAGCGGGAGGTCCAGGTGTTGCGCCCATAATATGGGTGCAAAAAAGCACCTGTATTACGCTTGTGTAAATGTGACCTAAGACATAAAAAAAAAAAATGGTTGCATGCTTCATTCGACATCGTGCTCGATTACGTCTATGGGAGAACATCTCTATATGGTGCCGTACAAAGTCAACCATATAGCAGAACACGGAGTGACTACGACTACATAATATTGACCCACAAGAACTCAGGGTGCCTCGCTAATGGCTCTCTGCCCTAAGCTCTGCCGTGTGCATGAGGCCTAATGAAGCCGTGAAGACCTGCACATTCACTAACTAGTTAAATCTGGCTATATCTTCTACAGCTGTATTCTGGATCATAACTTGTGAGAATGATATAGACTGAATTACCCAGAAATCAGCAGTAGCGTTCCTAGCATCACAGGTTCTAACTGCTTATTCTGTTCATTCAAAAAATCTTGGAAAGCAAAAGCCAACAATAACCTGGCACATGTTACCCGGGAACCAACAAACAAAATGCTAAAAGGGAAGAGATAAGTGTTGATTAACGGGACACCAAAAACACATTTAGAATATAGATTTTATGCATTCCTCTGGGTTTTAAAAGTAAATGAAGCAAAAACAGCGCTTGGCAATCGGGAGCTGGGTTGCCTAATTTCTTAAAATAATTAAAGACAAGTAGTGTGACCCCAATGTCACTGTTTTTTGTTATTATTGTAACTGTCCACCTCTTTAGCAGATATGTACTGTATGCTTTAATGAGATACTGTGTAGATGAGTTCACCTTCCTCTTCTGTAGAAATCCAATGTAGGCCTATAGACAGATGTACAAAGAAGTGTCCAGAGAGACAAAAGACGGACTATACTTAAGGGAGCTCTGACAACCAAATTTATCCTTCCTCAAATAAAAATGGAGTAATGTGAACGTCCAACTCCTTAAATACCAACATCATAGAAGTGTACTGACACCAACCACTACCACAGGCTCGAATACAAACCTTGACTTCTTCTTTACCTAGAGTAAGAAATGAGTGCAGTTTTGTTTCTTAAAAATACAGAATATTTTCAGGAAATGATTCAAAATGTAACATGATGTTAACAATTTAACAACATATATTGATGAGGGGGGCACGCGTATTGTACGATAATTGATTTTAAAGTCCTCTCCACTTCCACCAAATGCTTTGGTATTTACAAGCAGGAGTTCACCTTGGTGTTGCTGAAATCCAAAACAAGAAGAGCAGCACTTTCTCTTGTCGCTTTATAGGAGAACAGCACTTGATTTGAAGGGGCGCTGCCTGTATAGGCTCTGAAACTAGCAAACAAAAGTTTCACCAAGGCTATGATGAAGATCGCAGATGAAGGCGTTGTGCTTATGTGAAAGCCACAGAATCCATCTAAAATTGTATGAGTTAGCAAACTAGGATATTCCACAGATATGTGATGAGATCCACAATATGGAAACATGAATTGCGTTCCAGGACTAGTAGAGAGGCCCAAACCACCAAAAAAAATGAAATCGGATATGGTCTTTAGTTGTCTCCAAATGTCTGTTTCAACCCTTTGAAACTGCTGAAAGGGCTGATCTTCACTTTAGTCCAGTCAGAAGAAACCTGACTGTGCAATTTTGAGTTCTGTTACTTTGTACAGACTATGTACATTCTACAAGGTTCCTTAGTGCTACACTGTTGTACTTTTTGTCCCTGCGATTTGAGGACGTGCAAACTCCACAAAGTCATCAATGAGAACTGGCCACGCTCCTGTGGAAGAAATAATATGGAATTAGGAGATTGTAACTTCTTTCCAGCTCCCGCAAGTTTCAAGGTTACAGGGAGGAGTATAGAGAGCGCGGGAGATCAAACCAGCCTACTGTGGAGACCCTTTTACACCGGCCAATGATCGGGCAAACAAGCGTTCATATGAATACTCCTAACCGATCATTGCCCTGTGTAACAGGGCAACGATCAGCCGATGAACGGGGAAAGTCTCATTCATTGGCTCGTTTATGCAGCACAAAATAATATCATTGTCTGCAGCGCATCTCCCCGTGTGCGGTGCTGACATGATGGAAATGTATGATCATAGCTCCTTGTGAAAGGAGCAATCGAGTGCTGAGCAACAATGATCGGCGCTCATATTCACAGCTCATATTGGCCCGTGTAAAACGACTGTAAGGGTATGTTCACACGACCTATTTTCAGACGTAATTCAGGCGTTTTACGCCTCGAATTACACCTGAAAAGACAGCTCCAATACGTCGGCACACATTTACCCATTGCTTGCAATGGGTTTTACGAAGTTCTGTTCAGATAAAGTGTAATTTTACACGTCACTGTCAAAAGACGGCGCGTAAAAATACGCCCACGTCAAAGAAGTGCAGAACACTTCTTGGGACGTTTTTGGAGCCGTTTTTCATTGACTCCAATGAAGAACAGCTCCAATTACGTCCATATCGGACGCTGCGAAAAACGCGAGTACTTGCAAAAACGTCTTAAATTCAGGAGCTGTTTTCGCCTGAAAACAGCTGCGTAAATTCAGACGTATTTTGCGTTTGCGTGTGAACATACCATTAGACTTGTGCAGTGCCGTGTGGTCACAGAAAGCAGGGGGAGCACTGCTCACCAAGCAGAGACCGAAACGACACGGCAATATATGCTGATAAACTTTCCTGCGTGGGAGAGGGATATCTGAGCTCTAGAAAAAAAAAGTATATTAGTAAGTTAACTTTGGTTTGATAAATTGATTTAGGAACAATTTTGTCTGCAATTTTCCCCTCTAAAGTCCTGTATAACCCCTTTAACATCTGTATAATGAGTCAAGTGTAGGCCATAAACCCTACAAGTCTACATTACTGCCTTGATCTTTTCTTTGGGCTTTACACACCATAATAGTAATGTTGGAACGAATACAAAATGATTGCTGTACTTACCTTCCTCGTCATAGTTAGACATATCATCTGCTATCATAGTGCTGAAATCTAGTAAAAGGTTCCACGTGTCCTTAGGTATTGATCGTTTATGATGTTCCTTGGTACAAGAGAAGAGTCGTTTTCAGGTATAAGTGTCACAAAAAAAAAGCAACTATATGTTGCCATTCACAACAGCAAAGCGGACCTACACATGAATTAAGATATCAAACACCTCACAAACAAGGACTACACAGACATGTCATGGCGGAGATCTGACTGACAAATAGGATTTTGAGTAGTAAGAATAAATCAATGAGCAAGATAAGGGAAGAAAGGTGTCCTCGTGGTGAATAAACTGCAGTACATCAAAAGTAATCACTGGAGAGTCGTCACTAAAACACAACTTGTATTAATAATATTAAAGACAAAACAATATTAAGCTGGTGTGACAATATTATATGTAGCCACACGCAGGTGCCCGGTCCATTACAGGACGTAGCGCTCGTGTAGTTGGCACAGGGAAACTTTCCAGTACTATCCCTTAAAATTATACCATCAATCACAATCCCTATAGACAAATGCAGGGGTACCACCCAGACATGGGCAGCACAATGATGTTTGCACAGAATGTTGCCCAAATGAGTCCATCGTAAACCATACTTTATGTGGTTATAATTTAGGAATACTTTTACTAGAGATGAGTGAATCGATTATACACTAATCAAATTCACCACGAATTTCCAAAAAGTTTTGGATATTAGTGAATCCAAAACGTTTGGCATTTGTCCCACACTAATCTCTCAAAATGGTGGCTGATATTTTACAGATCAGAAAAAAAAGGTAGAAGAATCACATGACCTGGCGGGTTTCCCCATAATGCCTTGCAAGCAGCCCTCCCTCTAGTAGAGAGAATAATGAACGGTATAGGTGTGAGTCACTGATGACAGTTTTAGGAGTCATAGCCGTTATAAACAGCACAACCGGAAAATGCTGCTGCAGAGTGACAGTGGATTAGGGTCAGTGAGTGCGTTTCATAATAAAGAGAGGAGAGGGGAGAATAGAGAGTTAGAATATATATTTATAGCAATTTAATAGAGAGATAGATTTTAGAGTGAGATAGGAATCCGTCAGTGTGTAAGGTCCTTTTACACCGGCCAATTATCGGGCAGACGAGCGTTCCCGAAAATTGCCCTGTGTAAACAAGGCAACGATCAGCCGCTGAACCAGAAAACGATCGTTCATCGGCTGATTGTATCGTTTTAAATGCCGAAAATATTATCGTTGTCGGGCCGTGTAAGAGTACACTTAGGCTGCTGCTTCTCTTAAATTCTTACGTTAATTGTGAGTCACGAATCTTCATTGTGTTATTCAGACATCTTCAACAATATTAATCCTGGTGCCGATCGCGTGCCACTGCCTGCTGATACAGACGTCACTCATTGTTTTGCATATATCGGATAGCGCCACCACAAATTTGTCCTGCGTCAGGTATTTATACAGCAGCAGCAGCGCAGTTCTACTGCAGTCTGTGTCCAAATGACAATTTTTTCTCCAATAAATATATTTTCATTTTAAATCCTGGTGCTGATAGCGTGCCGCTGCCTTATACAGATGTCCTAGACATGACGTCACCCATTGTTTTGCATATATCGAATTGCTAATAGTTCCACTTCCACCCAAATTTTACTTATTGTTCTGCGTCAAACTTAGCCAACAATAACAGCAGAAACAAGCAACAATACACTTTTAGTAGACGGACTGTGTGACTTCTGAATGTCTTTCTTCAGAATTATAGATTTTGTGGTCAGAATTACCAGTGCAGGCTCAGTGGGGCCTTAATTAAAAATATACTGCAAGTAAGAAGTTTGGTAGCGCAAGTAGCAGCAGCAGTCAATGCATTTTGCTGAACATGATTGAACAGTTTTTTACATCTGCCGCGCCAACCTGACACACATCAGAAACTGGATATTCACCGCCTGAGCAACCAGGTTCAGTCATACCTTAACTGTGCCTTTTCTCCGGCAGATACCCTAAGCCCTGAACTTACATTTGTAAAAAAATCAATCCGGCATGGATCCGTGAGGATTTTCACACACCTGCCATTGCGGACAGTGTGGACTGGCCAATGATGCCACTGCCGCCGTCTGCTTGTCCATCATGTTCTACACTATAGTGCTACTGCTGGGAACCCTACACAGCACAGGGTAAATATAACAAACCTGGAACTGCTCCAAAAAAAGGGATACATTTTTGACGGATTAAAAAGCCAATGCTTCTTCACTTTTTCCTTAAAATACCACCAAACCTGGTCATCAAAAAAGGAAATTTTTGGACCGCTTGTTAAAAAGCCATTGCTTCTTCCAATACCACCGTGTGGGTATAAACGCCGCCACCAAAAAGAGATAATTTTTGGGACTGTTTTTTTAAACTTTGAAAGCATTAAAAAAAATCCAACAATGCAGTGTGTTTGTTACCACCGGCTACCATTCGTTTAGCCATATATGTAGCTGTAAGGCTGGGTTCACACGACCTATTTTCAGACGTAAACGAGGCGTATTATGCCTCGTTTTACGTGTGAAAATAAGGCTACAATACGTCGGTAAACATCTGCCCATTCATTTGAATGGGTTTGCCGACGTACTGTGCAGACAACCTGTAATTTACGCGTCGTCGTTTGACAGCTGTCAAAAGACGACGCGGAAAATTACAGCCTCGTCAAAAGAAGTGCAGGACACTTCTTGGGACGTTTTTGGAGCTGTTTTCTCAGACTCTATTGAAAACAGCTCCAAAAATGTCCGAAAAAACGGCGCGAAAAACGTGAGTTGCTCAAAAAACGTCTGAAAATCAGGTGCGGTTTTCCCTTGAAAACAGCTCCGTATTTTCAGACGTTTTTGGCTCAGCGTGTGAACATACCCTAACATTGACATTCACAATGCGGTCTTGGCGTTAAAGAGCTTGAAGACCTCAGAGTGTCATATACAACTTTTATGGGCAATTGGGGCACTTCCGATTCAGGTTGAATTTATTCAGACCAAATTTAATCTGACAATCGGTTCGATAGAATCGGACCCGAAACATATTTAGGTAAATTCACTCAGCTTTTACTTATCCGAGCGATTCGGAGATTGTTATGTCACATACTTTATTGTTATTGTACTTTATGTTAGTGGTATCATTTCGTCGATACAAATAAGTGTTTATTTTTCAAAAACACCAAAATTTTGAGTTTTCTCAATTTCTATTTAGCGGCTCGTAAAACAGATAGTTTATTCCACACAAAATCATTACTAATTAACATTTACCATATGTTTACTCTATTGTTGCTTCTACATCCTTTTGTTTTGCTAGGATGTCAGAAAGCTTATCACTTTAGCAGCAATTTTTCACATTTTCAAGTACATCTAAAAAACTTTTTTTTTTTAGGAACCAATTCAGTTCTGAAGTGGTTTAAAGTGGTCTATCAATGTTAGAATTGCTCTATAAATCACCCCATTTTAAAAACTGCACCCTCAAAGTATTCAAAACAGCATTTTGTAAGTTTTTGAACCCTTTAGGAGTTTCACAGGAATGAAAGCAAAGTGAAGGTAATATTTGAAAATGTAATTTTTGGCAGATATTCAAATTTAATCCTTTTAAACAATGTAAAACAGAAAGTGTTAACAGAGAACGGATCTCAATATTACCGATTTGGCAGTTTTGAGAAATATCCCATACGTGGGCCTAGTGTGCTACTTGACTGAAATACAGGCCTCAGAAATGAAAAGCACCAGGTGGATTTTGAAGCCTGCATTTTATTATATTTTCTAGGCACCTCTATTTGATTGCAGAGGCCTTGAGGTGCCAAAACTTAAGAAACACCCCCAAAAAGACCCAATCATGTAAAATTCACCCCCCAAAGAACTAATTTAGGGGTGGAGTTAGCATTTTGACCTCACAGGCGTTTCATAGATTAGAATTAGGCTGTGAACATAAAAAAAAGACATTTTCCCCAAAGATGTAGGAAAAAAGTAGAAAAAGCCACCCAACGTTTGTAAAGCAATTTCTCCTGAGTACATTAATACCCCATATGTGGTCAGAAACTGCTGTTTGAGCACACGGCAGGGCTTAAAAGGGAGAAAGAGCTATTTGGCTTATGGAGCACAGATTTTGCTGGATTGGTCTTTGCGTGCCATGTCCCATCTGCAGAGCCCCTGAGGTACCAGTACAGTAAAAATCCCTGAGAAATTAATCGATTTGGGAAACTACACCCACCCCTTGAGAAATTCATTTATATGTACAGTGAGCATTTTGACCCCACAGTTTTTTCTCTAAATTGATTAGCGTTGAGTAGTAAAAATGAAAAAAAAATGTTTATTTTTTTTCCCAATAAAATCGAGTTTTAGCTGAAAATTTTTCAATTTCACAGGGAATAAAGAAGAAAAAGCAACCCAACATTTTTAAAGCTATTTCTCCCGAAGGCAAAGAGCGACATTTAAACTTTGGAGCGCATATTTTGCTTAAATAGTTTGCAGAGGCCATGTTGCATTTGCAAAGCCCCTAAGGTACCAAAACAGTGGAAACCCCCCCCAGAAGTGACCCCAATTTCAAAGTATTTATTTAGGGGAGCCGTTGTCCCCACAGTGTGTAAATGAGAGTGCAGTGAATGTTGCAAAGTGAAAATGAAAATTTTTCCATAGATATGCCGTTTCAGGGCCCAGTATGTTGTGTACAGCGTGTGCCACTGTGAAAAGATAGCTCTCTAATTACTATGCTGTGTTTCCTGGTTTTAGAAACAGGTGGCCCTCAATTTTTGCCACTGGAAACACACACCCCATTAATTGTTAAGCTGGTTCTCCCGGGTATGGCAATGCCATATACATGGACGTAAACTGCTGTTTGGGCACACTGTAGGTTTCAGAAGGGAGGGAGCGCCATTTGGCTTCTGGAGAGCAGATTTTACTTGGTAGTAGCTCTATTTGGGGTTTTACGGCTATTTCAGTTTATAATATGGGGGCTGCGGGCATATGTAAGATGTGATGTGTACATCAGGGAATAAGAAGGTGGTATAATAATGAGAAATAATAATACAATTCTTAATCCAAAGATGTGTGTTACGCTGTGAAGCAATCCTTTATGCACAGGCCAGTGTTGCACTGATAATTGGTGTCTATTCTTATCCCCCTTTTGGAAAACACTCAGCAATTTTTTTGTGACATTTCCTCCTTTTTTAGTTTAGGAAACTTTGCCGGGAAAGTGTTGTCCTGTTACAAAAAAAGTTTCTAAATGACATGTTAACTTTATCCTGCGGGTTCATAGTTACGGCGATACCAAATTTATAAAGTTTATGTTTTACAGCTTTTGCACAATAAAATCTTTTTCTGTGTCAACATATTCTAAGAGCCATAACTTTTTGTTTTTTGCATCGACAAAGCCGTGAGTGTGCTTGTTTTTTGCGGCATCGCCTTTAGTTTTTATTGATACCAATTTGGGGTAAATGCAACTTTTTGATGACTTTTTATTCAATTTCTTGGCGAGACGACAAGAAAAAAAATTCTGCCAGTGTTTTTAATTTATTTTATTTACTGCGTTCACCGTGCAGGATAAATAACATGATCGTTTTATAGTTTTATGTATAATTTTTTTTTAACATTTTGGTTTTTGAACTTGAAACTTATTTTTGTACATTTGTACTTTTTCTTAAAAATTTTTTTTCAGTTTTACATTGACAGGCAGCCTATTAGGCTTCTGTACATCGCAGACCTTAAATCCATTGTTAAACCTTTTTTTTTTCTTTAAATAACACCAAACCTCTTGCTACTCCCCAAAAACGTAACATTTTTGGACCGCTTGTTAAAAAGCCATTGCTTCTTCCTATTCCTGAAATCCATTATTAGGCCACCGGTAGCAATTGCTTCGCAGGGGTGCCGATGGGCTACTAATCACATAGCTGCCGCGGTCACCATTGACCACAGCATCTAAGGGGCTAAACGTCCATAACCGAAGCCAGCTCCGATCTGAGGCATTACAGCAGTGTCAGTTGTAATATACAGCTGACACCTGCTGGTAATGGCGCGGACATCATCACTGTGAAGTAACTCTACTGCCGTTTGCGGGAACTTCTTATCGACAGCGCCGTGTAATTATATATATATATATATATATATATATATATATATATATATATACACACACACACACACACACACACACACACACACACGACCATCTTTCACATGATTGCTCATTAATTTGTATAATGCTACATTAACATTGAAGTGAAATGTGCAGGTGTGGTTTACTTTAAATAGGAAAAAGGTATTGTCTTCACTGGAAACCTTAAAACTTAACAAAAGTTGTGCTTTAGCTGTGACTCTCTCGTGATTTACAACTGTTTAAGCGACAACCACAAGGAATTTACAATAGAGGGTACGCAGGTAGCTAGTCTTAGACCAAATAGCCTTAAACCTTCACTACAAAAGTATCAAATAACTCTGTATATCCCTTAATAAAAAGAACAAAATACACCGAGATAAACTTACCAATAAAAACTTGTTCCATAAGTCTAGGAATTTAAATCTTCCATTTAGTACTAAATTCCAATAGGCAATGGCCATTTCTAAGTCTGAAAAGTGATAACATTATTTTGAGTGCCTGATGTAGAATGTAACAGACAGAGGATATTTCAATTCAGCACAATCTAGACATACCTAGACCTTTTTGCCCTGGATTTTTTGCAAAGTTGAATGTAAACTGATAAAAGTCCTTAAATCGCCCCGACTCTTTTAATTCTTGTTCCATTTTCGGTAGCTGTGCTTTTAACTTTTCTATGCTGTCACACCTGCATTAAAAAATGTATTTCATATTTGTTCTTAGAATAATAATAAAATTAATTTATATAGTGGCCACATAATCCACAAAACGACATACTGTAAAACAAACATCTGGCAATGAAAAAAAAAAAAAAGGACAGAGGACCCTCACCTATAAAAGCATAAAAGGGGTTTTACATAATCAGGAAACCTCGTACAGCACCACCAAATCTAAAAATAATAAGCTTGGCAATATACCTTCGAAACCCTGCTTTGGTTCCCTCCTAGCTGGCTTTTACTGGTTCCCATCACTATGATGATACTTCCTGGTGCAAATATGTGTCATCGTTGAGACCATATCGGCCAATTGCTTCAGTCCCAATGACGGCTCGTCTATGGTGATCTAATGTTCTGCAGGAGAGAATAGCCACCAAGAATATGTGACATGCTGTCATTATGGATGACACGGAAGTGAACATCTGAATGATGATGACTGACCGAAGCTCACTCCGGAGGAACCAAAGCAAGATTTTTTAAGGTGACTATATTACAAATACGTTAATTTAGGGGAGCTTCAAGAAAAAAGCCTTGAAATATCATGAAACGTTCTGTAGACACATACTGCACCAGTCCTAAACAAACACTTTGTATGATGGGCGGTAAATACGTAAATATTCATCACTATATATTCAGCTTCATATACTTGGGAGGGAGTTTTGTTGACAGAGCCATATATAATATTGTATATTGATTATATTGAAGCTGCATTAAAGGTGAACTAAACTGTCAAAAAACTTCTGACATGTCATAGGGAAATGTCAGAAATTTTGATCAGTGGGGCTCCAAGCACTGAGACCCCCCCATCGCTAAAATGAAACGGCAGAAGCGCTCGGGTGAGAGCTGATCCACTTTGTTTCTAATCAGCTTTTCTCGGAAAGCCGAGCAATTGGTGTACGAGCCCAATAGAAAGTTTATGAGCCCGTACACCAATTGCTCGGTTTTCCGAATAAAAGCCGTTCAGAAACAAAGCGGATCAGCGCTCAACCGAGCGATTCTGCCGCTTCGGTTTAGCGATCGGTGGGGGTCTCAGTGCTCGGACCCCCACCGATCAAAACTTCTGACGTCACAAGTTTTTTGAAAGTTTAGATACCCTTTCAACAGCGTGTTGACTAAAGAGAACACCTTAAAATGGTTAACAGTAAAGAGTTTTGTTATTTCCTTTGTATTAAAGTGCAAACAAGGGAACTAGAACATCTTTTGTGAAGGATTAATAGCACATGCACCACTTACCCTAATTCTATCATTCCATCCATGAACTCCTGCTTTGAAAACTCACATTGTGTGGCTGCTCTGAATTTCCATGCAATAATTAATACACTGACGCTGGCAGGATCAAGCGCCAAATCATCACAGAACTGCTGGATACCATCTATTCCAATTTTATTCTCATCCTGAGGGTCTGAACAGTAGAAGGGAAGAATGTCAGGATGTTTAATGGTAATGTCTTCACTTACACAGCCAGTATGAAAGAATTTTTATTGGGGAAATAAAGCTCAGACAACAGTTCTTCTATCAGCTATCGTTGCCAAAACGGTAATTAAGCAAGATGAATAACAATTATCCAACTGGTGCAACAATTGTAAATTATTCTTAAAATAGTTACTTAGTCTTTTCATAATGTGTCAAAATGATATGTACACAAAGCATTCTGATCACAAAAAAATCAAGGAGAATGGGTTAAATTGCTGGCAGGTTGTAAGCATGAAATAATGTATCCATGAAAACATAGCCCAAAAGAACCTGACTATAACAAGAAAACACCAGGAAGAGTGCCACGGGGTGTATAATAATTAAGTACTATGTTTGTTTCATGAACATTAGACTGCTTTTTTTTTTGCTTTTTTTTACGGCAAGGACCTGTAATCCAAAATTTGGTCGATACATTCAGTATTTAATTGTGAAAAACAACAAAATGTAGTGAAAAATTGCAAAAATTAGCATTTTTCTAAATTTAAATATATCTGCTTGTAAGACAATCAGTTATACCACACATAATAGTTGCTAATTAACATCCCCCATATGTCTACTAAAGATTGACATAGTTTTTTGAACATCCTTTTATTTTTCTAGGATGTTACAAGACTTAGAACTTTAGCAGCAATTTCTCACATTTTCAAGAAAACTTCAAAAGCCTGTTTTTATAGGGTCCAGTTCTGTTCTGAAGTGGCTTTGAGGGGTCTACATTTTGGGAAACCCCCGATAATTTACCCCATTTTAAAAACTGCACCCCTCAAAGTATTCAAAACAGCATTAAGAAAGTTTCTTAACCCTTTAGACGTTTCACAGGAATTAAAGCAAAAGTAGAGGTGAAATTTACAAATTTCATTTTTTTTTTGCAGAAATTCATTTTGAATCCATTTTTTGTAGCACAGAAGGTTTTATCAGTAAGACACAACTCAGTATTTATTGCCCAGATTCTGCGGTTTTAGGAAATATCCCATATGTGGCCCTAGTGTCCTAATGGACTGAAACACAGGTCTCAGAAGCAAAGGAGCACCTAGAGGATTTTGGGGCCTCCTTTTTATTAGAATATATTTTAGGCACCATGTCAGGTTTGAGGAGGTCTTTTGGTGCCAAAACCGTGGAAATCCCCCAAAAGTGACCCCATTTGGGAAACTACACCCCTTGAGGAAATTATCTAGAGGTACAGTGAGCATTTTGACCCCACCGTTTTTTTGCAGAAATTATTGGAATTAGGCCATCAAAATGAAAATCTAAGTTTTTCAAAGAAAATGTAGGTTTAGTAAAAAAAAAAAATCATTTCCACAAGGACTAATGGAGCAAAAGCGCCACAACATTTGTAAAGCTATTTCTCCCGAGTAAAACAATACGCCATATGTGGTAATAAATGGCTGTTCAGAGCAGGGTCAGAAGGGAAAGAGCGCCATTTGGCTTTTGGAGCTCAAATTTAGCAGGAATGGTTTGCGGAGGCCATGTCCCATTTGCAAACCCCCTGGCGGATCAAAACAGTAGAAGCCCCCCCCCCCCCACAAGTGACCCCATTTTGGAAACTATACCCCTTGAGGAAATTATCTAGGGGTATAGTGAGCATTTTGACCCCGCAGGTTTTTTGCAGAAATTATTGGAAGTAGGCCGTGAAAATGAAAATCTAAATTTTTTCAAAGAAAATGAAGGTTTAGCTAATTTTTTTTCAATTTCCACAAGGACTAAAGGAGAAAAAGCACCACAACATTTGTAAAACAATTTCTCCCGAGTACAACAATGTGGTCATAAACTGCGGTTTGGACACACGGTAGGGAAGGAGCACCATTTGGATTTTGGAATGGTTTCTGGGCACCATGTCACATTTGCTGAGCCCCTGTAGTACTAGTACAGTGGAAACTACAGCCTTGAGGAATCATCTAGGGGTATACTGAGAATTTTGACCCCAAAAGGTTTTTTACTGAATTAGAATTAAGCCGTGAAAATTAAAAACATTTTTCCCAATAAGATGTAGTTTTAGATCAACATTTTTCATTTTCACAAAGAAGAAAGAGCCACCCAACATTTGTAAAGCAATGTCTCCCTAGTATGGTAATACCCTTTATGTGGTTATAAACTGCGGTTTAGATATATGGGAGGGTTCAGAAGAAAAGGAGTGGTATTTGACATTTGGAGTGTAGATTTTGCTGGAATGGTGTGCATTCGCAAAACCCCTGATGTATGAAAAAAAAAAAAAAAAAAAATTACCCCATTTTAGAAACGACACCCCTAAAGGCATTTATCAAGGGGTGTAGTGAGAATTTAGACCCTACAAGTGTTTTTCAGAAATTAATATGCAGTGGATGATGCAAAGTGAAAATTGAAATTTTTCCACTGATATGCCCATTCACCGCACAATATGTTGTGCCCAGCTTGTGCCACTGGAGAATCTTACCCCATAAATTGTTAGGCGGGTTCTTCCGGGTATGGTAATGCCTTACTTGTGGACGTAAACTGCTGTTTGGGCACACTGTAGGGCTAAGAAGGGTCAGGAGCGCCATTTGGAGCGTGGATTTTGCTTGGTAGTTTTTCTGTTTGGAGTTTTACTGGTATTTCAGTTTATAATGTGGGGGTATATGTAATCTGTACGGAGTACATCAGGGTATAATAAGAGGGTATAATAATGGGTTAAATAATAAAATTATCCATAGATGTGTGTTACGCTGTAAAGTGTCGCACTGATAAACAGTATTCTTTCTTATCCCCCTTTTATAACACTATAATACGGGCACCCTCGCATCCAGCGGATGTGCTATGTCCCTGTCCTTCCTAGTTTCTCGAAATACTAGGGCCCTGAAACTGAAGGAATGTTCCCCTCCGGCCTGCACATCGTGATGGTTTTTCATCACCGCATTACTAGTGCCATAACTTTTTATATTTTTTGGTTGATGGAGAGGTGCGCGGGCTTGTTTTTTGAGACAGGCTGTAGGTTTTATTGGTACCATTTTGGAACACATACGACTTTAAAGGGAACCTGTCACCAGCATTTCACCTATTAAACCAGCAATACCTGCTGGTAGTGGGTGAAAAATCATTTCTATATAACTTATAATTGTCTTCTTAGTCGGCTCCGTAGCTTTAGTATTCAGCTTTTTAGTGTTCCCACACCGTATGCTAATGAGCATAAAAGAGTCAAATCTTCGTTTTAAAAGAGTCAAATCTTTGTTTGAAAAGAGTCATATCTTCATTCCTCAAGTCTTTCCGAGTTTACCCCGCCTCCTTACTTTTGATTGACAGCTCCTCGCCTTCCCCCAGCACACAAAATCCCACGATTGTGCATTGATGTCCTTTTCTGGTGTATGCACACAAAGGGACACCGGATTATTACGATAAAAGGCACTAAATATTTGCAGACCGTTATTTACAGTCGGAGAAGTAGACAGGTTCCCTTTAAGAACACTTTTTATTTCCTTTTTTGGAAGAGGAAATGACCAAAAACAAGCAATTCTGGAATAGTTTTTTATTGTTGTTTTATTTTGCCATTCCTCATAAATTACATGTTAACTTTATTCTGCGGGTCGATACGATTACGGCGATATCAAATGTACAGTTTTTTCATGTAATGCTGATTTTGCACAATAAAATCACTTTTTTTCAAAAAACATTTGTTTTCTGCTGTGTTGCCATATTCTGAGACCCATAACTTTTTTATATTTGCGTGGACAAAGCTGCGTCAAGGATTTTTATTTTTTTTTGCTGGACGGGTTGTCATTTTTATTTGTACTATTATGGAGAAACGGACTTCTTGATCAATATTTATTCCATTTTTTGGGAGGTGATATGACCTATAACAGGGATTCTGGCGGTCTGAATTTTTTTTACGGAGTTCACCGTGCGGGATAAATTACATAATAGTTTTATAGTTTGGGTCGTTACGGACGCGGCGATAACAATTATGTATAGGTTTTTTTATTTTTATGTTTTTTTCCAATAATAAAATACTTATGGGGAAAAAAAAGGCAGTGTGACATTTATTACTAGCAATAAACGCTACTTCAAACACGGACATTACATGTCCTCCACCATCTTCTAAATGTGTGTATTCCTCCAATCATTGTCATACCATGTTTTAACCTTTGCCCCCAATGATGCCCTTTGGTGGCTCTTTTGTGTTATTTAAACCCTGCTGGGTCTCCTCAGTAACATGCATGTTTTATAGCCCGATGAAGATCCGATCAGTCCGATCTCGTAACACGTAGCTTTTAGTCAATAAACATATAGCACTTTACCTCCTGCCTCCCATAGACTGACTTTGCATATTCCATCTGCATCTACCAACTAGCCAGTGTAAAAGGACGGCTAGTTACAAGGGTCCATCCGAATGACAGATTCCCTTTAATTTTGCATACCACTGCAGTGCCAATAACGGTTTTCTTATTATATCGTCTATTCCAACAATTCAGTGTGAAAAGTGTACGTTTAAGTTTAATAGTAGAAATTCACTGCCTGTGTAAACGTTTAAAATAAATTTTATTAATGTAAATCTAAAAGATAGGGCACTAATGCCAAGGATCTGAGTACAGGCGTTGGCAACACAGATCATAAGTACTTGATAGAGTGTCTGAGATATAAAGTTCGATAGGTTCATACATCAATGCGACACTATACAAGAATAGTCAAGTGTCTTAAGATAAATTGGTCTCAATTCATTTATCACTGGACGAACACCACAGCGATTAAATGAGCGAATAAGGAAGTTGAACAATTGAGAGTGAGGGCACTGGTGATGGTGGGAGAGAGGGCAAGGTAATGATAGGGATATAGCCCCAAATAGGTATGAATGCAAGAAGTATGACAGCGTTAAATCTTGTAGGTGCCAAATAAAAACCGCACCATTCAATTAAACCCTATTAGCATATTATAGACTAGAGGGGAATAGGACAAATGAGGTGACGTAGAGACACGTAAATAAGTGAGAAAGAAGATTGGACGGGGGGAAAATAGATAAGGTTGGAACGGATTCCCATATTTAGAGGAAGGGAAGATAGGATATTTGTTCACTCAGGCCCAGTGGTCTGATGGTTTGCATCCTAAAGATCCACTGGGCCTCCTTCTCCAAAATCCTCCTATCCCAATCCCCCCCTCTCACTGGTGGTTGAACATGTTCCCTCCCCTGGAATTGAAGGACCATTAGGTCACCTGCATGGCATTCCCATACATGCCTGGAGACCGACGTGTCTTGCTTCCTCACTTGTCACGTATATGGTCCCTAATTCTCCGCCTAAATTCTCTCTTGGTCTTTCCAACCTACTGTGTCTCACAAACACAGGTTATAAGGTACACTACCCCTTTAGTCAGGCAATTCATAAAGGATCTCATATAGAGATCCTGTCCCAGTAGGAAGTAAGTATCCTCCTAACCTCCTGATGTGCAGCGTCATAGGTCCCTATGACTCTGATGGTCTCCTCCTTCTCTGGATGTACTTTGGGATTAAGGAGAGATTCTCTATTCGCCCCCAGGGCATGTTGGTGTGCACATCAGGTTAGGAGGATACTTACTTCCTACTGGGACAGGATCTCTATATGAGATCCATTATGAATTGACTGACTAAAGGGGTAGTGTACCTTATAACCTGTGTTTGTGAGACACAGTATGTTGGAAAGACCAAGAGAGAATTTAGGCGGAGAATTAGTGATCATATACGTGACAACGTGAGGAAGCAAGACACGTCGGTCTCCAGGCATGTATGGGAATGCCATGCAGGTGACCCAATGGTCCTTAAATTCCAAGGGATGGAACATGTTCAACCACCAGTGAGAGGGGGGGGATTGGGATAGGAGGATTTTGGAGTAGGAGGCCCAGTGGATCTTTAGGATGCAAACCATCAGACCACTGGGCCTGAGTGAACAAATTTTCTATCTTCCCTTCCTCTAAATATGGGAATCCATTCCAACCTTATCTATTTCCCCCCGTCCAATCTTCTTTCTCACTTATTACCGTGTCTCTACGTCCCCTCATTTGTCCTATTCCCCTCTAGTCTATAAAATGCTAATAGGGTTTAATTGAATGGTGCGGTTTTTATTTGACAGCTACAAGATTTAACGCTGTCATACTTCTTGCATTCATACATATTGGGGGCTATATCCCTATCATTACTAAGCCCTCTTTATTTCTCCGTCACTAGTGCCCACACTCTCAATAGTTCAACTTCCTTATTCACTCATTTAATCGCGGTGTTGTTCGTCCAGTGGTGTAGGTTTGGCCGCCTGAAGCTCCCCTAGTGATTAATGATCCTTTATGCATCCACTCCATAGGTCACGACGTTACCAAGGGGCTGTCCTATTTGGTGGGCGTCAGCCTGACATCACACACACCGATTGGTTTAGGTCCTGATGATGCGACTAGAGTAGGCGGGGCTAAGCCTTATAAGGCTTTAGGGTTTCCCTGGCGCGCGCTAGACCAGTCATCAGTGTCTAGTGCACGCCGGAAAACAAAACAAACAGCATAATATGTGCTGACCGGCATTTAGTAATATCCAGGCAATTTATACCCCTGAGGACGCTCCCCTGTGCTATAGGGGCGCAAAAACGCGTAGGGAATCTTGCTTTTCTTTGGCAAACAGACCAATTATTACATTTGTGAGCACCTTTGTGGAATGTCGCAGTGATACATGAATTGAGACCAATTTATCTCAGACACTTCATCAAAGGTTTGGGAATTTTGTATCGCTATGGCAAACAGACCAGTGTAACGTCCGTGGTCGCTGACCACGAACTCCTTCCATCCGGTCGACGCCCTTCTCTCCAGAGATGTCTGCACATGCGTCCGTCCTGTTCCACAGTGACCACCAGGGTGCGCTCGCGAGCTCAGTCCAGACTTAAGGAGCGAAAGCGCACACAGGTGGGAGATAGAGCCGATTGCTCCCAGAGCACCCTGGACTATAAGAAGGGCTGTGCCCCTCCCTGCAATGCCTGAGCCTTGTTGTCGTTACCCTAGTATGTCTATGCAAATTGGCTCCTAAGTGTTTTCCAGTTCCCAGTGTTCCCCGTTCCTGCTACCTGTATCCAGTGATATCCTGGTCAAGTGCCGTGTCGAGCTGAAGTCGTACTGTGCTGTGTACCACGCCTGTCCTGCTACGCCACGCCTGGCTGCTGCCTAGTCCCAGCCGAGCCTGTCTTGCTACTGTCTGAGCTACCACAGGTGTCAGGGATCATTACTATGTATATTGTCTGAAAAATATTATCCTCACACATATGTATATACATTTCAGTTCTTTGTGTAATATACTGATATATATAACAAGTTCTTTGTTCATGTCGGACACACCTATGGAAGACACCGCCCCCTGGAATGCAAAGAGGAGTGTGCAGAAGAATGTATAGGAAAAGTTACAGCTGGGGAGCGAATAGAATTTAAGCAAGTCACACATCTATAGGGAGGGGCATGTGTCTTCTCTGTGTGTGTTTCTTTGTTCTGAATAAAGTGCAGTTCCTCCTGGCTGACATTGAAGCTGTACCTCAGACATTTGTGTGGTGTACTTCTTTCCAGGCATGCCTTCAGCTTTCAATTTACAGAGGTGGTTATTCGGTGTGAAATACGGACCTGACACAGGTACACTATACGAACTATAGACTGTGACCTGTGTAATGTTGGCCAGATGCCATACCATCAAGGCGTTATGGCCCAGTGGGTCCACATACCCAACGTGTCAACTAGCAATAAAATTGACTATTCTTGTATAGTGTCGCATTGATGTATGAACCCAACTTTGAACTAATATATCTAGGACACTCTATCAAGTACTTATGATCTGTGTTGCCAACACCCCGTACTCAGATCCTTGGCATTAGTGCCCTATCTTTTAGATTTACATTAATAAAATGATTTTAAATGTTTACACAGGCAGTGAATTTCTTCTCTTATTATATGTTGCATACCATCTATGAATAAATATTCGAGGACAAATACTCACCTGATTGTAAAAAAATACAGAAGTGGCTCAAATATATGTAAAATTTGCATTAGGAATTCCCTGATAAAGTGTAGCTATTGGAAATGTTATCAAACAGCTTGTATAGCTCAGTGGCAACAGGCTGATATAAACTGCAGCCTTTAGTCCACTGACAGATTTGAGGGACAATAAGGGGAACCTTTTCCCGGAAAACATATTGATGGCCTTTCCTTCGGATAGGATACAAATTTGTGATTATTTGGAATCCAACCCCAGGGACTGCAGGTCTGCTTCATTCACATGGGAGCACCATAGCCATTTTACTCAGATGATCATAGAGGTCTCTAAGAATGAACTGCATCCAATCACACATTAATGTCTTAACCTTCAGCCATCAATGTGTTTTCTCTGAAAACTTCTTTCAGTAATTTTCTAATATATTTGTGTGGGTTAAACAAATCAAAAAAGTGTCGATTCGTGATTTGTGGGCAAGTTCCAATATTTACCAGACACTGCAACCGAATGGTTAGCTAAAGAACATGTGTATGAAGCCAGGCACGGCACAAATGATAAAGTGACGGACACAATGTTCAGCAGACTCTGCATGTACTTACCCTTGTATCTATTATAAAGCTGCTCTAATTTCTTTCTGTCCAATGCTCCTTTTACACTCTCTCGGATATAGAGTTCAGGGTTCTGAAAAAAGTTGTCTGTGGCAACATCTAGCTTCCAATCATTCTGCGACAGGCAACTTACGGCAGTTTTCTCACTAGATTGTGTAAAGATCATAAACTGACGAACTTTATCTTTCTGCGAGGATTTCAACTTGTTCTGTGGAGGACAAGAGGTTAAGAAATTAGTATTCAACTTGGAGCACAGAATGCAGTGTAAATGTAATCGTCGCGCAACCCAAGACAGGAAATCACGTCCCTATTAGAATATTTTCAGTCGCAGCTGATTTGATGTGGATTTTTAGTGCAGATTCCGAACAAGAAATCTGCATCAATTTACAGTGCGATACATGTGTATAGTGTGTTCAAAACCCAATCCACATGTGACAGAAAAAGCCTGCACAGATTACAGGGCCTGCTGTGGATTATCAAATGGGCACCATGCCTATTATCTTGTGGAATTGCAGCAGATATTTAATGCAGACTTCACCCTTTGCATTAGCCGCCCAGAAAAGAGACATTTGATCACAACATATTATTACCCTGTACCTGGAGAGCGCGGTACTGCAAAAAGTGTAAAGCCCTATGAAATGCTGACCAATCATAATAATGAACTGTCATCATGGTTTACTAGGTCAGCAATAATGATCATCATTAGAGAGATGTTCATAGATAGTCCAGCGAACAGTTCCTCCATCATATTTTCCATTTACATGTTGCTATTATCACTATTATGTTGGTTATTTCCAGTCAGAATATAGAAAAACCTTCATGTAAAAATCTATGGCCACTTTTAGGCTACATTCACACGAGCATGAATCTGGTCCGTGTTGCGTTATGCATCAGTGTGCTTTGCGAGTGACATGCGTTATTCACGCACTCGCAAAGCACATCTTTTTTTTTAATTATTATTTTCAATTGAATTGATGCGCAAATCACACACTGCACATGGATGTGCATCTGTGTGCAGTGCGTGATTTTCACACACCCATTGACTTCAATGGACTCTCGCTGCGTGAAAACAGCCCTGTTGAAATCAATGGGTCTGTGTGCTGTGCGTGATTTCCATGCGCAGCACATGGACGTTATTCACGTTCATGTGAACGGGCCCTTACACGGCAGTACTTTCATCAGTATTTTGCATCAGTATTTGTGATTTCCGACCATGAATTACTCGCTGAGCTATGCTGTTTCCGTAACTCCCATAGTAGTGAATGGCAGTTATGGTAGCAGCATATAATGCGAGCTACGCTGTTTCTTAACTACAATTCAGTTCTATGGGACTGTTTCCTTAATTCATGGTCGAAAATCACAGGATTCAGCCACCACAGAGCATAAAACAGGGTTTAGGGGGTCCCGTTCTAGACATAGGTGCGAGTTCTAGAGGTGGGACCCGCACCAGACATTTATGACACATCCTGTGGATATGTCTGTCAAAAACGTCTCTGTTGGGAAAACCACTTTAAATACATAAATCATCCATTTACCTGAAACCCCAGTGATCTCAATCTCGGCCACACCTCATCAGTATAAACCATCCGGTTATGCCTGCTCCCAAATAGTGATGTTTGGAGAAATATTTACTCAAGTCCTGCACCTTCGTTGCCCACCAATCCACCGGACCACTGACTGCCTGTTGTCCTAATGCTCATATCCCTTAAATCCAATATTTATCTGACCCACAAAAGCCAAACCACAATTGCGGTTGTGCGTAAAAGAGGTGTGAATCAGGCTAAAGTTGTGGGCTATGAAACCCCCACACAAGATCCTGAACTGAATACCCAGCCGCACTTTATAATATCCACTACATACATTCAAATCAGCCTCCTGATGCCGTGCACCACAGTTTATGCAGCTTTTAACCTTCACCTACACAATTCCAAACCTGTCAAACAGGTCCTGACATTAATAGACTAGGACAGAAAACTATTTAATATCTGTTCATTTCCAACATGCTCATGAATAATTCCATATAATGTTAGATAGGTACTTATGGTGTGTTTTGATGGGAAAAAGGATAACTGTTTGTAGTACACATTTACTGGTCCTCCATCGACTGTACCCGGGTTCTAGCACTGGAGGCCGAGTGTGGGCATTTGCAGCCGCATAACAATGTAGAAATGGTCTGTTCTAACATAGGAATTACACTTTATGCAATTTACAGTCTACTACACAGGAAACCAACAGACCACACATAGGGAGATGGTAGAAATGATTACAAGTGATGTAGGTTCCAAATCTCCAGCAACTTTTTCCCCCCATAAGGAATCAATAAGTTTGTGTGATGTTCACAGTTACACACAATTTTAACACAACAAGAAGTGAGGAATGATGGTTCATCATAGAAAATGATCGGTAAGATATTACTGTACTTAGGATTTGTTCACATCCCATTCAAACAATACAGTTGAGGTATAAATTAAAATATATATCTATACACACAAACCGATCAGCCCTAACATTAAAACCACTGACAGGTGAAGTAAATAACATTGATCATCTTGTTACAATGACACCTGTCAAGGGTGGGATATATTAGACAGCAAGTGAACAGTCAGTTCTTGTAGCTGATGTGATAGAAGCAGGAAAAATGGGCAAGCGTAAGGATCTGAGAAACTTTGACAAGGGTCAAATTGTGAGGACTAGAGGACTGGGTCAGAGCATCTCCAAAACGTCAGGTCTTGTGGTTGTTTCCAGTATGCAGTGGTTAGTACCAATCACAAGTGGTCAGAGGAAAGACAACCAGTGAACTGGTTGCCCATGGGGAACGAGGGGGGGGGGTGTGCGTGCGTGCGTGTGTGCGTGCATTGCTTACATGGGAAAGAAATGGCACCAGGATGCACTATGGGAAGATGGAAAGCCTGAGGAGGCAGTGTGATTTTTCTGGGCAATGTTCTGGGAAACCTTGGGTCCTCACATACATGTGGATTTTATTTTGACACTTACCAACTACCTAAACCTTATTTAGGTAGTTGGTTAGTTTAGGCACATGGTAACAGTATTCGCTAATGGCAGTGGCCTGACGAGTTGTACCACGCTGAGAACAAATGTTCAGGAATGGTTTGAGGAACATAAGAACGACTTCAAGATATTGACGGTCTCCAAATTCCCTAGATCTAACATCTGTGGGGGCTGGGCGATTTTGCCCAAAAATAAAGTCTAGATTTTATTCAACACTTTGGGCGATTTTCGATTTGAATCTCTATTTTCTTTTTTCTGTTTATTTAACAGTGAGGGTATGTTCACACACACTATTTACGGACGTAATTCGGGCGTTTTAGCCCCGAATTACGTCCGAAAATGCGGCTCAAAAGCGTCGGCAAACATCTGCCCATTCATTTGATGTTCTGTGCCGACGGTCATTTTTTTTACGCGCCGCTGTCAAAAGGCGCGTAAAAAAGACGCCCGCGTCAAAGAAGTGCATGTCACTTCTTCAGACATAAATGGAGCCGTTTTCCATGGACTCCATGGAAAAAAAGCTCCAATTACGTCCGTAATCGACGCAGCGAAAGACGCCTGCACATGCCATTACGGCTGAAATTACGGTGCTGTTTTCTCCTTGCGATCTTCAAGGTACAACGGGGCGGTGCAATCTGCAAGGGTGTGCCATCTACAGCGGGGCAGTATCTACGGGGCGGTGTGGCTATGTACTAGGAGTCTCTGCTTACCCATAGAACAGCTGTTCCGTACTGTATCATTTTGTTCAGTACAGAACAGCAGTTCCGTGGGGAAGCAAAGACAGAACAGGGCGGACCAGGAAGTGACAAGGTGGCGGGGCAGAGCTTCCTCCTGCAGCACGGCACGACGGCACCACTAAAGAATCGATTCTGTTAAAGAACAGAATCGTGAGAGTCCTTGAGGGCGAATTAATCCAATTAATTTGATTAATCGACCCAGCCCTTTTAATATTAGACAAAGATAAGCCAAGTAAACACAAAATGCGGTTTTATATAATTTATAAAGTAAAATGTTGTTCAGCCTAGGGCTGGGCGATTATGACCTAAATCAAAATCACGATTAATTGAACATGTAACCTCGATTACTAGACGATTTTTAGTCCACACCCCTTTGTGAATGTCATGCCCCGCTGTTGAATAAATATAGATCCCCTGAGCCTGCTGTATACTACTGTATATAATAGACCCCCGGCACTGCCCCTCACACAGTATAATGCCCCCATACATTATAGTTTCCCTATAACTGCCTCCACACAGTATAATATCCCTATAGCTGCCCTCCTCGCAGTATAATGCCCCCATACAGCCCCAATAGTGCCTAATAAAAATAATAAAATACATACTCTCCTATCCCCGTTCCATCGAAGAGTGGAGGAGATTCCTCTGCTTCCCCGGTCTGTGTAGCTCGGCACATATTTTCAGATTTCACTGGATTCTGCCATATACCAGCGTTTCAGGCATCCTATTGTGTCCTCAATGCCCACTCCATTTACTTGTTTAGCCTCAATGCCCACGCGCCACGGCAAATTGACAGTGTCCACCCCAATGTTATATACACGGATGATGGGGGTTATATACAGATCTGAAGGTGTAATATACAGGGATAATGGCAGGCTGATATATTCAGGGATGATGGGGGTTATATACAGGGATAATGGCAGGCTGGTATATTCAGGGATCATGGGGGGTCATATACATGGTTGATGGGAGTTATATACAGGGATGATGGCTGGCTGGTATATACAGGGATAATAGGGGTTATATACAGGGAACATGGGGGTCCTTGTATATAACCCTCATCACCCCTGCATATGCCAGCCATCATCCCTGTATGTAACCCCCATAATCCCTGTATATACTAGCCATCATCCCTGTATATACTAGACAGCCATCATCCCTGCATATAACCCCCATCATTCCTGTCTATAACTCCCATCACCCCTGTATATAGGGTAGATGGGGTGGTGATATACAGGAATGATGGGGGTGATATACAGGAATGATGGGGGTGATATACAGGAATTATGGCTGGTATACGCAGGGGTAATTTATAGGGATGATGAGGGTAATACACAGGGATGATGCGGGTAACATACAGGAACCCCCTCATCCTTGTGTATACCAGCCTGCCATCAGAACTGAAAAATCCCCATCAACTCTGTAAATTAACCCATGAACCCTGTATATAACACCCATCATCCGTGTATATACAATTAGTCGGGCACTGTCCGCTCACCGTGGCGTGCGGTCATTGAGGCTAAACAAGAAGTAAATGGGGTAGGAATTGAGGCGAATAAAAAAGGAGATGGGGCGAGCATTGAGGACTCCCTGGATCAATAGGACGCCTGAAACGGCGGTATATGTATGTGGCGGGCGTTACACAGTGAATAGTAGAGCAGGGTACTGGCGGCTCCCTGCTCTACCATAGGATTCAACTGTATCTGCATCCTGAAAACGCAGGTGCAGTTGAAACCAGGAAAAACTGAGAAAAACAAAATGTGCAAGGTGATGTCAGTTATCTGCGCTGAATTTCGGCTTTTACCGATTAATTCCCCTAGTTCAGCCCTACCTGGCCCTATATAAAAAAGTAATTGCCCCCTTAGCTACTAAATCAACCAGTTAACTAAATTCAATTGATAATTGCGTACAATTTCACTAGCTGCACCCAGACATGATCACAGCCAGACCTGTTCAATCTAAACATCAATAAATCTTAAATTGAACAATACTGAAGTGTTTAGACAGTGAATAGACATTCCACTGGATGTCTATTCACAATCTCTGCACTTCGTTACTCTGTCTGTGGTAGTTACAGCAGAAGAAGCGTAATCTCGTTGTAACCTGTCATCTACAGCGTAATCTCGCGAGATTACGCTGCCTCTGCTGTAACTACCACAGAAACAGTAACGATGTGCAGAAATTGTGAATAGACATCCCGTGGAATGTCTATTCACTGTCTAAACACTTCAGTATCGTTAATGTGTTAGTATAAGACAGCACATAAGGATCTAAAAGGATCCCTATGAGCTGCCTAAATGAATGGAGAGGAGTGCATGAGGCTGATTGGTCAGCGTCATACACTCCTTTGTACAACGCCCACTTGGTCTAAAGCAGGGGTCTCAAGCACGCGGCCCGGAGTCTCGGAGCCGCTCTGCTCCGAGACTTTGGAATTCCCCGATATCGCTGTCCACATATGAACAGCGATGTCTGGGGCTTCCCCAGAGCCGGAGTCCTGGGCAGAGCGCTAGTACAGGCTATGCTCCGGGACTCTGTGGAATTCCCTGACATCGCTGCCCATATATGGACAGTGTGTCAGGGTCTTCCCCAGAGCGGAGTTCCGGGCAGAGCGCTAGTATCGGCTCTGCTCCGGGACTCTGTGGAATTCCCTGACATCGCTGCCCATATATGGACAGTGTGTCAGGGTCTTCCCCAGAACGGAGTCCCGGGCAGAGCGCTAGTATCGGCTCTGCTCCGGGACTCTGTGGAATTCCCTGACATCACTGCCCATATATGGACAGTGTGTCAGGGTCTTCCCCAGAGCGGAGTCCCGGGCAGAGCGCTAGTATAGGCCCTGCTCTGGGGAAGCCTCTGACATCGCTGTCCATACATCGACAATGATGTCAGGGGCTTCCCCAGAGCAGGAGTCCCAGTGATGTCAGGAACACAGCTGGAGTCCCAGGAAGAGCCTACTAGCGCTCTGCCCGGGACTCCAGCTCTGGGGTTGCCCCTGACATCTCTGTCCATATATGGACAGTGATGTCAGGAGCAGAGCTGGAATCCCAGGCTGTACTCACAACTCTACTATTACATCATGTAATTTACTCCAGTCACATCCAGAGCTGCACTCACAACTCTACTGTAACATCATGTACTATACTCCAGAGACATCCACAGCTACACTCACAACTCTACTGCAAGATCAGTAGATGCAGATGCAAACATCTTGTCTTATACTCCAAACAAATCCAGAGCTCCAGTCACAACTCTACTATTATATAATGTGCTATATATACTCCAGTCACATCCAGAGCTGCAGTGACAACTCTACTGTAACATCATGTCTTATACTCCAGCCACATCCAGAGCTGCAGTCATAACTCTACTGTAACATCATGTCCTATACTCCAGTCACATCCAGTGCTGCAGTCACAACTGTACTGTAACATCAGGTAGCATCTGCGGAGGGCACTGTGGCCTTATCTAGGGGTGTGTTGCATTATCTACAGAGGGCACAGCGGCAGCATCAACCGAGGGCACTGCGGCAGCATCCACCGAGGGCACTGCGGCAGCATCCACCGAGGGCACTGCGGCAGCATCCACCGAGGGCACTGCGGCAGCATCCACCGAGGGCACTGCGGCAGCATCCACCGAGGGCACTGCGGCAGCATCCTCATAGTCCTGACTTGAATGCCATTGAGATGCTTTGGCAAATCCTTAAAAGGCTATAAACACTTTTGAAGCCCAAATTTATATTTAATAAAACAATGTTTTATTTGATTTTAAACACCTTTTAAATTGTGTTTTATTTAAAAAAAAAAACTAAAAAAACAAAAAACTTTTGGAGATACAGCTTTTATGTATCATGTATGTATGTATAGAAGCTGTTTGCTTCCGTCCATCCATCCAAGTTCATGTGATCGTTATTAGCTGGATCCTGTGTGTCAGAGACATGAAGGACCAGCTTTCACCAGAGCAGTCAGTGCAGCCGACCTGATGGAATCAGCTTTGATTGAAGATACAGCTTTTATCTATACAATTTACATAAAAGCTGCATCTCAAAAAGATACAACAGTTATAAAACAAGAATTTATAAAACAAAAACAACTATAGAATTTATTAAATAAATTAGCTTCAAAAGTGTACATAGCCTTTAACCCCTTCGCGCACCCAGACGTGCCATTACGTCCAGGTGCGGGGGGTGATGTTTGGAGCGCGCTCCACATGCTGCGGGTGTCTGCTGTATTTTACAGCGGATACCCGGGACTAACAACTGGGAGCAGTGATCGCGCTGTTCCTGGCTGTTTAACCCCTCAAATGCTGCGTAAAAAAAATTGGTATCACTGCGTCCGTAAAAGTCTGAACTATTACGATGTAGTGTTATTTAATGCGCACGGTGAACGCCGTAAAAAATAAATATGTAAAACGCCAAAAATCACTGTTTTTTGGTCAACTTAGCCCTGAAAAAAATGTAATTAAAAGTGATCAAAATGTTCTACATACTAAATAATTGTACTGATAAAAACTATAGCTCGTCCCGCAAAAAATAAGCCCTCATACCATTCAAACGGTGAAAAACTAAAAAAGTTATAGCTCTCAGAATGTGGCGATACAAAACATTTTTTTTTTTTTAACAAAAAATGTATTATCAATAAAAGTAGTAAAATATATATATATATATATATATATATATATATATAAACTATATAAATTTGGTATCACCGTAATCGGATTGAGCCACAGAATACAGATAAGTTGACGTTTTTACCGCACGGTGTAAGCTATAAAAACGAGACACAAAAAACTATTGAGGAATCAGTTTTTCCAACTTCAGGCCGAAAATAAAAAAAATTGCAGTTTCCCAGTACATTATATAAAACTATAAATGCTACCAAAAGAAACTACAACTCGTCCCGCACATAATAAGCCCTCACACCTCTCCATTGACATAAAAATAAAAAAAGTTATGGCTCTTGGACACGGGAAGTGAAAAACAAAAATCAAAAATCAAAAAATGGCTTTGTCCCGAAGGGGTTAAAGTCTACCTATCACCTGAATAGGCGTAGCAGTTTTACTTGAAAATGTATTAGCTCCTTGAAAAAATTATATTTGTCTAATTACAGGTTATTAAAAAAATACCAAAAAAACCCCAAAACAAGTATATTTGAACTTTTTTTATGTGTATATAGCGGGTCCTGACGGGAGCCGGGTCCTAAACTTCCGGGTAGGGGTATCCCAGCACCTCCTATGTCTTCTTAAGATCCCCATGGCAGGATCCAAGGTCAGAACGCGAGATCTCGCTGGTTATCAAAAAGCGATAACTACTATATCCGTACCACACTTACTGGTCTTGCGTTCTGAGCCTGGACACTGCCGTGGGGGTTGCCAGGAGGACACAGGGAATACCAGGATACTTCTTACCCATGGAGTCGGGTCATCTACATAATGAAAGTACACATACCAAAAGATAGATTTACATGTTTTGTACTGACATATTTTGACAAATATAAGATGAGCTATGTACACCTTTGAAAAAGTTTTTTGTTTGTTTTTTAATAAAAATTTGTATCAGTGTGTTTGGTGCAACTTTCTAATTAGTTTTTATTAAAAAGTAATTTTTTACTTTTTGATATACAGCTGCTTTGTTTCCTGTAAACAGAGCAGCTGTATCTTGCGCTGAGGCCTCATGCACACGGCCGTGCCCGTAATCACTGTCCGTGAATGCGGGCACAGCCGGCTGTGGACAGTCACCCGCATTTTCAGCCTGTGCTCCCATACAAAGTAAAAGCACGCAGCGTATCCGCCCTGTGCGCCACAGGGAATTCCGGCCGAAAAAAAACGCACCAAATTGAGTGCGGTTTTTCAACAAGAGTGTCCGCTGCAGAAAACTGCACCAGAAAAAAAAAGCCTATACTTACGTAGCCATGGCGACATGTCCAGCCCATGCGAAACGTCATCCCAGGAGGCCAGCCTGGACGAAGAAACAGACTTCTGGGTAAGTATAAGATTTTTTTTCTTTTTCGGAGTTGCGTTTTTTGCGGCCGAATCGTTGCGACTCTGCCGCAAAAAAAACGCAACATCTGCTATTTGTTGTGGGTTTTACCTCCTCATTGAATTCAATGGGGAAATCCCGCAGAAAATAAGCAGCGTTTATGCAAATACAATTGACATGCTGCAGATGAAAAAAACACAATGCCTGTCAATGTCTGAGCTTTTTTTTTTCCGCTCAGCATTTATACAGCGTGTGTGTGTGTGTGTGCGTGTGTGTGTGTGTGAGCTTTGTTCAAATCTCATCCACTTTGCTGCTACTGTATTATGCTGTGGACTTTCCGCAACTAAATCTGTTGTGGAAAATCTGCAGTATTTACCTTATGTGTGAACTGACCCGTACAGCTCGATCCTGCCTGTCAGAGACACGTAAGATCTGCTGAGACTGAACCCGTCAGTGCGCTGACCTGACGGATTCAGGTCTAAGTAATCGATACAGTTGATCTATATCTGTATCTCAAAAAGTACAAATATTTTTTCATAAAAAAGTACTAGAAAGTTGCACCAATCACACCGATACACATTTTTATTAAAAGTAATTGTGGCGCCAAATGACAGTAAGACCAAAGCCTAAGACATCTCCTGCACACAACATAGTGCGCATTCATCCCAAGTGATCACTCGTGGAACGACCGTCTATCATGTTGGGAAACCATGTCATGATCGGCGAGATATTTGCATGTCTTTAGTGACACAGCCGGGTCCGAACATTTTCAATCTATGAGAATAAAGGGAGATTTGGTCTACCACAGATATTCCAACAGGTTTTAAAGTCCGTTTGTAGGATATGGAGCATTTCTCTACACGGCACGTAGATCACACATAGCCATACTGTGTATAGGAAGTTTGGGGGTCACTTTTCCAAAACAGTGGTGGATTTTTTTTATTCCGCACTAAAAGTACAGTAGATACAAGTGAACAGGGGGTTACGTTCAACATTCACATGTGCACATTTCCGAGCTTTTCATAGAAATTATAATATACAACATGCCATATGCATCATGGATTTCTTGCTGCACGCTTCCCCCATTGCCATGTGATAAATTAAATCTGAATGTTGATACATGAGTATATTTCTGGGTTCTGCAGTGAGCGTTTTCTGCAACATGTGAACACAGCCTAAGGCCTCCTACAAAACACCATATTACAGATCTGTGTGGTACGGGTCTATAATACAGTGCACATAGTATTCTAAGAGCCCATACTGCCCCTTGAAGCATTGCGACAGTGGCAGCCATATCCATGAGTCCTACGGCCCTGTTCACACTGAGTTTTTATTGCCGCGGTTTTCGCAGCGTTCTTCGGCCACTGCTATTGGGCGCCACCTTTCTCTGCCTCCCATTGATTTTAATGGGAGGTCAGAGGGGGTAACCGCAGTAAGAAAGAGAACGATGCTTTTTTTTACCGCACTACAAATGGTCATAAAAAACACTGAAAACCGCAGCAAAAAGCTGTGTGTGAGTCCAGCCTAAGGATCTCTGCAGGAGTAGCTAAAGCGAATTTACCTGTACACAAGAAACGCTCCATATCCCTGTAAGGCATAATTCACATCTGCATATGAAGCTCTGTTCGGGGCCTCCGCCGCAGAAGATACTGGAAACAATAGCGCAGCATGCTACGCTCTTATTTGGGGTAAAACCAATGGGTTCCGTCGCCGCAGGTGGTGTCCGTGGTGCAACGGAACCGTCGCTGCCGGTTATTCACTTGTTCTGCTCGAAGCAGAACAACGGAATAACAAACGCAGATCTGAACTAGGCCGATAGTTTCTGATGCCACGACGAGGGACGTTTGTTTACATGCAGTGGTCCATACATACAGGTCTATGTGCATCTCCTGTGTCATGGAACCTGCCGTATGTAAACCGCCATAAACAGCCACATTGCGTGAGTGAAGTGCCCGGGACGACATTAGAATCACTACACCAGGATATCGGCGCACATATAGTACTCCGGGAAAGCTGGGTGACAAACTGAGGGTGTCACCTATGGCAAATCTACCTAGTAATTCTGTGACCCATGTCCCTGCTACACAACTAGTCACATTACATGCTCAGGATTGTAGGAAAGCTGGGTGACAACTGTGATAGCTGTACTGATTGTCACCCAGCTTTCCCAGGAACAGATACAACTCAGAATATTTGTAGGATTTTTTTTGTAACATGACAGGAGAGACAGACTCAGGGGTCTCTTGGGGGGCAGCTCATGGATACTCTGGCCATGCTGTGTATCATACAGGACAGTGGTATGCGGTCGCTGGATATGATGGACAGGGCACACATGACAGAAATGGCAGCAGTGGTTCCCAGTCACACAGGACAATACACAGCTCACAGCCCTGTCCTCCCTGCTAAAAATATAACATGGACTAGGCCCTGCCACCCCGCACTCAAGTATCACCACTGCCCGGCTGTGAGACAAGCCCTCCGGTCAGTAGTTGTGTGCCGCCGCGGTATACTGGAGGCCTGGACAGCTGCAGGCCCCTGTGCACTGCACCGGCAGCAGGAAGGCCATAGCAGCAGCAGGCCCGGTGCTCTCACTCACCATGTTGGTGCTCGGCCTCCCGGTGAGTGTGAGTGGTGCTCTCCGCTCTCACGGGCTCTCTGCGATCTCGCTCATGCGCAATGATGCTGCGGCCTGCGGCACGTAGGGAGAGACCAGGCCGGCACAGGCAGGCACTCTACGCCGGGGACACACAGCCTGAGAGGCCGCTGCGACACAGGGGGCGGAGAGAGAGACTGCGGGGGAAAGAGATTGCCAGGGTGTAAGGACAGGGCAGAGTCAGTCATAGTGACCGCGTTTACATGCAGTGATATTATAGGTACCATCCATGGTGAATCCGACCATCAATGGAACAATTTACAGTGGAGAAGACAACAGTTACCATATTACTTGCGATCATTGTTCCCAATCCTATGGAAAATACCCTAACGTGTTAATAGCTTTACTACTACTGCCTGCCTATGTGGCACCACAGCAAATTTTCAGCATTACCATTTTTCTTGGCCTCAACGGTCTTAATCCTTTTAGGCCTCCTGCAGACGACCGTGCTTTTGCGGCCGCAATGTATCCACATTTTGGCGGATACACTGTGGACCCATTCTTTTCTATGGCCCCATGTACCCGACTGTAGTTTACACGGATCAGTGGCGGGGCAGCAAATCCGGAATGCAAAAATTTAGGACAAGTCGTTTTACGGTCTGGATTTGCGGATTCACCAGTACTTGTGAATTGTTGTGGATCCGCGAGTCCTGATGACACACAGATGCACAAGTGTTTTTTGCGGTCTAACGGACCTGTGGTGTTTGGGACGGCAAAACCAATACGGTCGTGAGCGTCAGGACTTAGGCCTCATGCACACGACCGTAGTGTTTTTCTGGTCCGCAAATTCCAGGACTGTGTTCCGTGAAATGTCCTCCGCAGTTCATCCGTATGTAATCCGCAGTTCATCCGTATGTAATCCGCAAATTGCGGATAAAAAAAAAAAGCCTAGGTAAAACAGGATGACGACAGAACTCATTCCCGGTCGTCGCCTAGCAACACTTCCGCAAACTGCGGTTGACACACGGAGGTGTACCCGCATTTTCCACGGGCCCATTGACTTCTGTCATTGAGACATATCAAAAGTTTGGATAGATGCGGGTCCGGGTACTGAGACCCCGACCGTTGCTGAAACAAAGGTGCAGAAGCGCTCAGCTGAGTGCACTGCACCTTTGGCTGTGATCGGCACTCCCTGTCAGGCTAAAGACAGCTCTCATAGACATTCTATGTATGCCGTCTTCAGACTGACAATGACCGCTGATCACAGCCAAAAGAGCAAAGTGCTCAGCAGTGGTGGCAGTGTTATAATCCGTGGGTATGTGGACCCAGTAGGCAGCACTGACGTAGCGGAGTAGCATCTGGCCAAACAACAGTCCTAGTACAATAGTACCTTAAATAGTCCAGACAGGATGGGTCAGCACAGATGAATTTGTAGACACCAGACGTGTATATCAGCTCAGGCAATGAGTAAAACGGCAGAGCCCTTTTTATAGTCCAGGGTGATCATGGGCTGATTACAGATCTTACTCGTGTGTGCACTGGCCCTTTAAGGCTGGACGCGCACGCACCCTACGGGAACCAGTGCAGCTATGCGGAGGTGAGTGCCGGCATCTCTCAGGAGGGAGATGCCGCCCGGCACTCACTCGTCCATGGCCGTGGCCATCGGGGGACAGGTAAGAACGACAGTCTGTGGCTGTGGACGTTACAGTATCCCGCCTCTTACACCCCCTCTTCTTGGGGCCAGAGCGAGAGAGGAACTTCTTAATGAGGGTAGGAGCATTGAGGTTCTCCTCTGGCTCCCAGGACCTGTCCCCTGGACCAAACCCCCTCCAATCCACCAAATAAAAAGTCCTACCCTCTTGCTGTCCAGGATCTCCTTCACCTCAAACACGTTAGATGAACCGCTGGGAACACTGCGGTACCACGAGTCTTACTATAGCGGTTTAGGACCACAGGCTTTAGGAGGGACACATGAAAGGAGTTGGGTATTCTGAGGGTAGGAGGCAGCCGAAGCTTATAGGAGACAGGGTATATTTGTTGTAGTATCTCAAAGGGTCCGAGGAACCTGGGAGCAAACTTGTAGAAAGGCACCTTTTAAACGGATATCAATACCTATAAGCTCCAAGCCAGACAGAAAACCTGTTTCAGCAATAACGTCCATATATATCAACACTGGAAATAGAATACCTATCAAGATATATATAGACCATAAATCTAGAATGTGAATCACCAATAGTACAAATATAGCACTAGCCAATATATCAAAAAATATCTTTATTAGAATATATAATAAAAACATATGTAGACCATCACAGAAAATATAAAAAGCAACACATAATAAAATGTCCTTTGCATCATTTCTTTAACCCCTTAATGACCGCCGGCAGTCACTAGTGGGCTTTATTCTGATGCAATAGCCTTTTCACGGCGCTGCATCAGAATAAGTAAACAGATCAGGGAGCTGTTAAATCTCCCTGCTCTCAGCTACCAGAGATAGCTGAGGGCTGGGGGCGTCCCTGCTCGAACGTGTGAGATCGATATTAGTATCGATCTTACCCGTTTAACCCCTCAGATGCGGTGCTCAATAGCGAGCACCACATCTGAGTGGTTTTGGAGTGAGGGAGGGAGCTCCCTCTCATCCCACTGACACCCGGCGATAAGATTGCCCAGTGTCTGTGTCTCCTATGGCAGCCGGGGGCCTAATAAAGACCCCCAGGTCTGCCTGTAGTGAATGCCTGCTAGGTCATGCCAGAGGCATGGCCTAGCAGATGCCTGTCCGTTTTAAACGGACAGGCAGTAATACACTGCAATACAGAAGTATTGCAGTGTAATATGCGCTAATAAAATCCCCTAGTAGGACTAGTAAAAAAGTAAAAAACAAGTTTAATAATGTTCATAAAAAAAATTGAAAACCCCACTTTTTCCCCTTACAAAATGCTTTACTATTAAAAAAAAAAAAAAAGTTACACATATTTGGTATCGCCGCATCCGGAACGACCCGACTATAAACCTATTACATTATTTAACCCGCACGGTGAACGCCGTAAAAAATAAAATAAAAAACAATGGAAAATTTTCTGTTTTCTGTGAATCCTGACTTAAACAAAATTTGATGAAAAGTGATCAAAAAGTTGCATCTACTCCAAAATGGTACCAATAAAAACTGCGTCACTCAAAAAAAAAAAAACCCTCATACAATTGCATTGGTGAAAAAATCCAAAAGTTACGGCTCTTCAAATATGGAGACACAAAAACAAATAATTTTGAAAAAAAAAGTGTTTTTACTGTGTAAGTAGTAAAACATACAAAATCTATATCAATTTGGTGTCGTTGCAATCGTAACAACCCGTTGAATAAAGTTATTATGTTATTTATACCACACGGTAAACGGCGTAAATTTAGGACGCGAAAAAGAGTGGTGAAATTTCAGGTTTTTCTCTATCCCCCCCAAAAAAAAAAGTTAATAAAAGTTAATCAATAAATAATATGTACCCCAAAATGATGCTATTAAAAAATACAACTTGTCCCGCAAAAAACAAGACTTTATACAGCTATGTCGACGCAAAAATAAAAAAGTTATAGCTCTTCGAATGTGACGATGGAAAAACGTAAAAAATGGCTTGGTCCTTAGGGCCCAGAATGCAAGCAGGGGGAAGGGGTTAATTTGGGTCCTGCAGTATCTATATATGTCCTGTCTATACAATACTTTTAATGTCAGTGCAGAATATGCTTGCTATATAGGTTTGTAACAGTTGTGGTTATTAATCCTTGAGTATCCTTGTGGGTGAATCGTGTGGTAATTATCCATCTAAAGGAGGTTGGCTTTTTCATCTTTGGCTATTGGTTGGTTCACTATTGGCGCTGTTGATTCTGTGACATGATGGCTTTCGCTGGATACAATTCAGAACTGGAAATGGATGTCCCTATACTCTATAGGTTCCAGCAGATGTGTGTTTATCAGTCTATGTGGTCTATTGTATTGTTATTTTTGGCCTTGGATTGCTGCAACATGTGATGTGGTCTATTGTATTCCTATTTTTGGGTTTGTAATATTGCAATATGTGATGTATTGGAGGTATATATATATATATATATTTATTTATTTTTTTCCCGTCAGCTTTTTCAAGGGTTCTCTTTCTTCTTTTGGGTAAAATATACTAACTATATATGCACTTTGAATATATATATCTAAAATTTAGTCTGTGGTCTATTTATGGCCATTTAAATTGTGTCATGCATAAATTACAGATATGGTGGATATCTACAGTGAAGGAAATAAGTATTTGATCCCTTGCTGATTTTGTAAGTTTGCCCACTGTCAAAGACATGAACAGTCTAGAATTTTTAGGCTAGGTTAATTTTACCAGTGAGAGATAGATTATATTAAAAAAAAAACATAAAATCACATAGTCAAAATTATATATATTTATTTGCATTGTGCACAGAGAAATAAGTATTTGATCCCTTTGGCAAACAAGACTTAATACTTGGTGGCAAAACCCTTGTTGGCAAGCACAGCAGTCAGACGTTTTTTGTAGTTGATAATGAGGTTTGCACACATGTTAGATGGAATTTTGGCCCACTCCTCTTTGCAGATCATCTGTAAATCATTAAGATTTCGAGTCTGTCGCTTGGCAACTCGGATCTTCAGCTCCCTCCATAAGTTTTCGATGGGATTAAGGTCTGGAGACTAGCTAGGCCACTCCATGACCTTAATGTGCTTCTTTTTGAGCCACTATATATATGTGTATTCAGTAACATTGAGGCATGAGTGGTGGCCTCGTATATTACATTTGTTACTTCATACACATATTATAATCTACAGGAGGTGGTTCTAATATTATATTTATCTATATATCTAATGGACTTTTTATAATGTCCATATTTTGTATATTATGTGGATTCTAATAAAATCTTTTTTTACAGAGGTGGAGGTTTGTATATTACGTTTTCTCTGGCACTTATCCACATGTGGTCACGTTTTGGGTGTTTTTTATATATATATTTTCTTTTGATTCACTTTAATAACTTTTAATTTTTACTTCATATTATTATTATATTTATATACTTTTTGTTACTATTTGGAGGATTCTCTGAATTGAGGATCCTCGATGTATTCATAATTAGTTATGATGATATATTTCTAAAAATATTATATTGATATAGATGATGTTTTTCCAATAGACTCATTTTCATATATGTGGTCTAATTAATTTTTATGTGTCCTCTGAAAATTCTGTAAAACCTCTATTTATATTTGTCTGTCATATATTGTGTTCCTCCATTATCTTTATCTATAGTGTTTGACATTTACGTTAGAGTTTAATATGTATACCATGGGCAAATTTTGCCCTTACGTAATATGGTCGTATGTATCTTTGTGCTATGTAGACGCCATCCTGCTCCACTCCTCCCGGCGCAGCGTGGAGACGTGGGTGCGCATGGATTTGTGTTGCCCGCCTCACTGCTGTTCCGGGATGACAAGATCATGGCGGCGCTGTGCTAATGGAATTAACTAGTATGCATTATCCTGGCAACTTTGCCCATTCTTAAAATGGCCGCAAGCATTTGTGTGTTGTGTATGCGCCGCCCTGCTTCCCCTTCCCTCCGGCGCCATGTGGTGACGCGAGCGCACATGAATATGTGTCCTCCTCCTCCCTGCTGTTCCGGGGGTATGTGATCATGGCGGCGCTGCATGTTTTTACATGGGGGCTGCTCACAAGGTATCTTAAACCAATATGACTCGTTTATACTACACCCTGTTGCGATACACAGGGTACTTTCTGATTGGAATATATGATTCTGTTCCTTCTATTTAAGCTCAAGACTCCTCACTGACCATTACCCCTTGAAAAAGCTGACGGCGAAACGTGCGTCGGGGTGTTTGGTTGTGGTCTGTGGCTTGTCTTATTGAGGGGCAAACATTAAAATATGGGTTGGTATTTGACATGATTTTGGATCTTTGACCATGTTTTCACTTCTTTACCTATACTCCCTATTCAGTGATAGTGTCTGTCTATATATTATACTGCCCCATCACATGTATGTGTAATGTGATGCATTGTGACCCCTCATACTACTACCACATTTTTATTATGTGTTGTTTTTTATATTTTGTGTGATGGTCTACATATGTTTTTATTAAATATTCTAATAAAGATATTTTTTTATATATTGTCTAGTGCTATATTTGTACTATTGGTGATTTACATTCTAGATATATTGTCTATATATGTCTTGATAATTATTCTACCTTTAAACGAATATTCCTAGAGGACAGCCAGACTTTCGTACCCGGCAGATACTGAAGCGGATCTCCTCTCCTAGTATCCGCCTTTCGCTTCATGTGATCACGATATGAAGAGGCAAACCATGCAAACGGAAGATGTGCTGGATGAAGAGATTCCCCAGCCGAGGAGCAGAAGGTAGGCACGTCAGCGGGATAAAATTAGCCATCTTCGAGAACCGGTCCACCACCACCCAGACCGTATTGCATCCTGCAGAGGAAGGAAGGTCAGTGACAAAGTCTATTGTGATATACTACCAGGGAGCATTGGGTACAGGCAGGGGTTGGAGCAGACCGCAGGCTTGGAGTGAGCAACTTTGTTGGAAGCATACACAGTGCAGGACAAGACAAAGTCCACAATATATTTGGGCAGCGTGGGCCACCAGAAATGACGGGCAATCAGATTTCCCAACGAACCTCTTGGGATCGCTCCCAGATCCTCATGTCAATCCGGGTGGCAAGAAGAATGAGGTCATCCAGGGTAGGTGGCAGATCACGAGCAGAAAGTTCGACATTAATCTCGGAATACAGTCCCTGCCAGAATGTAGCCACCAAGACCTCGTTGTTAAGGAAAAGCTCTGCCACCAGGGTGCGAAACTGAATGGCGTACTCGCACACGGAGATGTCTCCGGTCAGCAGTGATGCAGCTGCTGACGAGACTCGTCCAGGTTCCTCAAATACCATGCGAAAAGTCTGTAGGAAACACTGGAAGTCACGGGTCTCTGGTCCCTCACGCTCCCAGATAGGATTCGCCCATGCTAGGACCTTGCCAGTAAGAAGATGATGAAAGTGATCCTTGCGCCATCGGAAGGAAATGCTCTGGCATGTAGACTGAAGTGGATCTGGCACTGGTTCAGAAATCCCCTGCAGGTACTCCCTTCTCCGTCGTAGCGAGGAGGTAGTGGCAGCGAAAATCAGGATTCGGCATCGGTACTGAGAGGAGGTGTAGTAGGAGGAAAAGCAGGAGCAATAGGAACAGGTGCCGTAATGGCTGCAGCTTGCGCATCCAGTCGCTGTGCAATGGAGTTCACTGCGAGGAGGAGTTGGTCTTGACGTGACTGAAGGTCTCACAGGTCTGCCAGCATGGCTTGTGACGTCGTCATGGTCTCGGGTTGACCAGTGGGGTCCATGGCCTGAGCGTACTGTCACGATTCGTGGGTATTTGGACCCACTAGGCCGCACCGCCGTAGCAGAGTAGCAGCTGGCCAAACAACAGTCCTAGTACATAGTACCTTAAATAGTCCAGACAGTAATGGAGGCTCGGCATAGATGAATTTGTAGACACCAGACGTGTATATCAGCAGGCGTGACCGGTCGCAGAACTCGACTCCAACGGGTTAAGGCACAGAAACAGATATAGCACGGGATACAGGTAGCAGGGCACGGGAACAGGATAACACTAAGGGACGATTTGCTAAGACTAACATGGGTAAACACAACAATGCTCAGGCAATGAATAAAAGGGCAGAGCCCTTTTTATAGTCCAGGATGATCATGTAATGACGGGGTAGGGAGACAGACAGGTGAGCCCTAATCTACCCGTCCCTGCCTACTTGCACGGCCCCTCCTAGGCGACGGCGTACAACTGGGCGACGGTCCCTACGCTCAATATGTGCACGACAGACAAACAGACAAGGGTACACAGAAGCTAAGGGAAATGGGGCAGTTGCCCACGGCAAGACTGTGAGCAACAAGAGTAGTGAACGAGACGAGTCAAACCAGGAGTGTACGAGGTACCAAACGCAGAGCAGGAGCGTAGTCAGTAAAGCCAGGGTCAAAAATGAAGCAAGGTCAACAATGGTAGCAGGAGCAGCAGGGCCAGGAAACAGGAAAGATCACAGGCAGAGACAAGTAGGAAATTAAGGTATAAATAGACCGAGGGCGGGAGCTAGAACCGTCTGGCCAGGCTGTGATAGGTTCTCCCACTCCTGAGCCTACCAGCCTGAGTGGTAGGAGATCGAGTCACTCTATCAGACTTAGGAGCAGGTGCATACTGATTAACCAAGCTGTGTCTGGCAGATCCTTGACAGATCATGGGCTAATTACAGATCTTACTCATGTGTGTGCACTGTACCTTTAAGGCCGGACGCAAGCACGCGCACACTATGGGAACCAGTGCAGCGATGCGGAAGTGAGTGTCGGCAGTCCCAATTGAGAAAATATCTATAAATAATCACATACAGAAATTCTTCCAACAGTCTTCTTTGTTGGTGTTTATATCTTCAATAGACAAATAAAAACAGAATGCTTCAATCATTTCCAAGTGACAGCCATGACTAAGAACAGGGCAAGTGTTCGAAACGCGTAGGCTCCAATACCACTTACCTTAAACTGCCTCGTCACTGCATCCGTTTGTTTGTTCTATTTTATCATTTCATTACAATAAAAATGGGAACTCTCCGTGTTTTTCCATTGTTACCTACCGTGGACCGTCGCGGAGATCCGGGCGAAATTGGAGTGCTGGACGTAGTACTGGTAAGCTGGAGGTTTCCTCCCCCTGTTTTTTTTTTTTTTTTTGAAAGAAGGATAAGCTGACGGAATTATGAAGATTGCTGTCCATATTGGTTGGTAACAGCGGGGATCAGATTACAGTCACTATCAGGAGTCCTGTCACAACCTCCATCAGTAAATATGACTATGTGAATGTCAATAGGAAGATGGGCTCCTCCAAAACATGAGAAAGTGAGAGGAACAAGTTGACTCATGCCTTGGACAGTTATAAGCTTGCATCATAGCCCCCACATATTGGCTCCATGTTTTCTTGGCATCATCAAGAAGAGTGGCTAATAAGTTAAGTAGGGTACAGTTAAATCGCTCAGGAAGAGCATCGCTTTCTGGTTGGTAAGAGGTGGTACGACTCGTGTTAATGTTTAGCAATTGCAACTCTTCTTTAATGAGACAGCTTTCAAAATCTCGCACCTGATCAAAATGCATTTCATTTGGCTATCCATAATGTATAAAAAACTTCTCCCACAGGATTTTAGCTACATTCGCTGCCCTCTGGTCTTTTGTGGGATATATCTGGGCAGAGCGAGTGTAGTGGTCACTCACAATTAACACATTTCTCACCCACTGTTGCCATTGTCAATGCACAAAAAGTCCATGCACACTAAGTCCATTGGAACAGAACTTTTCAAGTTCTCCATAGTCAGCTCTGGTAGGCAGAGTTTTCCATTAAAGACAACTCATACATTTCCTACAATGGTCAGCAAAAGTGTCTCTCATTTGTGGCCAAAACAAAATCTGCCATATCAGTCTAAATGTTTTATTAATTCCTAAATGCCCATGATTATCATGGAGACGTCTTAAATCGGTTTGTATGAGGGCTTGTGGAAGAACTATCTGCCTTTTCCCAGGATGATCGTGGAACAACTGAACTTGGTAAAGAAGTCCATTAACCCCTTAGTGACCACCAATATGTCTTTTTACGGCGGCCCAGTCTAAGTCCTGCACGGGTGTCCCGTGCAGGGTGGAGCCGGGGCTCGGCTGTCTAATGAAAGCTGGGCACCTGCTCCAATGCCCGCGATCGAGGTTTAACCTGCTAAATGCCGCGATCAATAGCGACCACGGAATTTAACTTGTTTACAGAGGGAGTGAGCTCTCTCTGTCACCCATCGGCGGCCCGCAAATGCAATCGCAGGCCTCCGATGGGTGTCATGTCAGCCGGGGGCCTGATAAAAGCCCCCAGGTCTGCCCTCGGCATATGCCTATTAGGACGTGCCAGTGACAAGCAATAATGCTCTGGTATACTAAGTATACCAAAGCATTATAGCAGTGATCTGAAGATCGCACAGTAAAGTCCCCTAGTGGGACTAAAAAAAAAAGTAAGTAATGTGAAATAAAAATTATTCATAAAAATTACAGGAACAAAATAAATAAATCATTTTTATCCATAAAAACTGGTTTTATTTAGTAAAAGTGTAAAAAAATAAATAAAAGTACATATTTATGTATCGCCGCGACCGTAATGACTCAAACAATAAAGTTAATATGTAATTTAAGCCGCAAAGTGAACACCGTAAAAAAAAAACGCAAAAAACTGGTGAAATTTCTATTTTTTTTCATTGCCCCCCAAAAAAGTCATAATAAAAGTTAATCAATAAGTCCCATGCACCCCAAACCAGTACCAATCAAAACTACGTCTCGTCCCGCAAAAAACAAGCCCAAAACACTACATTGAAGGAAAAATAAAAAAATTACGGCTCTTGGAAAGCAACGATGCAAGAACAAGTAATTTTAGTTCAAAAATGTTTTTATTGTGCAAAAGTCGTAAAACATAAAAAAAACCTATACATATGTGGTATCGTCGTAATCGTACCGACCCATAGAATAAAGGTAACGTGAACGGCGTCAATTTAAAACGCATAGAACAATCGTGGAATTTCAGTTTTTTTTGTATTCCCCCCAAAAAAAAGTTAATAAAAGTTAATCATAAAATTATATGTACCCAAAAATGGTGCCATTAAAAAGTATAACTAATCCAGCAAAAAACAAGTCCTCATACAGCTATGTCTACGTAAAAATAAAAAAGTTATAGCTCTTTGAATGTGACTATAGAAAATCGAAAAAAATTGGCATCTAGTTTTGCAGTAGTCAGAATATAGGTAAGTGGATTATTGTCGGTCCTTAGCTCAAACTGCACACCATGTAAATACTTGTGTAACTTATCCACAATAGCCCATTTTAGAGCTAAAAATAAAAATTTGTGTACAGGGTAATTTTTTTTCTGCCGGACCAAGACTTCGGCTAATATAAGCTAAAGGCCATTTTTTTCATGGGTATTCCGGATGAAGACTGTATGGCTTTATGGATTTTAATAGGCGAACACTGGGGACCCTGTAAGACTTTTCTTGAGATGTAGAAAAGCATCCTCCCATGTAGAAATTAATCTTTCATTAAAAGGAATATTTTTGTTGGTATTAGTAGCAAGGGTTTCTTTTAGTCGATCATTAAGAGGCCTTGACATTTTGGAGTGCCCTTATTGAAATGGCGGTAATGACCCCAAATTTCCAAGAACGATCTTAGTTTAGTCAAGCTGGTAGAACGTAGCCTTTTTACCACTGCCTCCACTTTGGCAGGATCCGTTGCTACTCCCTATGCCGAAACAATGTGTCCCACAAAATTTACAGATGAAAGTGCAACCTTACATTTATCAAGGGAAAGTTTCAAGCCATCTTTTCTCATATGATCAAGTACTTTGAGTAGTCTCCGATCATGCTTTTCAAGAGTGGAGCCAAAAACAATAATGTCATCCAAATAGACAATGCACTCTCTAAAGCAAAGCTTTCCCAGCATCTGATCCAATAATAGTTAAAGGTAGCTAGTGCTCCAGTGGTTCCTTGAGGCATGCGAGCAAACTGGAAAAAACCTCAAGGGCAGATAAAACTATCTTTTCTTGATCTTCTTCACTCGTGTTTTCCTGATAATACCCAGATCTTAAAGAGGCTCTGTCACCAGTTTAATACTTCCCTATCTCCTACCTAATCTAATAGGCGCTGTGTTGTAGATAACTAATGTTTTGTTTTTTTTAAAAACGTTTATTAACGACCAAGTTCTGGTCATTTTTAGATTTATGCTAATTTTCCTAAATGCCCAACTAGGCTTTTTTTTTTCATATCACCAAGTGGGCGTTGTAAAGAAAAGCGTATGTACACCACCATTTTTCTTTCTTACTATCACAACTGGCTTTGAGGTTCTACAATTCTTTCTTTATCTTTCATCTTTTGTAAACCATTCCGCACATCCACCAAATCTCTAGGAGGTATACATCGAGAGCAGTCTCTGAAAGGGGTGTTATCGCCTAGGCAAATACTGCGATGAGTGCTCCTAGTACATCCCATATCCTCAGTAGAAAACACGTCTCTGTATTCTTTGAGTTGTTCACTCAACTTCTATATATGATCTGGTGGACTGGCAGCAGAATATTACGACAATATCCATTTTTGGACGATTAAAACAAGTCTTTTCTTTCAGGAATTATTTCCTAACCATTCTTTACAGCTTCTTTAGGTCAGTCTCTAACAAGAAGAAACTGCCATTGGCTCCATGTAAAATTTCTAAATAAACTCTTAAAAATGTCACTCCCCCTGGTGGAAGTTCCACTGAACGGCAGGTGTTTCCCACACATCCTCCAGGCAACTCTGGGGCAAAAGTTTGGCAGACATTCTGAAGTTCAGGAGCTATAGGCTATGCTATACAGATACTAAGGAGACCCTAGCAGTTGGCAGATATGTATTAGATATAGAAAAAACCAAATGTGCCTGAGGCACACTGAAAATCAATTTCCCAACTGCTAATCAGTGTAATTAAAATATAACTTTTATTATTTTTGCCATTAAAGATGTCCAAGGGGACATAACATTCAGCACGAACAGTTAAAATTACTAGCCAGTATTGCTTTAGCGCACGCTTGTTTCCATTCGATCTGCATGTATTGCCAGACGGAGTGTAAGGTACTCAGATTGCAGAGTGTCAGGTCGGCAGCTGCAGACTGCCGAGCTTTAGTGGATAGGATGTGGTATGCGTGTTTAGGATTGCCAAGCAAGCTAGGCTCTTTAAAATTATAAATTTAGCCCCCCCGACATGTTTCGCTGTCAACACAGCGTCCTCAGGGGATCAAAACGGGGCTAGTGAGCGCGCGTATGGATTGTCAAACCCTTTAAAGATTTCGATTTGCATCACACAAGATTCACCTGTGTGGGAACGAATAGGAGCTCTGTACAGAAGACGAGCCTCCATGGTAGAAGATTGGCATATGCGTCAACCAATGTGGGAGCCGTATGTATGACAAATTGGGATGCGCCGAGTGCGCATGGGCACTAGAGTCACAACTGGACTTAGACATTTTTCTGGGTTAACCACTGTCAACGGCGCCTGCGCACACGAGACCTGTATGGTCTTAGCCGATATCAACATTATCAGTGATATGTGCGCATGTCTAGGCTCTTAGAAAAAGAGCACTAGATGAGTCCCCGTAATAGAGACTTGACATAAGTTTAGTCATTATGGACAACGTATAGATGGCCAATTAGAGTGCGAGATAAACGCATTGGCACTATGGTCACGGCCAGACTTAGTCAGTTTTTTATATATATATATATATATATATACATATTAGAGATTTGACTGGCTTGACAGCGCATGCGTATATCGAACCCGGCTGGACTTAGCCGGTTTTGGCATGTATGAAGATTTATAAGTGCATGTCTAGTTTCTAGTTAGATTCGGGAGAAATCAATAGGGCGCGCTTGCGCACCCGAGTCTAGAGGGGACTTAGACAGTGTTTTGGATAACGATCTGGGTATGTTAGGGACGCAGAAGTCCCATATTCACAGTTAGACTCAAGTTAAGAGCTCCGGACGTAAGGATTTAGTGCGCATGTCTGGGCACTCAGAGGATACAGCAGCAGAGATTGTTCCTATCGAAAGGTGAGTATTACAGTATATGTATATGTTGTCCACACTGCAAGTTAACCCATAGAATAGGTCATTATGCAAAAGGACATGGCTCAACTACAATCTAAGCATTTCCGCAACAGAGGAGCAGCGATCCCACAGAATACATTGAATCGCTGCGGCTTAAAAAGCCACACTGCAGGTCCATTATTTTTGCAGCGTGTGGATGAGATTTGTTCAAATCTCATCCACTCGGCTGCGACTAATACGCTGCGGATTTTCCACAATAAAATGTGTTGCATAAAATCTGCAGTGTTCATGCCTAGTGTGTTCCTACCCTAAGGCCGGATTTACACAAGCGTGTGCTTTTTGCGCGCGCAAAAATGTGGCGTTTTGCGCATGCAAAAGGTCCATAACAGCTCCGTGTGTCAGCAGCGTATGATGCGTGGCTGCATGATTTTCACGCAGCCGCCATCATTATGACACTATGTTTGTAGCACGTGGTGCTTTTCTGTTTTCATTCATAGTTTATACTGCTGCGGAAGTGCTGGGCGTGATTTTCACGCACCCATTGACTTCAATGGGTGCGTGATGCGTGAACAATGCACAAATATCGGACATGTCGTGAGTTTTACGCAGCGGACACACGCTGCATGAAAATCACCGACAATCTGCACGGCCCAATAGAGTAACATAGGTCCGTGCGAGGCGCGTGAAAATCACGCACGTTGCACGGATGTATTACACGTTCGTCTGAATAAGCCCTAACAATAAGGCCCAGTTCACAGAGTTTTTGGGCCTTGATATTGACTCGGACACTGCGTCAGAATCAGCACCAAACAACTCCCATTGATTTAATCTGAAATCAATGGGAGCCAGTCGCGGAAAAAAGAAAAAGCAGCACGTCCTTTCTTGCCGCGGTTCTGCCTCTGACCTCCCATCGAAATCAATGGGAGGCAGAAAATGCATTTTTCGCTGCGTTTTTTGTCTGCCGTCCTCAATCGCCGCGGGCAAAAAACGCGGCAAGATAGTGTGGGCAGGTCAAAATCTGCCTCAAAATTCGGTGCGCGGTTCCAGGCGGTCGCCGGTGCGCTTGCGCGGGAGTTTGCGGGTGCGCGCGATCGGTCGCACGGGCGGCGGTGTTTGACGGCCCCCATGACGACCCCCATGCTACCCAGGGCCGCCATCAGGGGGGGTATTAGGGATACTGATGTGAGAGGCCCGGCCAAACCTAATTGAAAGGGGGGCCCGCAGCTCATGACATTCTTTTGGTGAAAAAAACGGGCCCCATTGCAGGGGCCTGTTTTTTTTCTACCAAAGGCAAGTCGCGGCAGTTTGCCGGGCCCCCCTTTCAATTAGGTTTGGCCGGGCCTCTCACATCAGTACCCCTAATACCTCCCCTGATGGCGGCCCTGGGTAGCATGATATAGTGCTGGACGGAGTACCGTTAACAGGCGGTGCCACGGTAGGGGGGCCAAGAAAATTTAGCTGTAGGGGGCCCTGAAATTCCTGATGGCGGCCCCGAGTAGAGCTATAGGGATGTGGTCCAACCACAGAACAATCCCTGTAGAGTATTGTATGAAGAGGAAAAGCGTAACTATCAGCCAAGAAAAAATCCACATGGGAAGAAGATGGATAAAAGATGGATAAAAGTCCCTCATCAGAGATTCTCTTAGATGGAGAATCACTCTGCCTGTTCGGCGTGGTGGAATCCAGGTCACTTTCCATCATGACATTAAAATCGCCTGCGGTAATTAGGCGGTATTGTTTCACCTCATTACCTTTAAAAAGTCATTTGTAGAAAAAGCGCCTCTGCCTTAAGTTCGGGGAGTAGGCATTAACAATTGTGTAGGTGATCATGTGTATATCACACAACAGAATCAAGTAGCAGCCCATGTGGTCGGATATAACGGATTTAAGTGTGAAGGCCACAAAATATTTAACCACTTTAAGCACGCCTCTCCTTTTAGCATTAGAAGAGGACATGTAAATATGAGGGTAGGCTTTATTGTTACATGTGTTTCTTGTATCAGCAACACATCGCATTTTAATTTACAGGCTTCTTTCCATGACAATTGTCTGCTAAAGTGTAGTCTAAGTCCATGAGCATTAAAGGGGTTGTCCGAGATAACATAATATTTTAAATAACACCATTAAATCATTTAAGTTAAAAAAATAAATAAAATACATTTGTAATATACTTACGTTTTCCAAAGTGGCCCCGTTTCCAGATCCTGCCGTCGGGAACTTGATTGTTGATGTCTCTCTCTGCTCCGGCTCTGCCGCTTTGTTGATCTTGAATTCTTGCCGGATACACGACACGTCACTTGTGACGTGGTGTATATTGGCTTGTTCTGTTGTAACGCGCATGCGCGGCCCCTGCTGTTATCTCGAGAACAGCAGGGACCGCAAGAACAGCAGTGACAGCGCATGCGCGTTACTGCATGTGAAGCAGAAGAAGCCGATCTACACCACATGACAAGTGACGTGTCGTATACCATCCGAGGTCTCTCTGGTGCGAGACCATGTGATCGGGATACGACACGACAGTGGAGGCAGCCGAAAAGGTGACGTCAGCGCTCAAGTGACCAGAAGGAAGAAGCAGCCAGAGCGGAGAACAGAATCAAGATTGCACAGGTAAGTATATTATGCAATTTTTAATATGTGTAATGTATTTCTAAATGTACTTAAAAAAAAAATCTCAGACAACCCCTTTAATTGAAGAAATAGTTACAGGGCATAGCGACTCAGAAAGAGGACTGTCCAGACGCTACAACACTAGAGCGTGCAAATAATGACATGTATAGGAGGCATATGCGCACAGTATAAAACAAAATGCAGTCATGCAGGCGAAATAGGAAAGAACATCAATAAAAAGTAGGGGAGCACCACACAGTGATGTAAGAGAAACAAAAAATGTTTATTAAAACCTGATGCACTAGTACACCATACCCTCATGGGAGAGAGAAAAAAAAAAAAAAAGAATATAGGTCAATAAGTTATGCTCTTTGGAATCTAAAAATAACTAAGCAAACCTGACTGTACAGAAAGTAGTTCAAGTATTATTTCCTGAAGATCCAACCGTGGATCAATTTTCTGCAAAACTCAACGATGTTGAGGATCTTGAGCGTGGAAGTTAAGAGCTTGATGGAGTGATGTTCTAGTTCTTCGAAAGGCTCTGGCCTTCTTCCATGGAGTTGACCACTGTCATGGCTTTGTTTCTGAGATCAGAAAGTTCATCAGAAAGCCTCACTTGTACTTTATGCTGGAGTTCCAAAAAGCTTGAGTAACTGGAAAGATCTGTTTTCTGGCTTGTAGCGTGGTCGCTGAGAGATCTGGATACAATGCAATTTTCGCATATTTGATCAGGGAGAGAGCCCCTTTTGCAAGCCTCAAACATCATTTGCTCCTTAGGCTGAATGCACACGTTGAGTATTACATGTGGAGTTGCCGAGCGTATTTTCATGCGGCAAATCCGCAGCGTAATACAGTACCAGCAAAGTAAATGAGATTTCAAGAACTCTCATCTACACGGTGCAGATTTTTTTTCTGCGCGTAAATTGACCTGCCATCCGTATTTTAAAGTCTGCAGCATGTCAATTTATCCTGCGTTTCCGATTGAAAATTGTATCGAACTAGTTTTAAAGAAAACTTAGCAAAATACAAAAGCATAAAACTGCACCTATTTCCGCATCAAAATGTAAATACTGCACCTAAAACCGCATTTAAAAAAAACAACGCACTATTATGTGCGATTTCAGCTGCGAAATTACATGCGTACACCTGTGGTTTTGGTGCGGATTTTCTGCATCAAATTATGCAAAGTCTGCATGTAGCTTTAATGCAATAAAAATATACGGTTGCCAAAATGTCCCTAGGAACATTATCCGGAGCGGACTTCGGTTTTGGGCTACGATGGGCCCGGTCAATGGTCAGATCCAGATCCGATAACGCTGGGAATGGGGTTTCAATCAGAAGTTTGAGATATTCAGTAATTTCTTGTGTAAATATCTCCTCCAGTACACCTTTGACAAACCATAGGACATATTCCTCCAGAGCGCAGTGTGCATCTAGCTCAGGGGTAGGCAACCTTTTGTGTACAGCATGCAGATAAAAAAAAACAAAAAACCCAAGGATGAATTACTCAGTGTGCCATGCAAAACATAAAAGTGATAAAAGACAAACTGTTACCATGTTTGGGGCATAAACCAATTAATCAGTTAATTAAAGGCTGTGGAAACGTGAACACTTTTTTTTTTTACTAAAACAATGTGTTATAGTGTTTACTGCAACTTTGTGATTTGTCTTTATTAAAAACGTTTACTTTTTGAGATATAACTTCTATGTATCCTGAATACATAGAAGATGCACCTTGCTCTAAAACCCGAATCCGTCAGATCAGTGGGAGAGGTGGCTTTGGTGACGGCGGGTCCTGCATGTCTGGGACACACAGGATTCACATGTTATCGATCACATCTAAATTATGAAGTGGTGCTGCATTGTGTGCTTGCCATGTGTTCAGCAGCGACAAACACAATAAATCACTTCTTTCTCACCTGGTGATCTGCGCCATCAAGATCATAATAAAGCGTAGTTCTCTCTCCTGTGTTCAGTGCCGTCAAACACGCAACAGCGCTGGACTTTGGGAGAGGGAAGTGTGCCAGCAAACCATGCACTACCGGCTGGCTGTGGCACAGGTTGCTGATCCTTGTATTAGCTCATTGTGAGCGGTAGAGAATTCTGCCATCTTACATTCCAAAAGATCCTCTCTGGAACCAAGAACATCTATATTTATTTGTTTGAAGCGAATGCACCTGTGTGGAGATCTGTTGGGAAACATTATTCTGTAACAGGACCAACATATTTTAAGGGTATTTTTGGTCGTAGGTAAAGAGACAGATGGAAGGTTCTCAAGATTGGATGCCCCTTGAAATTGTTGTCTAGCTTATCCTCCTCTCCGCGGGAGTGTGCATTTTTTTAATAACAGGCCCCTTGCTTTTTAAGTTGGCATGTACTTCCTTTTCTAAGATTATGAGATGCTGTCATGGCAGAGGGAGAAGCAGGGGGAAGAGATGAATGTTCCCATTTAGGAAGTAGAACCAGGAGACTAGTTGGGCACCTCTACCCCAACCGTGCATTTGGTCTCTGCTCCATCTTAATTAGGGCCTACAGCCCAGAAGTAGGCCTTCAGTTTCCTTGGTCCTGCAGCTTTTCCTTTTTTTATGGCCATAATGCCCAGTAAAATGGCAGCTTGACCATGTAGCTCAACCGGAACCCATTTGATTAGAAAGGTGCACTTGCACTTCTATTCCAGGAATTTTTATACTGCCATTCATTAGGCTGGACAGCTAAACATGGCACTTTTATATATTTTTTTATGTACACTATGTTTGCTTTGCACGTTTTCATGTCACTTGGATTTGTCATGGTGATTTGCCCTTATGTGTGCATCCTTGAAGTCTAGGTCTATAATCAGGTTACACACCCCTCTGCAACCCTCTTCCTTCTTTTGGGGAGCCAAACTTAGATTTTTGGGGTAGATGTATGGGCAACAGCCTATGCAAATGCCAGAGCACATATGGGTTAAACTGAAGCCTTCGATGAGGGGAGGCTTCTGATCCCTGACCCTTGCAGTGCCTCCTGGCTTAGAGGGTCGGGAAATCGGTCAAGGGCCCTTCTCCTTTTGGACAGGGCTTTCAAATCCAAGTAAGCAATTTTGTGGCAATTGGGCGCAATCTTTGTCTTTGAATAAAAAAAATAAAAAAATAAATGCTGCCAGGAATTCTTTTTCATTGGCGCATAAAAACAATATACAGTCTGTCACACCCAGGGTCAGGCAGATGCATGGTGTGTAGCGTAGCGTGTTTTATTGTTAAAGCGCTATTTTATCCATATATTTTGTGAGTATAATAAAGAGCTTCCTTTTACTTAAGAATTATTGCGGCTTCTCACAGGGCTTCATTTACTAGTTGCAGCTCTAGAATTTTTTTTGCATACATACGCCAACCAACTGCACTTAAAGCTGCGGCATCTCTTTTGAGATTGCATTTAGCGGCTCCTGGAACGGCTAATAAGAATTGGAAGCCAAGGAATACTGTTCTTCTGCAATACCGCAACATAGACTACGACAGCGACACATTTACTTCGTGTGGAGGAAAGGAGATAGTTTGCACGGGGTTCCGTTTTTTTGTCCAATTATGAAACCAAACGTTGCGCAGTGAGACTGCATGTGCGCTAGGCATAATACATTGTATCAGTTTTTTCTAATGCCCTGAGCTAATATGTTGAAATAAGGAAATCAGTTAGTGTTACAAATTAATAGTGCTTTTATTCTTGGTTTCCGTTGGTAACACAGTATATCACATCTATAAATTAATAGCCAATATCATCATAAATCTTGTAATAACACAAGAGGAGGATATTTCATGGAAATTATTCTGAATCCGTTTCTTCTTCAAACTCAACAAGTGGAGCGTGCCTGCTGGCTTGGACGCCTTCTTTGAAGTAAACTTTTTTGATGGTGCCAGCTTTGGGTGCTCTTATTGTGTGCTGTGAAAAAAATATAAATATTTTTAAGAGAAAATGTGTATTTCAGTGTAGCAAAATAGCAATGGCAATAGAGCTAAGACCTATTCATTCTTAGTCATTCACAATTAGATATATAAACTTTGTGCTGTAAAGAGTGAAGACTGAACTTACTAAACTACTGAATTCAATGGCCCACATTTATTAGTGATGTCTTTTGCACCAGTGAGATTGGAGAGGATGGTTGGCAGAAATGATGCCTACTTTATTAGAAGGTGCTCGCCTCTTGATATATCTGGTGAGTTTGGAATTGTCTGACCGATTGAATTTCTTTTATAGGCCTGCTATGGGCAGCAGTACACTTGCGCCACTAACCTTTACCTTTGATAAAAGAGAGTCTAAAATTACATTTACAGCTCGACCATGTTTGCTTTCCTTGCCAGTTTCCTTTTTTCGAGTGAAAAGACAAATGTTGCAAATTGGACTCAATTTTAGATGCAGCTTTTAACCTGTAATATTCTTTCCAAAATCAGGCATAAACTAAATGTGGGCCAATGTCTTCACAACTACCTGCACGAGCGATTATACTAACTCTTCTGTTTATCACGTGTGTGCAACCTGACCATTTTAGAAAGAGTCCAAACTAGACAAGTCCATTTAGGACTGACTACATAAACAGGTGAAAAGTACAGAAAAGTAATACTAAAAGCTAAACTTACCCTACTACTAAAGCACAAATATACACGTGTCGACAACAAGATACATTAACTTATATTACACAATTTATATCTATGAAGTCTTATAAAAGATATGCAGTGTAGGAAAGCCGCTACAATGATATGGATTTTGATGCGGATAACTTTCAGCTGCGTAAGTGGACTGTCAAGTCAACGATTAAATCCGTAATATCTACCTCCATTTTCATAGCAATCATGACCATCAGAGGATCTCCAGCTTCAACTTTATCACCAGTTTTTACAAACACCTGCAAACAAATAGAAAATATTAAATAGATGACATAAAAATGAGCTGCACATGCAGTATAGTTTCCCTATCAATACTGTGCTTTAGGCTCGTCATGGCTGTAGTGTATTATGGGACCATGACAGCTATGCCAGATCTGTTTTCTAATTGATACCAGCGAAGTTTATTATACAAGGACATTACCTTTTCTATAGTTCCAGTCATTGGTGCTGTCGCCCCTCCTTGGCTACCTGATGTGCTCACTTCTGACAGAAATTTTGGAACTGGTATACCCAGCTGCACACTACCATCCTGCAGGATGAGGAGGACAAGAGTGTTACAGTATGTATATAAGCATTTATTTTCCATATCTGGTCTTGGCCCACTGCATTACGCTCCATACAAAGCTTAAACCCATAAAGGTTACCTCTAATATAGAATAAATGGTTTGTTCTGCTCAAACTTGAATAATGGTGACTGCTATTTTAGCACAGCGAATCTGTATTTACACCATGCAGTATAAATAATATTTAAACTTTATTTTACTATGCCTTGACGATCACCAAAATGTACTATGATGTCCTATTGCGATTAAGAGACCTACATCCACTTGCAGGAAGGGGTTAAAACAGCTTTGTTATAGGAATAGAAACGACAACTACATCCATAGATTTTTTTTTTCTAAATTCTATTATCGTACCGAACCAATGGGTCAGTAAAAGTGTCATTTCTTTATTAGAATTACAGTTTCAATGAGAAAAATCATTAAATTGTCAATAGTTGAATTTAGTCCTGACACTTTATTTGATGTAAACACAATGGGTAGTCATGGTGACAGGAGACGCCAAGACTTTAGACCACAGCTTCCCTCTATTGCACACCCCGGGGTTTTTTCTGTGTGTTCTGCATGTACAGAACAAAATTGGATCAGACGACTGGAGAGGTAAACAATTTACAATGCATTATTAATAAATATAGAGCCAGACTACAAACTAGTCGTGTTACCATTGAGAAAAGATGTATATTGTGATCAATGATGATAAGCTTGGATTTTCTAAATGTGCCATCAACTGAGCATTTCAGATAAGTAACATCTCCCTCATTCACAAGTTCTCCAGAAACTTTCAAGACTCTGTCATGAATCTGCAACACAAACACAGTAAAACTTAAATTAATATGCGTCTAATGGCTATATCATGAGACGAGTAGCTAGATTTGCTTAGAAATACCACAGTTAGATAAACAATATTGCTTAGTCGTGAAGGTTAAAAGGGACCTGTGGAGGGTTATTCTCCCAGGAGACATGTTGTTACTCAGGTTATAGCATATAATACAGGAGGCTTAATGTACAGTGTACAAAACAAATAAATATACTCAGCACTTCTGCTTCTAAGAGCACTTCCATGTACAATATATTTTAATAGTAAGGCCCTATTCACACGTCTCAGATTTTGTCAAAATCCGGGTGAAATCAGCCTCCCATTGGTTACAATGAGAAATTTGCGTCTGCGCAGATGTTGCAGAAATTTTCCGCGCAGATTTAAAGTCTGCATCAATAAATATGTCACTTATTGACAAGGAAAATGAGTCAGATTTTCACACGTGAATTAGCCCTATTGAATATAAACACACGCAGATTTGAGTCAGATTTCCATAAAATCCAAGTTTGCTTTTTCTGCCTTAAATAAGAGACGCATGAACATATCCTAAACAATCCTTATTGTATTTTCTATTAAATTGAAACAGTTAAAATAAAATATGAAATAGGTAAAAACAGAAAATAAAGGCTCTTTAGTTACCTGTATATCATATGATCCATCATGATTATAAGAGATTTTCATGTCCACTTCTGAAAAAGACAATATATAATAACTAAGCAATTCATAAGCGGACAGGCGCTAGATTATCCGATACTTTGGATTGGATTGTAAGGGTAGAGACTAGAGAGCCTTTAGGAAGAAACCCCAAAACAAAATTTGAACACAACGTATGGTGGAATAAGGCCATATTTATATTTCGTTCTTGGTATATGTTTGAGATATATACCTAACACATCCATAGGCTTTAATAAACCCAGCGTATTCCAAAAGCATACATTTGGGTGGTATACCTCATCCATACCTTTTTCACACAGATTTTAAAACATAGTTTACTATACCGTGCAGCTTAAATTTTTTATCCAACCATATGGCATACAGACACATACACAGGAGCATTATTTTTGGCGCATTTGTTGAGATTTTTCCAACTTACAGTATGTTCCGAATCTAAAGAAATAACGAGATGTGAACAGGGCCTGTGTTTTGTAATCATGCCATAATTGCCTTTTTTTTTAGTCTGGACATGTGAAATTCTACATTATACTTCAGTTCAATGCTCGAAACAAGTGCCAGATTATCAAACTCTGGATTATTGGATGATGGATTAAAGAAATTTCACTGCACATAGATAATTATGAATAATAATACTAAACCCAAACCACTTACTTTTTTCTCCATCCATCAAGGAAAGGTTCCTGGTATACAGAACATTTATTCGTCTGCCACTGCTAGATGCAAATGGAGAGAATCTATCTACAAAATGAAAAGTTGGGATGTTATTGGTGGTGTCAGCTAAACAAATGGTCATGCATGAGCCAGCAGGCTTTCAGAGTGTAACTTCCAGACTGTAACCAGTGATAGGAAAATGTTGTGAATACATATACTGCAAACCGCAGATACAGTTACTAGTGTCAACCATGTTAGAACCCAGTGGTATGAACCCAGAAGGGGTAAATTCCATATACCTATGTGTTTTACAGCATTCTACTGCATACCATGGTGGGGGTAGCCATGGGGAATGAAATATATGAAATAATTCCATAGCAAACTTCTGTAACCTCGAAGTAAAGCAGAAAAGAACAAAATGATGGCAAACCTTCCCACTGTAGATTAAACTCATTGGTTAAGAGCTGCTCCTTCAGAACAAGACCCAGCGCAGCCTGGCACAGCATGTCATTGGAGGCTTCTTTCTTAGCAGGAAATAGTTCATTATAATGCTGGGGGATAAAATTAGTATGCACATCTCCTGCTTCAAACGCGGGGTGTCCAGACAGGCTGAGAAGGAAATCAATATTGGTGCTCAGGCCCACAATCTGAAGAAAAAAAAACAAAAAAAAAAAAACAACAGCGAAAACCAATTATTGTTTTTCTTTTGTCAAGAAAAACTAGATAACAGACAGGGATTACATATCTCAATTGCTGAATGCAATGCAATATATTGTTTCTGCCATTCGTATATATACAGTTAGGTCCAGAATTATTTGGACAGTGACAAGTTTTGGCATTTTAACTGTTTACCATAACATACTGAATATACAGTTATATAAACTAATATGGGCTTAAAGTGCAGACTTTCAGCTTTAATTTGGGCGTATTCACTTCCTAATTTGAGGAAGGGTTTAGGAATTACAGCTCTTTAATATGTAGCTGCCTCTTTTACAAGTGACCAATGGTAATTAGACAATTATCTCAAAAGCTATTTAATGGTTTGCATGGGCTATTCCCTCGTTAATCCATCATCAATTAAGCAGGTAAAAGGTCTGGAGTTTATTCCAGGTGTGGCATTTGCGTTTGGAAGCTGTTGCTGTGAATCCACAACATGAGGTCAAAGGAGCTCTCAATGCAAGTGAAACAGACCATCGTTAGGCTGAAAAAAAATTAAGAAATCCATCAGAGAGCAAAATTTTAGGAGTGGCCAAATCAACAGTTTGGTACATTCTTGAAAAAAATAGAGCGCACTGGTGATCTCGTGAACTCCAAAAGGCTTGGACGCCCACGGAATACAACAGTGGTGGATGATCGCAGAAACCTTTCCATGGTGACGAAAAAACCCCTTCACAACATCTACCCAAGTGAAGAACACTCTCCTGGAAGTAGGTGTATCAGTATCTAAGTCTACCATAAAGAGAAGACTTCATGGGAGCAAATACAGAGGGTTCACCACAAGGTGCAAACCATTAATCAGCCTCAAAAATAGAAAGGCCAGATTAGACTTTGCCAAACAACATGTAAAGAAGCCGCCCAGTTCTGGAACTAAGATAAACCTGTACCAGAATGATGAGGAAGAAAGTATGGAGAAGGCTTGGAATGGCTCATAATCCCACAATCCAAAGCAGACCACATCCTCTGTAAAACATGGTGGAGGCAGTGCGATGGCATGGGCATGCATGGCTGCCAAAGGCACTGGGTCACTAGTGTTTATTGATGATGTGACTGAAGACAGAAGCAGCCGGATGAATTCTGAAGTGTTCAGGGATATACTTTCTGCTCAGATTCAACCAAATGCAGCAAGGTTGATTGGACGTCGCTAAACAGTACAGATAGAGAGTGACCCAAAACATACTGTGAAAACAACAGGAGTTTAAGGCAAAGAAGTGGAATATTCTGCAATGCTCAAGTCAATCACGAGATCTTAACCCGATCGAGCATGCATTTCACTTGCTTAACACCTTAATGACAAGGCCCATTCTGGCCTTGAGGACAGAACTATTTTTTTTAGATTTCCCTCTTTGCATCCCGACGCTCATAACTTTTTTTTATTTTTTGTACGACGTAGTTGAATGAGACTTTGTATTTTGCGGGACGAGTTGTACTTTATATAGGTACCATTTTTGGTACAAATACATTATCGTTGGATTTATACAAATTGTTATTTTGGCAAAAATGTAAAAAAAAAACAAAAAACAAAAAAAAACACCAGTTCCACTGCAGTTTAATTATTTTATTTTTTTACACCATACACCGAGCATAAATAACATTTGTTGTACAGGTTGTTATGGTCATGTATTTGTGTATATATATATATCAGGAAATATGGTCAGACAGCCCTGGGGTCCTTCAATGGACCCTAGGCTGTCTGGCCATACAAGTTATGGGCTTTCATCGCGTCACAGGGATTTTCTGTGATGCGATCAAAGGGCAGTTCCCCCTCCTCTTATTTACTTTGAATACCATAATCAGCTTTGATCTCGCCATTCAAGGGGTTAACGGTGGAGAGAAGAGCTCTCTCTTCTCTCCACCGTTAGAGAGGTGCTGCGGCTGTGTATTACAGCTGTTACCCCGCACCTGATGGCGCGCGGACACGGCTGTACCCGCCACTCAGGACAAGCAGTCTCGTCCTGTGTCGGCAAGTAGTTAAGACAAAACTTAAGGCAGAAAGACCGACAAACAAGCAACAACTGAGGACAGCTGCAGTAAAGGCCTGGCAAAGCATCACAAAGGAGGAAACCCAGCGTTTGGTGATGTCCATGGGTTTCAGACTTCAGGTAGTCATTGCATGCAAAGGATTCTCTACAAAGTATTAAAAAAAAACATTTTATTTATGGTAATGTTAATTTGACTAATTACTTTTGTGCCCCTGAAATGAGGAGGCTGTGTAGAGAAATGGTTGCAATTCCGAAACGTTTCACAGGATGTTTTTGTTCAAACACTTGAATTAAACCTGAAAGTCTACACTTCAATTGCATCTCAGTTGCTTCATTTTAATTCCAATGTGGTGGCATGCAGAGCCCGAATCATGAAGATTGTGTCACTGTCCAAATAATTCTGGACCTAACTGTATTTATTCACAAAAAGAGATGCCGTAACAATTGGCCTCCCCATTTGAATCATTACAAAAGGTCAGCTTTTATGAAAAAAAGAAGGCCACTATTACTGCTAAAAACTAAACGCTTGGGAGAAAGTTCACCTTTCAGAAGGACAATGGGGAAGATCTATCAAAAGTGGTGCAAAAGGAAAAGTGCAGCAATGGCAACCAGGTTGCTGCTTTCCTTTTACAAATGAGACCAGTTTTGTTACATCTCCCCTAATGACTAAGTACAAGGCCAAAGCAATGCAGGATTGTTTGAACAACAAAAAGGTGAATGTACGTCAATGGCCACTTCAAGGTTCCGATCTCAATCCAACCAAGAATCGGTGACACTTTAGAATTGCAGCATCATTCAACCAAACAACAACCTAAAACAAATCTAGACCGAAAGGGTGAAAATAACTCCCAAATGGCGTGCAAAACTGGTAGGAACGTACCCCAAACAACTTGTATTGTAGCAAAAAAATGGTTCTACCAAGTACTAGTCTAAAAAAGGTTCAATACTGCAACAATTTTCTTTGACAAATAGTGAATTGTGAGTTTGGAAATTTACTTTAATACAGTTTTGCAATAAAAAAAAAAATGGATATATGACCATGTTATACAGTGAGTTCTGTAATGTGCCATCCTGTCAATGTCGCTGACTTTGAACGGAGCAATGCTCATTTCAAAGGGTAACGCCAGCCATACACATGAAATAAGTGTAAGTGAAATGGCCAAATGTGTATGTTTATTTCGATGGGCTTTCCTCCTGTGGGAACAAAGGATCAGGCATGGCAAAATTCAACATACCTGATCCTTTTTTTCTCTGACACCTGCCATTGGGGAAGAGTCGAGAGGTTCCATACACATTAATCATAAGCAAACCCTCTGAAATTGGAAGGTTCGGCTTATTTTTATTTTTTTAATACGTATGGGCGTCTCAAGTGGAAAAAAGGATGCCAGTATTGTCAAGCTTGTCACCATAAACTAGCAGCATAGTATATCAGATAGTTTATAAAGAGAATTGTAGTGTTTAGCATGTAGCTGAGAAATATATACATAGGGTATAAATGGATCTACTCTTTATACCAAGAGCTGTAATTTACAGCGCTGTGAAAAAGTATTTTCCCCTCACTCGATTTATTTATTTTTGCTAATTTGTCACATATAAAAGTTTCAGGCCATACAACTAGTTTTAACATAAGATAAAGACAACATGAGTAATCACAAAATGTAACTTTTAAATGATCATTCCATTTATTGAGGATAAAGATTTTTTTCAAAACCTACTGTACATCACCCGACGTGAAAGTGTATTTTCCCCTCTTTAGCCTAATAACTGGTTGTGCCACTTTCGACAATAACAACTGCAATCAAATGTTTGCGATAACTCGTGATGAGTCTTACATCTCTATGGAGGAATTTTCTTTGCAGATTTTTTTTTATTCAACTACACTGGGGGGGGGGGGGGGGGTTGAGCATGACCTGCCCGTTTAAGGTCTTGCTGCAGCATTTCAATTGGATTCAAGTCAGCACCCTCCAAAACCGTAATTTTATTTATTTTGAGCTATTAAGCTTTCTTGGGTGCTTCGGATTATTGTCCTGCTGCATAACCCAACTGCGCTTGAGCTTTAAGTCATAAACTGGCGGATGGACATTCTCCTTCATGATTTTATGATAGAACAAAATTCATGATTTCATCAATTATGATGGTCCTGCAGAAGTAAAGCAGCCGGGACCATCATACTACCATTAATCTCTTTAGAACGTGGCATCATGTGCTGCTTTTTGAGACCTTCTAGTCTGCTTTACATTGCCAGACAGGTTCTTTCTAAGCGATGTTTAGATTGAACAGGTCTGGCAGTGATCATGCCTGGGTGCGGCTAGTGAAATTAAACTTAATTGTCAGTTGAATTTGGAAAATTGGTTGATTTAGTTTAGGGAGAAATTACTTTTTCACATAGGGCCAGAAAGGACTGAACAGCATTTTTCCTTCAATAAATTAAAACATCATTTAAAAACAGTATTTTGTGTTAACTTGGGTTATCTTTATCTAAATATCAAAAGTGCAGCACCATTTTCCTGCAGCCACAGACAATGGAATTAATAAAATGACTAATATTGACATTATGGGCAAAAGCTTACAGGTGTTCTCTGGAACCTAAACATTGATTCACTATCCTTAGAATAGGCCATCAAGAAATCATTCTAAGACCAATGAAGGAATTGTATGCTCCTACGAGCGTCCTCTTCATTGTTTACATAGACACGGTAGATGGTCTGTATGGGCGGCTGTGCCCGGTAGCACAGTTCAGTCCCAGTCACCGATCAAACATTGATGGCGGAGTTCAATGTATGACAGTATGCAGTAAGTTCCTATTCTCCCACTAATGGTAACTGCAGGAAGCCAGCATGTTGTCTTTTTAATGCAATAGTGGATATGAGTTGCTCACCTTTGATGCAAACAACGAGGACATCCGAGTGCAATATTTCTATTCAACCCCCCCAAAAGAATCGTATAATCAAATATCAATCAAACAATACCTGCTCTCTAGGCTTCCTAATATCTTACTAAATATTGTAAGGAAGTCTAGAGAGCAGGTATTTGTTTGATTGATAGGTTCTCTTTTAAAGCAATATCTATGCAGGGAATTTGGAGATCTAACAGAAAAACAAAGTTCAGATCGCTATAGATATATTAAGAAATATATCAGCACAGAATTTTGGACCTAAAAATGACAATGATAAAATGCAGTTATTCACTAAGGCCCCATGCACACGAATGTAAAAACGGCCATAATAACGGCCTGTAATCACGGGCCCATAGACTTCTATTGGCCACGGGTACCTCCCCGTATGCTTATTTGTCCTATTACATGTCCTATTTCAGGCCGTAATAACTGCATGGGCAGGCCCATAGAAGTCTATGGGGCGCCTGTAATTACGGGTGGCTACGTGTGCACCCGTAATTACGGGAGCGTTGCTAGGCGACGTCAGGGGATAGTCACTGTCCAGGGTGCTGAAAGAGTTAACTGATCGGCAGTAACTCTTTCAGCACCCGGGACAGTGACTACCGCTGGAGTTAATAGTATTAAAAGTTAACTTACCTGCTTCTTCCTCCAGTCCGGCCTCCCGGGATGACGTTTCATGCCATGTGACCGCTGCAGCCAATCACAGGCCAATCACAGGCTGCAGCGGTCACATGGACTGCCGCGTCATCCAGGCAGGTCAGACTGGATGTCAAAAGAGGGACGCATCACCAAGACAACGGCCGGGGTACGTATGAACTTATTTTACTTTAAATCGCTGCGGAAACTCTGCCCGAAAGGGCTGCCCCTTCCCTCTATTCAGAACTGATAGAGAGAAGGGGCTGCCGATTAGTGCAGAGAAAACGGGTCCGTAAATACGGGTGAAACACTGGTGACACCGGACCCGTGGTGGAATACAGGTCGAATACGTGTGACCAAAGGACCCGTATTTACAGGTGGAAAAAAATACGTTCGTGTGCATGAGGCCTAAGCCATGAAAAGTTAACGCATGTATTTAATCAGGACAAGAGTGCGGAATATGAAATTTCCCAACAACCCTGGAGTTTATAATTGGATCCCTCCCTTTGGCGAAAGAGCGATATTGACAATTTTATATAATGACATTACTATTACCAGAATTTAAAGCCTTTGTTCACCTTTGAACACCATAAAAAGTTTAGTAAATTGTAAATATAATAATAATTATAATTAGCATAACGGCTATAGACTAGGAGAGGGCTATATGTGGTTGGAATAAATGCAGTCTGGGTTCCAGCGGGGTGCCCCCACCAAATTCTTTACCCAGGAGCCTCCACTAACCTTAATGTGGATGCCTGGTGTAAAAACTACACATCCCAAAATGCAAATCACCAGAGCCAGCTCCATGCAAACCTTGAGGCAGCAAGGACTGCTGGGTGGATTTTAGCTGTGAAGAATCTTTGAAGCTCCAAACTGTACAATATATTCCAGGTGTGGTCTGGTAACATAACGAGGTAAAACAGATTTTTAGGACAATGATTTACTTACATTGTACTGCTGCAAGCAAAACTTTAACTTGGTCAGCGCCGCTTGACGATCATTTGCCCACACAACTAATTTGGCAATCATGGGATCGTAATGTACAGAGACTTCATCACCTTTTAATTATGAACACAGAAAACAGCACAACATTGAGGTTTAAGACATGGATAAAAAAAAAACTCTGAGAATAGGTTGTACAAGCGGCACAATTTTTCATGTTTTACATGTAAGGCCCTCTGCACACGACTGTGCCCGTAATCGCGGTCCGCGATTACAGGCACGGTTGGCGACAGCCACCCGCACTCGCGGGCCGTACTCCCATATAAAGGGAGTACGGTCCGTATATGGGAGCATGGTCCGTAAAAAGCAGAAAATAGGACATGTCATATCTTTTGTGAAGCCTTTCTACAGCAATGAAATGAATGGGTCTGCAGTTACGGACTAAAATTACGGACGAATTCTACTGTCGTGTGCATGGGGCCTAATAAAGTAAATGCATTGTATTTGTTTTTGATAATCTGCAATATTTTTCAGCATAACATTGATCCATAGGATAAGCCATGAATGTGTGTCATCTGTGGGGGTCAGTCTCCCACCAATCAGCAGAACGAAGGGGCAACGGAACTGTAGTATCTGACACATCGCCGTTCTTGTACATGTGGATATGACTGGTACTTCAGCTCAGTCTTAGCAATGCCCCAATAATGCCCTATTCACACAGAGAAACAGTGTAGGAAACCGCACCAAAAAACGGCCAAAATTGCCCTCCATTGATTTCAATGGGAGGCGGAGGAAAAAGAAGCATCATGCCCTTTCATCTCTGACCTCCCATTGACATCAATGGGAGGCAGAGAAAGCGGTTTTTGGTTTTTTTTGCCCGCGGCACACAATGGCCGCGGCTGAAAAAAACGCAGTACAGAGAGTTCAGGCAGATCAAAATCTGCCTCAAAATTCTGTCAGGGAACAGGGCCTTAAGAGGATCTGTCACTAGTTTATTAATGCCCTATCTCCTAACTAATCTAGCAGGCGCGGATAACCACAGTGTAAAATGTGTTTCAAAGTGTTTATTTGCAAAGTTATGAGCTTTTTTCTAAATATGCTAATTTGTTTATACTTGCCAAATGGGAGGTAACTCTTTGTTTTCTCTGTGGGCGGTGTAATGTTTTCTGTATGTTCAATCAGCATCATACAGTTCTGATCGTCGCAGCCCAGTGTGATCTCAGCTTCAATTGCGAGATCACAGTGTGTTGTCCCCCCTGAATGGGGCTGTGTAGTTTACTGCAGTTCTACTGATCGGTGGAGGCCCTGGGTACATAGTCTTCACAGACTACATACTGATAGCTTATCCGAAGGATGACTTTAATGTTCTATTCCTAAAAACCCTTTGAGTACTCTCCTATATGTTTTTATGTATTTTATTTTTTAAAGGGCACATAAAACAATTCAAGAAATTAATCACCTTGTCTAACTCCGGTCTCAATGCGTGTAGAAATGTCCGCTGGTGGAGTAGAGAGATGGAGGAGTGGGCCGGCCCCTGGCATGAAGTTATTATTAGGATCTTCTGCATATATTCTAGCTTCAAATGCATGACCATCCAAAGTGATTTCCTCCTGAGTCATAGGAATCCTTTCCCCAGCAGCCACCTGTAAGAGCACTATCAATATGTAATGGGTGTAGAAATACATTATAATTATTGGACATTATACTACATCATACAAAATGTTTTTATCCGACTTTCAATAATGTTCAGGTTTGTAAAGCCCAATTATTCAATAACTAAAATTTTTTAATAAAAATGGTATTCATAACACTCTGCAATAATGATGGCTCTTGAAGCTAAACTATTTGCAACATATTTACTAAGATGCAATACATTTATGCAGCTACATCTCACTATAACTGAATGAGATAACTAATACATTGCCTGCTCTAGATGACAGCAATTATTTGTTACAGAACACAGAGGACCACATGTATTAATAAACACTTGCAGACGTTGATTTCAGTGAGGCCGGACAGCAAATGCAGCCCGTATATTGACAAGTCCTATTTTTTGGGCGGTCCGGCCAATGCACCGACCATGGAAACCACGGTGGTGTGCATGGGCCCATAGAAATGAATGGGTCCGCAATTCATCCGCATTTTTGCAGATGAATTGCGGACGCAAAAAGACGTTTGTGTGCATGAGGCCTAAGAAGCACACCCCTTGGTAAATAAGCAGTGCTGGAATGGACAACAGGGGGAGACTGGTACTTTCTACTACTAGACTGTAGTGTGTCACTTTCCTCTGCCTACTACTTCTATAGGTTTTATTTGTGGAAGTTTAACGGCTGGTAACCATGAGGCCACAAGGCCATATAGACGTACCAGTGCAATAAAATGAATCTTTATCAAGAAGGAGTAAAGTAAAGAGCATGTATGAAGCTATCGAGAATAGAAGTAGACATCAAGAGTGAATAGTTGGTGGAGGAACGGAGCATGTGAAGCAAAAGGACAATTCTAAGGACAGCCTAAGGCTCGATTTACACTTTCGTCATGGTTTCTGCTTATAACGGAAACCACAACACACAGCCGGAACCATCCCATGACAGATGCCAGCAGAGCCCGACAGACCCGATTGACTTACAATGGGGTCCGTCGACCTCCGGCCAAGGTGTCCGCCATTTTGAAGGCATGTACAACTGAGGAGCCTCCAAATTAAAGGTGAACACAGCCTAACAAGTATTTTCTTTTACGCTTTTTATGTACACTTTGCTTTTGCAATCTAGCTGGAGAAGTAAATATGTCTAAGATATTACAAATAACTTACACAGTATGCAATGCTATGTAAAGAAGACTGAAGTTCACCAGCTCAGCCTAATCTTGGTCACAACCTGATCTGTGCACTTCCTAATAACCTGGAGGCCGTTATAAAGGGATAATGGGCTCAGAACAATATTTTACACCAGTAAAAAGCAAAGCGTGGTCTATACAGCAACAATACTGGATTTCATCTATAGAACATCATGTGTGACTCACCCGCAGTTGCCACTCCACAAGGTCAGTTCCAGTGATCATTTCTGTGACGGGGTGCTCCACTTGCAGGCGTGTGTTCATCTCCATGAAGTAAAAATTGTGCTTTGAATCCATAATAAATTCCACTGTTCCTAAAAACATGATTTAAGGCAATTGTAGTAGAAACTGGGGATAACCATTTTGTATTTCTTGTTATGTTTCTGCCAAGGAGTTGGTAGAAGAGTAATCCCTTATAACCGTGTCATTGGCTATGTGCGTTTCCAAAAGTAGTTGCCATTTGTAAGACTAATGAAGTCCATGAGTGTCAAGAGGAAAACCGAGTTTCTGAGCAATAGCCCCAGAACTTTCCTTCATACAAGTCTGTAGAAGTATATGCCTCCCATCGTGGTAAGGATTCACACTAGAAAATGCAGGAAATTTTATAAAAATCTAATATATACAGTTCCCAGTATCCCATGCTTGGTGAGCAAAATACATTATTACATCAGCCCTAAGGCATTACCACAGCCCCTCTAAACTCTCCACTAACAGAATACAGGTTTCATATGGTGCCTGTATTCTGCTAAACACAAAACACTATGAAAAGACAAGTAGTTGGTGGGCAAATATACAATGACCAGAAAAACTAATTGCCAAAAGGGAAAGAAGGCCCTGTTTTCCAACTACCTATTTAGGTACAAACATTTTTTGTTAAAACATAACTTTTATTTTCTCATTGAGACTGCCATTAACGAACCACATACAGTTAAAACAGTCTATACTAACTGACAGTGAGTAGATTAAGGCTGAATGCCTAGATGGTGCTATTATAGTGACAAATTTACTATCTAAGTCAGCGGCTACAGTCCGCTGCATATTCATGTTTCGCTACAGATGTAGCGTCTTCAGGGGTACTTGGCCCCAATACCCATAGACACACTACAGGTGAAGAGAAACACATCGGGGGCTATCTTAGTTTTACAACAAGCTGCTGACGTTTCTACCCAGTACCTTTTGCTCTATCATTCAATGAACGTGCAGCGGACTGCACATTCATTGATTGATACATTGGTCACTAATCTAATCACGGTCAGTTAGTATTGATTATTTTAACTGTATATGGTTCGTTAATGTCACTCTGAATGAGAAAATAAAAAGTTATGTTTTAACAAAAAATATTTGTACCTTATTAGGTATTTGGAAAACAGGACTTTCTTTGCCTTTTGGCAATTGGTTTTTTTGGTAATTGTATTCTGCTAAAGGCCCCAGGGATAGCAACCAAGATATTTGGTTTACTGCTCTTCCTTGTTACCCAAATCACTCCCACTAGTAAATATTTAAAATAAGTGAACTTTGTCTTTAAGCACATATTTTGCATATAAGAATGACATTTATGGCTCGTATAATCTGCCATTTCAGATAATCATTCTTAAACCTCTGGGAGCCCCATCTTTATTAGGAGAACGATGGTTCGCTGACCACCATGTAGCTACAGAAGGCAGCAGCAGCTGAAAAGAGTGGTTTCCATAACTTCCATAGACTACAATGAAGAAAGCCACTAATATGCACCACCAGCTCTCCCCTTCTTCTCCATGTTTACTGGCTTCACTGCTAAACAGGGGTGACCTGATCACCATTCCCTCACCGATCAGATGTTTATGACATGTCCTATGGATACGCCATAAATGTCCATAATTTACCCCTTTGCGACCTTCCATACATTAAATCAAAAGCAGTAGCCAAAGTTTTCTAATTGTGTTATTTATTTAATGTTCTATGAACATAAAATCCTCTTTAACCCCTTAAAGAGTCTCTGTCACCACATTATAAGTGCCCTATCTCCTACATAAGGAGATGGGCGCTGTAATGTAGGTGACAGTAATGCTTTTTATTTAAAATCTCACAAGATTACCGAGGTAAACGAGATTTTGTTTCCCTTGCTGTAAATCTCACAGAAAAGATTCAGAAGTGTCAGGATTCTGAGTACACATGACGTCCAGGCTGGATGGTCATGTGTATTCATTATCAGGACACTGGATTAACGTTAATCAAGCAGAATCGCTGTGTATGTGGCTGCAGATCATGTTCTAGTAAGAACGCGATTCTGCTGTCTAAATGAATGGAGAGGAGTGCATGATGCTGATTGGTCAGCGTCATGCACTCCTCTGTACAACGCCCACTTGGTCGAAAGTAAAAATACGCCCACTTGGGCATTAAGAAAGCTCATTAGCATAAACCAAAATCGCTCCTAACGTTCTGAAAATAGATCGTTTTTTTAAATAAAAAGCATTACGGTCACCTACATTATAGCGCCAATCTCCTTATGTAAGAGATAGGGCACTTATAGTGTGGTGACAGAGCCTCTTTAAGGACACGGCCAATTTTGGCCTTGAGGACAGAGCAATTTTTTTTACATTTCCCTCTTTGCATCCCGACGCTCATAACTCTTATTTTTTGTACGACGTAGTTGTATGAGACTTTGTTTTTTGCGGGACGAGTTGTACTTTATGTAGGTACCATTTTTTGGTACAAACACATTATCGTTTAATTTCTATAAATTTTTATTTTGGCAAAAATGCAGAAAAAAAGCAGTTGCGCAGCAGTTTTAATATTTATTTTTTTACGCCATACACCGATCATCATAAATAATGTTATACATTTGTTGTACAGGTGGTTACGGTCGTGGCGATTCCAAATATGTCTATATTATTTCATGTTTTGGGACTTATATTTTAAAAAGTTTATTATAAAAAATTTGTGTTTCTGTGTATTTTTTTTAATTCTTATTTATTTACCATTATTTTTTTTTTACATTTATTTAACTTTTTTTTTTAATCCCATAAAGGGATTTATCATTTTAATTTTTATTTTGTAACTGCAATGTACTGGCATAGATCTATATGCCAGTACATTAGCCTGTTACTGATTGTACACAGGCAGTTGTTAGGGCATACCTCAGTACGCCCTAACAACAGGAAATATGTTCAGACAGCCCTGGGGTCCTTCAATGGACCCTGGGCTGTCCGGCCATATGAGTTGTGGGCTTTGATCGCGTCACAGTTATCTTCTGTGACGTGATCAATGTGCAGTCCCCCCTCTTTGAACGCAGCGATCTGCTTTCATCGCAGCGTTCAAAGGGTTAACGGTGGAGAAATGATGTTTCTCTCCTCTCCGCTGTCAGAGCGGGGCCGTGGCTGTGTATTACAGCCGTTGCCCCGCTCTCGATCGCACGCAGAGACGCGCACAGACGGCTGTCACACAGGACGAGTATGCTCGTCCTAATGCGCGAAGTGCTCGCCGCTCAGGACGAGCATACTCGTCCTGTGTCGGCAACCAGTTAAAGGAGTACTATACTTCATCAATGTGTGATCAGTGGCAGTTCAATCGCTGGGACCTCATTATCACAAGAAGAAGTTTCAACAGATACAATGTGGGTCTCATCAGTGCGCATTGTCTGGTATTGCAGCTTAACCTATTCACTGGAATGGGGCTGAGATGCAATACCAGACAGTACACAGAAAATTATGATACTGTATCTAGTAAACCTCCATAGGAACAATGGCGCTCTACCAGGTCAGACTCCCACTCACTGCATATTGATGTCAAATCTAGGCGATATACCATTAATGTTGAAAACTACAGAACCCTTTTAAGATATATACATCTGTTGGCATACATAAAGACATACCTGCGCCTACATAGTTAACTGCTTTTGCAGCTCTCACAGCGGCTTCTCCAAGTTTCCTCCTCACTTCAGGACTAATTCCAGGCTAAAGAGAATTGAATTTAGACAAAACATTTTTCATCGATGGCAGGGATTATGCACCCTCTATGCGCGCGCGCGCGCACACACACACACACACACACACACACACACACACACACACAATCTTTATAAAATGTAAACTTCTAAAACAGATCCATCTTGTATCCTGTAAACTCAAAACACATTGTAAAATTTATGGCAAATCCTCAGGATAGGCTATCAATATCTGATCGATGGGGTCCGGCTCTCGGAACCCTCACCTATTAACTGTTTAAAGGGGCCATGGAGGGCGCTGCTTCCCCATAATTTCTAACACATGTACTGCACAACGCGGTCATATTTTTAGAAGCTGTGCACAGTGTTACCGCTTTATAGTATTACAGCGCCGTGGCCCCTTCAAACGGCTGACCGGCAGTCAACCCACACCAATCACATATTGGCATATCCTGAAGATAACCCCTTTAAATGTGCACTAACTTTAAGAACATATGCTAATCTAATAGGATACCGAATTTATATCAACTTTGTAATTTGGTTATTGTCAAAACGTAGTCGTTTTATCTGTGCAAATTCTGTGTGAAGTTACGGTCACTAGGTGTCTCCCTTCCCGTTATCTGCTGTCCACCTACTGTTGTCAAGCAAAATCCATTTCTAGTTACAGCGGATAGGAGACTGACTGCAGGAAGTGGGGGGCTTCTCTGCCAAAGCACACTCCAGTGTCTTCACACCTGCCCATAGGAGGAAGAGGGAGGCCCATATAAGTCTATGCGGGGAGCAGAGGGAGAGAGACACACACACTGCTGCCCATAGAAGCCTATGGAGATGGAAGGGGAAGCAGACTCTGCTGCCAATAGAAGTCTATGGAGTGTGGAATATTCAGCTACACTGCTTAGTACTGGTATATAATGTGCTCTATGATGATTCCGCTTCTAAGGGTGTGCTACAGAGAGACAGTGGACCAGGATGTTCTCTGCTCTGTGTATGCTGTGTATGGGAGACATGATAGCAGTTAGACTCTGCTAGCTAAGGGAAACTGAGAATTAGAGAGAGAGCCTCCAATGGGGAAAACTGCCATACACAAGTCATATAACGGCCAGATATAGTGTTAGGGTATGTGCACACATAAAATAAAAAATGTCTCAAAATACGGAGCGGTTTTTAAGGGATATCAGCTTCTGATGTTCAGACATTTTTTAATCAAAGTTGCGTTTTTCGCTGCATTTTAACGGCCGTTTTTGGAGCTGTTTTTCTATAGTTTTGAAAAACAGCCGCGTAAAAAATGCCCCGTCGGAACAGAGCGCCATTTTTCCCCATTGAAAGCAATAGGCAGATATTTGCTTCCGATTTTTCAGCAGTTCTGCTTCCGATTTTTCAGCAGTTTGAAAACACTCCGTGTGAACATACCCTTACACTTTATGTGCACACACGAAAGCTTATTCTGAAAAGTCACATGAAAGGTTAAGTAAACTTTAAGCATAGTTCTCCATCATGCAATAAACATATGTACCTTATAAAAGCAGGTCTTCTTAAATAAGAAATAAAAAATATGGTTGTTCATAGTATCTGTGATGTGTAACAGAACTGTGGCAGGCTTACCCCAGGCGCCTCCTCAATGATTTTTTGGTGTCTTCTTTGCACACTGCAGTCCCGCTCAAATAAATAGACTGCATTTCCATGTTGGTCACCAAACACTTGCACTTCTACATGTCTGGTAAAACAGGATAAAAAATATGTAAAATATCCAGTGTGAATAAGGCTTATTATGCATGCATTATCTAGTAGCATCCCTTGCAAAATGGGGAATCTCTTGGGTGATTTTCTAAGTCTTGCCCAATCTTCTGATAATTGGCTTAACTATTTCCCGACCGCTTGCTGTGTTTTTACGGCCAGCGGTCAGGGTCCTTAACACCCGAGCCATAGACTTTTTACGGCTCGGGTTTTAACTTGATCGGGCAGCTGAATGTTGGGTCTCCAGCTGTCCGTGACTGCCGGGGACCCTGAGGAGAGGATAGAAGAAGCTTTCGCTGCTTCTGTCTTCTCCGATCACTTGTACACAGCGCTCAATGAACGCTGTGTATAGGAATAGAGGCAGCGGCCGCGCCGCTGTCTCTATTGGTCCCGGTGATCATGTGACTGGTCACATGATCGCCGGGTGCCGTTAGTGGCAGACTGTTGCTGGGTCTAACTAGACCCAGCACAGCCCTATTAGTGACAATCGTCACTATGAGAGGGCTGATTTCCCCTGTAACTGGGGCTGCTGTGCAGCTCCAGTTACAGTGGAAGAGCCTGGTGTAAAAGAAAGAAAAAAATATATAAAGTTCCCCAAAGGTCTTTTTTGACCTTTGAGGGACAGACCATAGTAATAAAAAAATAAAAGTGCAAAAAAATTAATAATAAATACACATAAAATACCCACCCCAAAAAAAAACGTCCCCCCCGCCAATCATTGTTGTAACGCTAGTGCTGACCCAATTACCCTAATATAGACATGTAATATATTAAAATTTACAGTAGACAATGACGATTACAAATAAAAAGGTCTATTTTAGGGTAAAACTATGTTATTACCCAAAAAAAAAATAGCTGAAACGTAAAAAACCTTATTTTTTTACTATTATTTTCAAACTTTATGAATAAAAATTCTAAAATAGCAAGAAGGATATGTATAAAAATGATAAAAAAAAGAAACCTGCATTGTCTACGGAAAAAAACATCACAAAAATCACGTCGTTAGCCCAACAAATAAAAAACTTATAGCCATTTAACTAACACGTGCTAAAAAGGGCTAAACGGTGTCTGGTCCTGAAGGCTCAAAATAGCCCGGTCCTGAACTGGTTAATCATAAGCATGTATAATTTAGTGGTAATCATTATATGTAGTAATAACTGAGGGGGAATTAGTTATTTTATTTAAGTGATGGTTCTTTCTTGACGGATGCACTTTGAACCGCAGACATTTGAAAGATGTACTTGAAAGGTTCAAACAGCTGAAGCATCTGAAAGGGTTAAAGCAGATGTTGGCAACAATATAATAATGCAAAAGCACCATATTAAAATGTCAGGTCATATTAAGCATTTTAACATTGAGACTAACAAAACTTTACCTTGGATTGTCCACAAATTTTTCAATCAGCATGACATCATCATTAAATGATTTTCTGGCTTCTCTTCGAGCGGACTCCAATTGATCCACAAATTCTGCCTCGGACTTTGCGATTCTCATGCCCTAGATTTTAATAACACTTAATCATTAGATTGTTAAACGAAGGACTGCGCAGTCGATTTTGCTGTGGATTTCACACTTCTGCGGTGAAAATCTGCGACATAGTAGGCATGTCGCGGATTTGAAAATCTGCATTATCTCTTAAATCCGCAGGGGATAGATCTGGTGTGAATAGGGCTTTGAAAAAGTCATTTACATGTATTGTACTGCACTTTCTTGTGGATTTTCCGTACAGAATCCGCAGTAAAACTCCACATCAAATCTGCCAATCTGTTTACGGTTATTTTAATGTAAGGCTTAAAGGGGTATCTCAGCAGGAAACATTTATCACCTATCTACTGCATAGGTAATAAATATGAGATTGGTAGAATGGGGGACCCCTCAACACCCATGAGTTTGTACGGAGTGCCAGTGGAGCGCTTTTGCATTTACCACCTAGTAGATAGGTTATACATTTTTCCGCTAAAATATGCCTTTAAGGATTCTGGTAAAACATAAATAAAAAAAAATTACCTTACCACCTCCCCCGCGGACAGCTTTAATCATCACAGGATATCCTATCTTCTTAGCTTGTTCTTTAAGGTGCTGATCAGACTGGTCTTCACCATGATAACCTTCTATGATGGGGACACCAGCGCCTGACATAATTGACTTTGATGTGCTGAAAGAAAAAGATTTTGGGTTTTTAAACTCTATTCTCACAAAAATATTTGCAGGACCAGGAACAACACGCTAAATATTACCTCTTAATCCCCATATCTCTTATAGCAGAAGAAGGAGGTCCTACAAAAATGATATTCTCTTTCTTGCATAGTTCAGCAAATTCTGTATTTTCTGACAGGAAACCATAACCTGGATGAACAGCCTATCATAAAACATTATGTGATCATTTGTACAAAATACAAGAATATGTCAATATAAATGTACAATCCAAGGAAGGAGGCCGCACTCCAATTACTTCGAAAAAAATTCAAAACATTTATTCACCCAATGTAACTCTGTTTGCATTCTCAATATAAGCGTACATATTGCTCGCATTGCTTAATTTGCAATATTAAATATAAAAAAATACATAAATAAAATACATGTTTGGCTTGGTTGGGCAGGAAAGCCACACCTAGTTATCCCCAGGATGACTAAAAAAACATTCACCCCAAAAAATTGTAAAAAAATGTGAAATTGCTTTTCTCGAGAATGGCCAGCCAGCATTATCTATACACATTAGATAGTACTCACTAGCGTTATAACCACTTAATAAATTCTCAGCCTGCTGACTTTGTAGAATAGGCAAAACAAATGTATGTGTATGTCCCCCGATAATCATTATTTCTCCAGACATCGGTTAAGTCTGCTAGTTTTTAACATTCCGATACTTTATTCCCCCAACACAAAAGTGCTCCAAAAAAGTGTCTGGAAACGACTTCTCCCCTCTCTCTATAGTAGTAGTAAACAAGCACGCTTGGCCAATCTGAGCGTACATCTTTAGGAGGGAGTACGGAGATAAATCTGTCAGTTAATTGGACAGCAATCCTATGAATAGTTTAGTTCAAATTACTCCCTATTCTTGCTAACCTACTATTTGTAGGTTAGCAAGAGGGTAGAAGAAGTCTAGTAACACAGGATTTCAAGATCAGACTACACAAGGTTGGTTTTTTTAGTCTGTGACCACAGAGACACATCAGGCTGCAGAGATGCTGTATACACAGAAAGCTAGGATATTGTTAATACGTGTATTTGTGAAGTTGCTTCATTTTTTGGGGGGTCAGATGCATTGATGCAATATAAAAAATGGTTGCAAACGTGCACATAGCATTTCAATTGTTTTAGGACCAGGGTTCAGAGGTGTTAGGCAGACTTGATATATGTCCCTCTTGCCTCACAGTATTTATAGATCACCGCTAATAGGATTAAATGTATAGTGGCTCTAGAGATTGCTAATGCCTCCAGCTGCTTGTAACCCTGGTTAAGGTAGTACTAGAATTAACTAGTTCAGAGTATTAAATGTGCATCTTCTAGTATTAAAATAGAAGTAATTACCAATAACTTCTACATTGCAATAAAGTAGGAACATGTTACCTGGGCACCTGATGTTCTAGCTACTTGTATTATTTTGTCCATAGAAAGGTAACTTTGTTGAGAAGCAGCTGGTCCAATAAGATATGCTTCATCCGCCTGGTAAAAAATGAGGTTTGAAGCATTAAAGTAGTGGAAATATAAAACTGTAAATTAGGGATGTCACGATACCAGAATTTGGACTTCGATACCGATACTTCGTTTAGTATTGCGATTTCGATACCAATTTCGATACTTTGCCAACAGTAATAAAAAAAAAAGTTCTTCCGTTTTCTGATGTGAGGCGCGAAGTGTGATGTATTTTGAATGCGCCTCACATTAATAGTAATTAATCCCATCCTGTTTCTCAGTCATAATGGGTTAATGTGTGAGGTACATGATGGGGTTAATTACTATTAATGTGAGGAACATGGAGGTTAAATTCATCACACCTCGTGCCTCACATTAATAAGTGAATGAAAGCCGTGTTTATTTCTTTTTTTACAGCGTACACATCATAAATGATGCAAAAACATTGTTGTGCGCGCCATTACTGAATGTGTGTATTTTATGTATTGAGACTTATTTTAATGTTTATTGTAAAAAAGGTGAATGTGTATTTTTTTAAAATTTAACAATACTTTGTTTTTACTTTATTTTTAAACTTGAATGTACTGACATATATCAGATATGTGCCAGTACATTAGCCTGTGTACAGATAGTACACAGGCAGTTGTTAGGACATACCCAAGTATGCCCTAACAACAAGAAATATGGTAAGACAGCCCTGGGGTCCGTCAATAGACCCTGGGCTGTCTGCCCATATATGGTATGGCCCTCGATCGCGTCACAGGAATTCCCTGTGACGCGATCCAGGGGCATCCCCCCTTCTCATTTTCTCCTGAATGCTGCAGTCAGCTGTGATCGCAGCATTCAGGGGAATAGCGGCGGAGATGAGAGGTTTCTCTGATCTCCGCCATTATAGAGCGGGGCTGCGGCTGTGTAATACAGTCATTGCCCCGCTCCTGACAGGAAGTGCGCGCGCGGTCAGCACAAGGAGGTGCTGCCGGCGCTGCACTAATGAGCGGCGGTTCAGGCACCGAGGACAGAACATGGGGGTGTTTTGTAGTGCGCCCGCAATGTTCTGTCTTCAGTGCCGCAGATCATTAGTGCAGCGCTGGCCGCATGACATCATCCTGACCCAGAGCAGTTGCCAGGACTCAGGAGCGGGGCTGTGGCTGTATTACACAGCCGCAGCCCCGCTCTCATACTTTCATGTATTACTATACTGAGCTGTGCGGCTGCGCAGCGAAGTATCGAAATACAGGAAATAGCGGTATCGAACCGTTTAGGGATGCACAGTATCGAAACCGTATCGAAGTTTCGATGCATCGTGCATCCCTACTGTAAATAGGTTATAAGTGCTGTATGAGTGGTCTATAGAATAATTTATTGCAATCATTTCCCCTTAGCCATTATACCATACCCAGCTCATAGGACTTACAGTATAATGCAGCAATTGTGTCAGATTTCCAATCACATATTAACTAATCATCCTGAAAGTGTTTGGGCGCTCTCTATATTGTCAAAGCTCCTCCAGATTTCAGCTTAGACACCTACAGTATCAATAACACCTTCTGATATGTACATTATATATATATTAGCAAGATATCCCCTTGACATTTTCTAGAATTGTGATTAACTAGGAAACTACAGTACCAATGAGACATGCATGGAATTCCTGTCTGCTTCACTATAAACAGCCACGGATTGTACTCCCATCTTCTTAGCTGTCCGCATCACTCTGCAAGCAATCTCTCCTCGGTTTGCAACCAGAACCTTCTCAATCTTACTTCTTCCTATGTAACAAAACACAATAAAAAGTGAGAGTCTGCTCTGCTACATTACCATATCCTAAACTATTAGGACCTAGGTTTTAGTTTTTTTTATTTGTAGCGTGATCAATCAATAACAGTAATTAGATATTCATAGACCGAAAAATAAACTAAAGCCACTGGCACAATAAATCAGGCCGAATTCCCACGAACAAGTGTCCAATTAGCGATGAAAAACTGTCATTTTCCACGGCCGATTTGCATCCATGCGGGACCCGTTTTCACAAATCCTTCAAAGACTTGAGTCTATTGAGGGATCCGGAAAAACGGGCAAAAATAGGACGTCCTTTATTTTCACGGGCCGTTCACACGGTCCGTTAAAAAACAACGGTCATGTAAATAGCCCCATAGATGTGCATTAATTTTATTTCAGCCGTGTGACGGCCGTTAAAAAAACGTCCATCACGCGGTTGATTATCTGTCGTGTGAATAAGCCCTAAGTATCAGGGCTCTCCCTGTATAATAAAGGTGAATTACTCATGTGAATAGTGGCATAGCACGGTCTATCATTACTTCATTATTGTCTAATCATAGTATGCGATCTTTGCACTATTAATTTACAGTATGGATATTCTCTAATGTGGCAGAGGAGTTTTTGGGCTCCTCTTCAGGCACCGAGGCCTGAAACAAGTGCAACCTGTGCACCCATACCTATGCCAGTGCCTGGTGCCCAGTGTAACAAGAAGAATTAATTTTATTAGTTGGAGCGAGCACCAGTTTACTCACCACAGCAAATTTTTGAAGCAACCTTCACTGTAAGCTTTCAATATGATAGTATGTGTCTATAAAGTGTTAACAGCGCTACTCAGAGATAATATGAAGATGTTTAATATGCATAATTATGCAGATTCATGTGTGTGTACTTTCTATACTGTGGAGTAATTCATCACAGATACAACAGTATCGGTCAGTAGTCGACATGTAACAACATTGGATTATTCTGTGTCATTCTTATATTGTCTTTTGCCAATCTTTAATTTATTTTGCAACAAATCAAGATATCAAATGTTGTACACCATTGTTGCTTTTGGATTAGTCTTGCTTATTATGCCAGCCTGCATAATAAAAAGTGGAGCACGCGGGGTAAACAGTATGAAACGCATACAGCATATGCTATTATAGCCACAGAAAATGTGCCAAAAAATGGCAAATGGAGCTTGATACACGTGGGTCATTGTTACAAGGATGTGAGTTTTCCAAGTATATAGAGGCAGATTTACTATTCAAAATGCGCCAGTTACGGTTTAAAGAGGCTCTGTCACCAGATTATCAAACCCCTATCTCCTATTGCATGTGATCGGCGCTGCAATGTAGATAACAGTAAAGTTTTTTTTTTAAACGATAATTTTTGCCCAAGTTATGAGCAATTTTATATTTATGCAAATTAGCTTTTCAATGGACAACTGGGCGTGTATTGTGTTTTTACCAACTGGGTGTTGTGAATAGAAGTGTATGACGCTGACTAATCGGCATCATACACTTCTCATCGTTCCCACCCAGCTTCTTTCACTGCAGACATACAGCGTGACGTCACCCACAGGTCCTTCAACATTGTCGTCGGACAAAGAAGATACATCAGCTCCAGGCATCCAAAAGGTTAATATGCTTGTCTCTAGGGAGTTTGCTATGCTTACCAGCACATACCCTGCACTGTACTCTCTGACGCCTGGAGCGGATGTGTCTTCTCTCTTCCGACGCCAAGGTTGAAGGACCTGTGGGTGACGTCATCATTCCCAGTCAGCTTCTTTCACTGCTGACACACAGCGTGACGTCACCCACAGGTCCTTCAACCTTGGCGTCAGAAGAGAGAAGACCCATCAGCTCCAGGCGTCAGAGGGTACAGTGCAGGTAAGCATAGCAAACTCCCTAGAGACGAGCATATTAACCTTTTGGACGCCTGGAGCCGATGTATCTTCTTTGTCCGACGACAATGTTGAAGGACCTGTGGGTGACGTCACACTGTATGTCTGCAGTGAAAGAAGCTGGGTGGGAACGATGAGAAGAAGTGTATGATGCGGATTCGTCAGCGTCATACATTTCTATTCACAACGCCCTGTTGGTAAAAACACAATACACGCCCAGTTGGTAAAACGAGAAAACACGCCCAGTTGTCCATTGAAAAGCTCATTTGCATAAATATAAAATTGCTCATAACTTGGGCAAAAATGATAGTTTTTAAAAAAAAACAAAAACAACTTTGCTGTTATCTACATTGCAGGGCCGATCACATTCAATAGGAAATAGGGATTTGATAATCTGGTGACAGAGCCTCTTTAAATGGAGACAGAATTGTAGTGTACTTGTTGTTAACGGTTTTAGATAATTTACGCTGGACAAGAGGACCTGGCTTAGAGGGAAAGAGAAATGTAGCCTAGCAGAAAAGAGCATGGCTTACAATGCACCACTTTGCCCCAAAATGTTGGTACAAAACAATTGTACACAGCTAAAGTAAGCCAACAAAGAGATGGCATAAAATTTGAGAAAAGCATCCAAAGATGCACCAAATGTATCAAACCGCATGAGCCATTGTGATACATTTGTCTAATTTAATCTAGTTCTAATCTGTGTGATTTTAGAACAATATTAATAAATCTGCTGAAAACATCATTAGATCAACAATCAATCCACCAGTTTATAATATAATACCAACATGTAAAAATATGAATCTCAGAGAACGAGCATAGCATACCTGCGGATGCATGTCTTAGGGAAGTAGAGACACATCTCCATGTCCTATAAAAGGTGTAAACAGGTACAGGTCAATAAATTGACACAAAATCGAACTTTTTTATTAGATAGATATATATATATTACATAGTTACATAGTTAGTACGGCTGAAAAAAGACACATGTCCATCAAGTTCAACCAAGGGAAGGGAAAAGGGAAGGAAAAATTTCTACACATATATATATATCTCCTTTAAAGAGGATCTGTCACCAGTTTATTAATTCCCTATCCCATAACTCATCTAATAGGCGCTATGATGCCGATAACTACAGTGTGATTTTTTTTTTGTCAAAAACATTTATTATTTGCGAAGTTATGAGCATTTTTCTAAATATGCTAATTTGTCTATAATAGCCAATAAGGAGGGGACTCTTTTCACTCTGGGCAGTGTAATGTTTTCTGTATGACGCTGTCCAATGGTGATACAGATTCTCCCCTTCCATGCCCAGCAACACAGTGTGATCTTATAGTATAAAGCTTCCATTCCAGACTGTGTTTTCAACTGTTTCACAGCCCGAGATCAGTCTGTTTGAAGTGATCCCCCTTCCCTCCAGCCTCAGTCTCTCACACTGTGTGAAACAGCTTCATGCTGATAGGACAGCGTCAGAGGCTGTGAGGTAGCTCCACCCCAGGAGTGATCCTGACGGCCCGCGGCCATGGCCATTACAAAGGTTCTGTGGGGGCCATATCATCACTTCCAGGGCTCCTTGTTCTTCTTTACACTGAAAATATTTCTTAATGACATTGGCTGTATGTTTTGGGTAGTTGTCCTGCTGCAGAATAAATTTGGAGCCAGACACCTCCCTGACCGTATTGCGTGATGGATAAGCATCTGCCTGTATTTCTCAGCATTGAGGACACCATTAAGGGTATGTGCACACACACTAATTACGTCCGTAATTGACGGACGTATTTCGGCCGCAAGTACCGGACCAAACACAGTGCAGGGAGCTGGGCTCCTAGCATCATAGTTATATACGACGCTAGGAGTCCCTGCCTCTCTGCAGGACAACTGTCCCGTACTGTAATCATGTTTTCAGTACGGGACAGTAGTTCCACGGAGAGGCAGGGACTCCTAGCATCGTACATAAGTATGATGCTAGGAGCCCGGCTCCCTGCACTGTGTTCGGTCCGGGACTTGCGGCCGAAATACGTCCGTCAATTACGGACGTAATTAGTGTGTGTGCACATACCCTAATTCTGACCAAATCCTCAACTAGATTTGCTGAAATGCAGCTCCAAACTTGCAAGGAACCTCCACCATGCTTCACTGTTGCCTCCCTGCTGCAGGGAATTCCGGCCAGAATGTCTACTGAGAAAAACCGCATACAAAAAAAGTTTCCTACTTACGTATGCTATGGTGACGCGTCCCTCTGCTGTCATGCAGCCCGGCCGCCTGGAATACCGTTTTATCCCATGTGACCGCTGCAACCTGTGATCAGCTGCAGCGGTAACACGGAATGAAACGTCATCCAAGGAGGCCGGCCTGGACAAAAAAGCACAGAATTTTGGAGTAAACATAAGATTTATATTTTCTGAGTTGCGATTTTTGCAGCGGAACTGCAGCTTTTCCGCCACAAAAATCGCAACATCTGCTATTTGTTGCAGCTTTTACCTCCCCATTGAATTCAAAGGGGTAAAACCTGCAACAAAAAAACTGCAATTATGCAAATACAATTGACATGCTGCGAAATGTTTAAAAAAAAACGCACCGCAGATCAATTTCTGAGAGTTTTTATCCACTTTTCATTAACACAGCGTGTGGATGAGATTTCGTGAGATGTCATCCACTCTTCTGTCACTGTATTATGCTGCGGATTTTCCACAACTAAATCAGCTGCGGAAAATGCACAGAACTTATGCTACGTCTGAACTACGTCCCTTACTTTGCAGCATTTTTCCACAGCTGCCTAAAACTTTTGCACAGCACTGTGTTTGTGTGTATATATATATATATATATATATATATATATATATATATATATATATATACACACACACACACAGTGTATAGCTGGCAGTCTCCTCGGACGTGTAGGTATTTGTATACATATGTAACCTTATGGAGAATGAGAATTCCGTTTTCAGCGGTTATAAACTCGTATTTCTAGGCAATAAATAACCCACCGGTAATGTAGCAGAGCTGAAAGGGCCGGACAGCGTCTTCTGCTAAGAAACACTAAGGTGGCCGCCATATTAGTGTCTCACTAACAATTCAGTGAACCTTCTTACACGCCCCTTCCGCATGTTTGACACCTGAGGGGATAACCCGTTTTGCTTGAGTCGCAAATATAACAGAACAAATGATTATTACTCATATTTATTTTCCTTTAGAAACCATACTTTATTATTAGCGGATAGTTTTATCCTCTGAAGGACCTTCATGACGGCACAGTCACATGACCGGGTTGTCAGTATACCATGTGACCGCCCATTTACTCGATGTGCAGTTCAGTAAAATGCAGGGGAGATGTTCGTCTACGTGTCTATTAGACTAAACGTTAAAGATGTTCCTGGTGCTGTGCAATGTGTGCCGTATAATGTATGCCGTGTAATGTATGCCGTGTAATGTATGTATTGGGGACGGGGGAGCCTTGTAATGTATGAGGGTGTGACGTGTAATGTACGTGCGATGTATGAAGTAGTGTTGTGTAATGTATATGAGGTAGTGCTGTGTAATGCATGTGAGGTGTATGAGGTAGTGCTGTGTAATGCATGTGAGGTGTATGAGGTAGTGCTGTGTAATGCATGTGAGGTGTATGAGGTAGTGCTGTGTAATGCATGTGAAGTGTATGAGGTAGTGCCGTGTAATGTATCTGAGGTGTATGAGGTAGTGCCGTGTAATGTACTTGAGGTATATGAGGTAGTGCCTTGTAATGTATGTGAGGTGTATGAGGTAGTGCCATGTAATGTATCTGATGTGTATGAGGTAGTGCCGTGTAATGTATGTGAGGTGTATGAGATAGTGCCGTGTAATATATGATGTAGTGCAGTGTAATGTATGTGAGATGTATGAGGTAGTGATGTGTAATGCACCTGAGGTAGTTCCGTGTAAAGTATGTGAGGTGTATGAGGTAGTGCCGTGTAATGTATATGAGGAAGGGCCGTGTAATCTATGTGAGGTGTATGAGGTAGTGCCGTATACTGTACGTGCAGTATATGAGGTAGTGCCGTGTAATGTATGTGAGGTGTATGAGGTAGTGTTGTGTAATGTATATGAGGAAGGGCCGTGTAATGTATATGAGGAAGGGCCGTGTAATGTATGTGAGGAAGGGCCATGTAATGTATGTGAGGTAGTGCCGTACAATGTACGTGAGGTATATGAGGTAGTGCCGTGTAATGTATGTGAGGTGTATGAGGTAGTGCTGTGTAATGTACATGAGGTAGTGACGTGTAATGTACGTGAGGTGTATGAGATATACAAGAGAAAAAAGGAGTCCATACATATCAACATATGAAAAAATTAAACATCTTTATTGATAACATAAAATACATTAAATGACAAAGATAGTGAATCTAAAATAAATCCTTGTAAGGATCACAGATGTATATATATATATATTTAATACACTGATGGTATACACAATTACTGTAACTCAATGTAGCTCCAACATAGGGTGCATCAAAATAGGAGTAAATTTCAAGTGTAAACTGTGTAAGGAAGGACAGTGTGCCTAACTCAGAAAGGCCTATAGTAACTGAAAAGTAATTGGTGCCTTGAAAGAATGGCATAAAGCCAAATTTAAGTCCGATATATGCACTTACCCATGTATGGGAGATTGAATGTGACCCAGCGGTATAGGAGAGCGCCCCGACGCGCGTTTCGCCTGTGACTTTCTCACCCCTTGAGAAAGCCACAGGCGAAACGCGCGTCGGGGCGCTCTACTATACCGCTGGGTCACATTCAATCTCCCATACATGGGTAAGTGCATATATCGGACTTAAATTTGGCTTTATGCCATTCTTTCAAGGCACCAATTACTTTTCAGTTACTATAGGCCTTTCTGAGTTAGGCACACTGTCCTTCCTTACACAGTTTACATTTGAAATTTACTCCTATTTTGATGCACCCTATGTTGGAGCTACATTGAGTTACAGTAATTGTGTATACCATCAGTGTATTAAAAAAATATATATATACTCAATGTATACATCTGTGATCCTTACAAGGATTTATTTTAGATTCTCTATCTTTGTCATTTAATGTATTTTATGTTATCAATAAAGATGTTTAATTTTTTCATATGTTGATATGTATGGACTCCTTTTTTCTCTTCTATATCATATATTGTTAGAGTCCTTATCTCTAATTATTCATATGGGTGGTTGAGTGTTGTCTCCCACCTTTATACGTATTTGTCCTGTGAGACATCCTGTCTAATTAGTGAGGTGTATGAGGTAGTGCTGTGTAATGTACGTGAAGTGTATGAGGTAGTGCTGTGTAATGTACATGAGGTAGTGCTGTGTAATGTATGTGAGGTGTATTAGGTAGTGCCGTGTAATGTACGTAAGGTGTATTAGGTAGTGCCGTGTAATGTACGTAAGGTGTATGAGGTAGTGCCGTGTAATGTACGTAAGGTGTATGAGGTAGTGCTGTGCAATGTGAGGTACATGAAGTTCCGGGTAATGTACGTGAGGTGTATGAGGTAGTGCCGTGTAATGTACGAGAAGTGTATGAGGTAGTGCCGTGTAATGTACGTGAGGTATATGAGGTAGTGCCGTGTAATGTATGTGAGGTGTATGAGGTAGTGCCGTGTAATGTACATGAGGTAGTGACGTGTAATGTACGTGAGGTGTATGAGATAGTGCCGTGTAATGTACGTGAAGTGTATAAGGTAGTGCTGTGTAATGTACATGAGGTAGTGACGTTTAATGTACGTGAGGTGTATGAGGTAGTGCTGTGTAATGTATATGAGGTAGTGCTGTGTAATGTATGTGAGGTGTATTAGGTAGTGCCGTGTAATGTACGTAAGGTGTATTAGGTAGTGCCGTGTAATGTACATAAGGTGTATGAGGTAGTGCCGTGTAATGTACGTGAGGTGTATCAGGTAGTGCCGTGTAATGTACGTAAGGTGTATGAGGTAGTGCTGTGCAATGTACGTGAGGTACATGAAGTTCCGGGTAATGTACGCGAGGTGTATGAGGTAGTGCCGTGTAATGTACGTGAAGTGTATGAGGTAGTGCCGTGTAATGTATGTGAGGTGTATGAGGTAGTGCTGTGTAATGTACGTGAGGTGTATGAGGTAGTGCCTTGTAATGTATGAGGTGAGGTAGTGCCGTGTAATGTACGTGAGGTGTATGAGGTAGTGCCGTGTAATGTACGTGAAGTGTATGAGGTAGTGGCGTGTAATGTACGTGAGGTGTATGAGGTAGTGCCGTGTAATGTACGTGAGGTGTATGAGGTAGTGCCGTGTAATATACGTGAGGTGTATGAGGTAGTGCCGTGTAATGTACGTAAGGTGTATTAACTAGTTCTGTGTAATGTATATCAGGTAGTAGTTCCGTGTAATGTACGTGAGGTGTATGAGGTTGTGCCGTGTAATGTACGTGAAGTGTATGCGGTAGTGCCGTGTAATGTACGTGAGGTGTATGAGGTAGTGCTGTGTAATGTACGTGAGGTGTATGAGGTAGTGCCTTGTAATGTATGAGGTGAGGTAGTGCCGTGTAATGTACGTGAGGTTTATGAGGTAGTGCCGTGTAATGTACGTGAAGTGTATGAGGTAGTGCTGTGTAATGTACGTGAGGTGTATGAGGTAATGCCGTGTAATGCACGTGAGGTGTATGAGGTAGTGCCGTGTAATGTACATGAGGTGTATGAGGTAATGCTGTGTAATTAAGTGAGGCAGTTCTGTGTAATGTATGTGAGGTAGTGCCGTGTAATGTATGTGAGGTGCATGAGGCAGTGCCGTGTAATATATATGAGGTAGAGCCATGTAATGTACATGAGGTGTATGAGGTAATGCTGTGTAATTAAGTGAGGCAGTTCTGTGTAATGTATGTGAGGTAGTGCCGTGTAATGTATTGGGGTGTATGAGGTACTGCTGTGTAATGTATGTGTGATGTATAAGGTAGTGCCATGTAATGTACGTGAGGAATATGAGGTAGTGCCGTGTAATGTATATGAGATGTATGAGGTGGTGCCATGTAATGTATATGAGGTAGTGAGGTGTATGAGGTGGTGCCTTGTAATGTATGAGGTGAGGTAGTGCCGTGTAATGTACGTGAGGTGTATGAGGTTGTTCTGTGTAATGTACGTGAGGTATATGAGGTAGTGCCATGTAAGGTGTATGAGGTGCCGTGTGAGGTATATGAGGTAGTACCGTGTAATGTACAGTACGTGAGGTGTATGGGGTACTGCTGTGTAATGTATATGAGGTAGTTCCGTGTAATGTACGTGAGGTGTATGAGGTAGTGCCGTGTAATGTATGTGAGGTGTATGAGGTAGTGTTGTGTAATGTACGTGACGTGTATGAGGTAGTGCCGTGTAATTACGTAAGGTGTATGAGGTAGTGCCGTGTATTGTATATGAGGTAATGCAGTGTAATTAAGTTTGTTGTATGAGGTAGTGCTGTGTAATGTATGAGGTAGTGCCGTGCAATGTATGTGAGGTGTATAAGGTAGTGCCGTGTAATGTATGTGATGTGTATGAGGTAGTGCCGTGTAGTGTGTGTGAGGTGTATGACGTAGTGCTGTATAATGTATGTGAGGTGTATGAGGTAGGGCCGTATAATGTACGTGAGGTATATGAGGTAGTGCCGTGTAATGTGTGTGAGGTGTATGTGGTAGTGCCGTGTAATGTATATGAGGTAGTGCCGTGTAATGTACGTGAGGTGTATAAGGTAGTGCTGTGTAATGTACGGAGGTATATGAGGTAGTGCCGTGTAATGTATGTGAGGTGCATGAGGTAGTGCCGTGTAATGTGCGTGAGGTGTATGTGGTAGTGCCGTGTAATGTATATGAGGTAGTGCCATATAATTTATGAGGTAGTGGCATGTAATGTACGTGAGGTATATGAGGTAGTGCTCTGTAATGTATATGAGGTAGTGCTTTGTAATGTATGTGAGGTGTATGAGGTAGTGCCGTGTAATGTACATGAGGTGTATGAGGTAGTGCCGTGTAATGTACGTGAGGTATATGAGGTAATGACGTGTAATTATGTGAGGTGTATGAGGTAGTGCTGTGTAATGTACGTGAGGTGTATGAGGTAATGCTGTGTAATTAAGTGAGGTAGTGCTGTGTAATGTATGTGAGGTATATGAGGTAGTGCTGTGTAATGTACGTGAGGTGTATGAGGTAGTGCCATGTAATGTATGAGGTAGTGCTGTGTAATGTATGTGAGGTGTATGAGGTAGTGCCGTTTAATGTACGTGAGGTATATGAGAAATTTGAAAAATAAAAAACGGACCAAAGGCGCTGCGATAATGGACAGGAAAATAAAGACTTTTAAACTGACATCACGGCAAAGTTTTAATGACAGAGGCTACGCGTTTCAACACCGGACTGGTGTCTTCATCAGGCCAATACAAAATGTGTAGTTCAAGCACATTTATATACATACAGGAACAGGAAAAAAACCGCAACAGGGACAACAAACTTTGTTTGCTGTGTTTTGGACCTGGCAGCAGCCCCCAATGCTCGTTTGACACCTAACAGTGTTCATTGGCTATGGTGAGCTTATATCCAACAAAGTTTGCTCCCTTGCCTAATCTAGCTTTTACTTTGCACTATGTGGCGCCGTGTCTTTTTTTTTCTTTCCTGTTTTAGTGAGGTATATGAGGTAGTGCCGTGTAATGTACGTGAGGTGTATGAGGTAGTGCCATGTAATGTATGAGGTAGTGCTGTGTAATGTATGTGAGGTGTATGAGGTAGTGCCGTGTAATGTACAGTATGTGAGATTTATAGGGTAGTACTGTGTAATGTACGAGAGGTAGTGCCGTGTAATGTATGTGAGATGTATGAGGTAGTGATGTGTAATGTACGTGAGGTAGTTCCGTGTAATGTACGTGAGATGTATGAGGTAGTGCCGTGTAATGTACGTGAGGTGTATGAGGTAGTGCCATGTAATGTACGTGAGGTATATGAGGTAGTGCCGTGTAATGTATGTGAGATCTATGAGGTAGTGCCGTGTAATGTACGTGAGGTATATGAAGTAGTGCCGTGTAATGTGCGTGAGGTGTATGAGTTAGTGTCGTGTAATGTATGAGGTGAGGTAGTGCCATGTAATGTATGTGAGGTGTATGAGGTAGTGCCGTTTAATGTACGTGAGGTGTATGAGGTAGTGTCGTGTAATGAGGTGAGGTAGTGCCATGTAATGTATGTGAGGTGTATGAGGTAGTGCCGTTTAATGTACGTGAGGTATATGAGGTAGTGCCGTGTAATGTACGTGAGGTGTATGAGGTAGGGCCATGTAATGTAAGAGGTAGTGCTGTGTAATGTATGAGGTAGTGCCGAGTAATGTATGTGAGGTGTATGAGGTAGTGCCATGTAATGTACAGTATGTGAGATTTATAGGGTAGTGCTGTGTAATGTACGTGAGATATATGAGGTAGTGCCATGTATCGTATGTGAGGTGTATGAGGAAGTGCCATGTAATGTACGTGAGGTGTATGAGGTAGTGCCGTGCAATGTATATGAGGCAGGGCCGTGTAATGTATGTGAGGTGTATGAGGTAATGCTGTGTAATTAAGTGAGGTAGTGCTGTGTAATGTATGTGAGGTAGTGCCGTGTAATGTATTGAGGTGTATGAGGTAGTGCCGTGGAATATATGTGAGATAATATGAGGTAGTGCCGTGTAATGTATGTGAGATGTATGAGGTAGTGATGTGTAATGTATGTTAGGTAGTTCCGTGTAATGTACGTGAGGTGTATGAGGTAGTGCCTGGTAATGTACTTGAGGTATATGAGGTAGTGCCGTGTAATGTATGTGAGATGTATGAGGTAGTGATGTGTAATGTATGTGAAATTTATGAGGTAATGCCGTGTAATGTACGTAAGATGTATGAGATAGCGCCGTGCAATGTATATGAGGTAGTGCCGTGTAATGTATATGAGGTAGTTCCGTGTAATGTATGTGAGGTGTATGAGGTTGTGGCGTGTAATGTACGTGAGGTTAATGAGGTAGTTCCGTGTAATGTACGTGAGGTGTATGAGTTAGTGCCGTGTAATTATGTGAGGTGTATGAGGTAGTGCTGTGTAATTACGTGAGGTGTATGAGGTAGAGCCGTGTAATTATGTGAGTTGTATGAAGTAGTGCTTTGTAATGTATGTGGGGTAGTGCCGTGTAATCTACTCAGGTGTATGAGGTAGTGCCGTGCAATGTATGGGAGGTGTATGAGGTAGTGGCGTGTAATGTATGTGAGGTGTATGAGGTAGTGCCGTGTAGTGTATGTGAGGTGTATGAAGTAGTGCCGTGTAATGTATGTGAGGTATATGTGGTAGAGCCGTGTAATGTTTGAGGTAATGCCGTGTAATGTATGAGGTAGTGCCATGTAATGTACGTGAGGTGTATAAGGTATTGCTGTGTAATGTACGTGAGGTATATGAGGTAATGCCGTGTAATGTATGAGGTAGTGCCATGTAATGTACGTGAGGTTTATGAGGTAATGCGGTGTAATGTACGTAAGGTGTATGAGGTAGCGCCGTGTAATGTATATGAGGTAGTGCCGTGTAATGTATGTGAGGTGTATGAGGTAGTGCCGTGTAATGTACGTGAGGTGTATGAGGTAGTGCCGTGTAATTTATGTGAGATTTATAAGGTAGTGCTGTGTAATGTACGTGAGATATGAGGTAGTGCCGTGTAACGTATTAGAGGTGTATAAGGAAGTGCCATGTAATGTACTTGAGGTGTTTGAGGTAGTGTCGTGTAATGCACTTGAGGTGTTTGAGGTAATGGCGTGTAATGTACGTGAGGTATATGAGGTAGTGCCGTGTAATGTATGTGAGGTGCATGAGGTAGTGCCGTGTAATGTATATGAGGTAGTGATGTGTCATGTACGTGAGGTGTATGAGGTAATGCCGTGTAATTAAGTGAGGTAATGCTGTGTAATGTATGTGAGGTAGTGCCGTGTAATGTATTGAGGTGTATGTCGTAGTGCCGTGTATTGTATGTGAGGTGTATGAGGTAGGGCCATGTAATGTATGTGAGATCTATGAGGTAGTGCCGTGTAATGTGTGTGAGGTGTATGAGGTAGTGACGTGAGGTGTATAAGGTAGTGCTGTGTAATGTACGTGAGGTAGTTCCGTGTAATGTACGTGAGGTGTATGAGGTAGTGCCATGTAATGTACGTGAGGTGTATGAGCTTGTGCTTTGTAATGTATGTGAGGTATATTAGGTAGTGCCGTGTAATGTATTTGAGGTTGTATGAGGTAGTGCCGTGTAATGTATATGAGGTAGTGCCGTGTAATGTATGTGAGGTGTATTAGGTAGTGCTGTGTAATGTATGTGAGGTGTATGAGGTAGTGCCGTGTAATGTATGTGAGATGTATGAGGTAGTGCTGTGTAATGTACGCGAGGTATATGAGGTCGTTTCGTGTAATGTATGAGGCAGTGCCATGTAATGTACGTGAGGTGTAAGAGGTAGTGCCATGTAATGTATGTGATGTGTATGAGGTAGTGCCGTGTAATGTACGTGAGGTGTATGAGGTAGTGCCGTGTAATGTATGTGAGGTCTATGTGGTAGTGCTGTGTAATAACGTGAGGTATTTGAGGTAGTGTCGTGTAATTTACGTGAGGTATATAAGGTAATGCTGTGTAATTATGTGAGGTATATGAGGCAGTTCTTTGTAATATATGTGAGGTAGTTCCGTGTAATCTATTGAGGTGTATGAGGTAGTGCCGTGTAATGTATGTGAGGTATTTGAGATAGTGCCGTGTAATGTATGTGAGGTGTATGAGGTAGTGCCGTTTTTTGTATGTGAGATGTATGAGGTAGTGCTGTGTAATGTACGTGAGATATATGAGGTAGTGCCGTGTGATGTATGTGAGGTCTATGTGGTAGTGCCGTGTAATGTGTATGAGGTAGTGCCGTGTAATGTACGTGAGGTGTATGAGGTAGTGCTGTGTAATGTATGTGAGGTGTATGAGGTAGTGCCCTGTAATGTATGTGCGGTGTATGAGGTAGTGCCGTGTAATGTATGTGAGGTGTATGAGGTAGTGCCGTATAATATATGTGTGGTGTATGAGGTAGTACCGTGTAATGTATGTGAGGTGTATGAGGTAGTGCCGTATAATGTATGTGAGGTGTATGAGGTAGTGACTTGTAATGTATGTGAGGTAGTGCCTTGTAATATATGTGAGGTGTATGAGGTAGTGCTGTGTAATGTATGTGAGGTCTATGAGGTAGTGGCGTGTAATGTATATGCATGAGGGGGCCCGTACCACCCGCCGGCACGGCCCCCCCCCCATGGCCGGAGGCTCCGCTACCAGCCGCTACGGCTGCTGCAGTGCGACGCCACTGAAGGTGTTGTACCTACAAAAGACATGCATCCCCTATCCACTGGATAGGGGATACATGTGGGATCGCTGGGACGCCCAGCGATAAGGAGAACGGGGGACCGAAAGTCCCCCGAAGTTCTCCATGACAAACCTCGAACTTCCGGGGTCTATCGGCAGCTCCATAGAAATGAGTTGTGCACCGGTCGTGCTTGTGCGCATGCGTGACCAGTGCTCCTTTCATTTTTATTGAACTGTGCAGACCCCGGAAGTCCGAGGTTTGTCATGGAGAACTTCGGGGGACTTTCGGTCCCCCGTTCTCCTTATCGCTGCCAGCGATCACACATGTATCCCCTATCCTGTGGATAGGGGATACATCTCTTTAGTAGGACAAACTATAGGCCGGTTTTTTTTGGGGGGGGAGGGGGGTTATATGGCCTTATCTACAGGGGGGTCTGTATGGTGTAATCTACAGGGGGGGCTGTGTGGCTTTATCTACAGGGGGGGCTTTATGGCGTCATCTTCAGGGGGGATTTGGGGCTGTATGGCGTTATCTACAGGGGGCTGTATGGCGTTATCTACAGGGGGCGGTATGGCATTATCTACAGGGGGCTGTATGGCATTATCTACAGGGGGCTGTATGGCGTTATCTACAGAGGAAGGGCTGTATGGCGTTATCTACAGGGGGCTGTAAGGCGTTATCTACAGGGGCTGTGTATGGCGCTATCTACATGGGGCTGTATGGTGCTATCTATAGGGGGGCACTGTGTGGCGGAATCTATAGAGAGGCACTATCTACTAGGGGCGGGGTTTTGTGGTAAACAGGGGAGGGGGGGGGGCCCAGTCAAAAGTTTGCTATGGGGCCCAGTCTTTCCTAGTTACGCCCCTGCATGATGCTTATCATCTTTAGGGAGTAGTAGCTGGCATGTTTGTTGATGGTTTCAGGCACAGATTGTTTTGGTGGAGCTTAACGATATTATAGGGCTTGTAAGGTATTGGTACTCCTTGTGGAGATCCAGCTAGTGTAGGGATTCTTACAGGCAATGCTTGCTGGGAAAAATTTGCAAATTAGCTGTCCTTCAGTAGGAAGAAAACTGTCTCTCTATTGCCACCTATAGTTAGTAATACCCTACTTTGTGCTGATGAGGAGCAAATGCTCCAAAACAGTGCTGTCTACAGATAGTCTCTGGTTGGCTGATATCACTCCTCATATTTCAAGGCTCTTTAATGCGTCAGACATTGAATTATAGGTAGATACCTATAGATGGCATTAAAAATACAATTTTCGTCGTTTTGGAGGATAGCTCATTTGTATAAGATAGGGTTCTGTCATGTCATCACTTTCATTTCTGTTCTTGAGGCTATACATTTTAACACAATGGGGATATTAGCTAAGCAAAATGAGGCATTATAGATTTTAAAAAAATGGAGCTACGTAAGCAGAAAACGAGAACTTATGCCGTAAGTTCCAAAGTTACATCTATGTCAACGCAGACCAAAGTCATGAGCTCGCAGATGAAGATGGCTGGTGCAATGTCCACTACTGCAAAGGTGAGGGCTCCATACAGGTGTATTATAGCAGCCTTATAAAACACACTATCATGCTCTTTTACCATCACAGGGCAGACAGACTTTTCAGAACATATTTTTTTTTTCTTAGACAATGCAAGCCGTTAACAGGAAAATGGATCCACAGAAAACCCTCCAAACAATGCAAAATTTCCAGGAAGAAAATATGAAGATGGAAATGACAGAAGAAATGAGTAAGATTCCAGAAATTCATGTTCTTTTTCTATGGTACTCGTGAATAAATGACCAGGTTTGCAGTTCAATGCTGGGACCAGGCATTTAGCATAAGTCCCAGCATCAAGGGGAGGAGGAGCAATCATTAATTCTTCAGTCCTCTCAATGCCGCGTGCAACCCCAGACCACTAGGTGCAGGCTTTGCTGATACCTGTAGTTGAACACAACTAAAACTGAACTACAGTACCGGTGGTGTGTTTGGGGGCAGGACAACTAATCCAGAGCACAACTAATTCATGGTCCAGGCTAGGGCTGGGCGATTACGACCTAAATCAAAATCAGGACAAATTGAACATGTAACCTCGATTATGATTCATAAATGATCATTAGGCCACACCCCTTTCTGCATGCCACGCCATTGAATAAATATAGATCCCCTGAGCCTGCTGTATACTACTGTATATAATATACTCCGACACTGCCCCTCACACAGTATAATGCCCCTATAGCTGCCCCCACACAGCCCCAATAGTGCCTAACAAAAATAATAAAATACATACTCTCCTAACGCCATTCCAACGACAAGTGGAGGAGATCCCTCCGCTCCTCTGGTCTTTTGTCATTCGGTGCATATTTTCAGATTCCACTGCACTTCTGCCATATACCGGTGTTTCAGGAATCCTTTTGGTCCACAATGCCCGCCCTATTTACTTCTTGTTTAGCCACGGTGTCTATGCGTCATGACTAGCAGACAGTGCCTGCCCCAATGGTATATTTACGGATGATCGGGGAGCCTACCATGGGATTCAACTGTAACTGCGTCCTGAGGACGCAGTTACAGTTGAAACTGGGGGAAAAAAAAATAATTTGCAAGATGACCTCGGTTATCTGCGCTGAATTTCGTTTTTTTTTACTGATTAATTGACCCGGCCCTAGTCCAGGCTACACGGCACCATTGGTTGATTGCCTCTAGCCTTAAAGTTGCATACTGACTCTAGGGTTACAGAGTCAGGATGCAATGGGGCAGATGTATGAAAACTGGAGCAATTTCATATAGCAACCAATCCGATTCCAGCCCAAATTTTTAAGAGGGAATTTAAAAAAACAAACCAAATGAAAGCTGCAACCCAACTGCTCCCCCCCTTTGCACCAGTTTTTATACAGCTCCCCATTGCATCATGACTCTAACACTGGATTCTATAGGCAATCAACCAATGGTGCCGTGTAGCCTGGACGATGAATTACAGCAGCCTATATGTCAATGTTGCTTGAGAACGGTATCTTGGAGTAGCATATTGCACAGAACTAAACTTTTGCATCCCTTGTATTTGACATGTAGTGTGGTTTGTAAACTTTCTTGTACAAGGGCTCATGCACGTGGCATGTTGCGGATCCGTACATTGCACATATTGTAGCTCCATGTGCAGTCTATTTTACACTGAGGTTTCGTAGTAGACCCACAGGAGTATAGGTAATAAAGAGGCTGTCTTCCCGCTCTCCATCCTCTTTTGGACGTAATCTTCCTCCCTCCCGCCCGGTTTTACAGATGTATGTTGTCAACGCTTTCAAAAAAATAAATAAAAAAATAAATAGCAATAAAAGAAACAAACAATGAATGAATATATATATATATATATATATATATATATATATATATATATATACATACACACGTAAAACTATAACAAAAACGCAAATATACACAAATGAATATGAAAATGTTTTCTGTGTTCTTAACATATGTTTAAAGCACTTAACATTGTTTTCTAGGTGGAGGATGTCGTGATCTAACGGTCTTTTGTATGATATTGTACTAAGGTTTTCAATATGCTATTACATGTACAGTTATTCGTGTTTTGTTTCTTGTCACACCTAGTGGTTCTATAAGGTAGATTACCTACATGCCCACTTATGTTCGTAGGCCGGCATACAGGTGTTTACCTAAAGTTAATGTTATGTTTACGTTCAATATTTGAATTAATAATAAAAGCTGTGGCCGACCCCAAGTCAACCCACGTTAAAAGGAATTAACCATGGTGTCCCGTGTCAAAATTATTATAGGTCTTTATCACTAGCTAGTTATTAAAGGTTTTTAATGGTCATGCATAGTCTAAGAATCTACCCCAAAAAATCATGGCATGTTCCATCACGTGCTGTATTATGGAGATATATTATCTAGAAGCAATGCTGGGTCCTGACATATCTTTATAAAAATGCTCAAAGGAGAAGTGGTGCTGTATAAAGCAGCAGATTACATTCTAACTGTCTAATAAAGTTGTTATCTTTGCCATTTTTTTATTTTTTGTATTTTTACTCACTAAGTTTTGCAGTCCCCATCTTTTAACCTTTTCATTGTTATTTTAGATGGCAAAAACACCATCGGCAGGTAAAGGTCTTCCATCCGCATCCTCGACTAAGGGCTTATTCAGACGAACGGGATATACGTCCGTGCAACGCGCATGATTTTCACGCGCGTCGCACGGACCTATATTAGTCTATGGGGCCGTGCAGACAGGTGCGTGATTTTTACGCAGCGTGAGTCTACTGCGAAAAACTCACGTCATGTCCGTTCTTTGTGCGTATTTCGCACATCACACACCCATTGAAGTCAATGGGTGCCTGAAAATCACGCATGCCACACGGAAGCACTTCCGTGGGACATGCGTTTTTCACGCAAGTCTTGTTAAGTGTATGTAAATGAGTTAGAAAACTTGTCCAAACAAGCACAAACCAGGAAGTTGCTTTGCACTTGTTGGGCACATGCTTGAGCTGGACACGGAGAACTGCAGCCATACCTCACGTTTGTGACGTGGAGAAGCTCATCTGCCTGGTCAAGGAGAAGCCAGAGTTGTGGGACACGCGGGCAGAGGCCTACCACGACCGCACGGGCAAAGAGATCGCATGGGATCAAATCGCGCAGACACTTCAGCCATAAGTGGGCTAAAGCCAGCACACGCGACAGAAAGGGCATTGGTAAGTACATAGCTTTATATATGTCATGTAAAACACACATGCTGTAGTGTGTCCTTGTGTTAACATGTTCAAAATGGGCAACGTAGCGGGTGTGTCACAGCATCATTGAGCTTGTGTATAATGTATCTTGGTGTGTAAGGGAATGGCAACGTTTCCAACAAGTGGCGATTTCGGCTATGGCACCTGGTGACTGTTTTTTTTTTTTCTGGTTCCTTTGTACAGTTGATGATGTCAAAACCCAGTGGAAGAGCTGCCGGGATCAATTCCGGCGGGAATATGGGGCCAGAGGCCGAAGTGGTGACGGTGCCTCCAAAAAGCAAAAGTATATGTACACCCAGCAGCTGATGTTCCTCAAGGACATCATGGAGATGCGGCCGTAAGTAATCTCTGTACCTTGAAGAAATGTCTATGTTCACATGTCATTCAGCCAAAACAGGTTGTTTGTCCCTTGTGGCAATGTTATACTAATAACTGTACATTTTTCTTACAGATGCAGTGACAATATTCTAGACACAGAAGAGGAGGCTGCCCATGAAGAGCCGCACGCGCCACAAGAGGAAAATCCCCTGCTGCCCTTAACCCCAGAGGCGACTGCTACCGAACCAGCCCCACAGGCGTCCAACCAACCCCAGGTGCCACGGGACGTACCGCGTGAAACGACCGCAGCAGCCAGGCGCAGGCGCAGCCACATGGGTTCCGCAGGTGCACAGGTGGACACCAGGGTACTCGAGTACCTTTCTCGCTGCGCAGACGAGGACGCCTGTGACGCCATTTGCCGCACCATAGCCCCGCTACTCCGGCGGGTACCCGACCACCGTATGGCGCGCCTCCAATGCTCCATAATCAGCCTGATAGACTCTGCCACACCTCCAAACAATCGACGCCAGTGCTTCCAGGCAATTGAGCATTGGTGTGGATTGCCGGAGCCGTCGGTGCCCTTCACTGCACCTGGCCCTTCCCAGCCTGCCACCCCCTTGCCACGCCAACATTACCACCGCCCAATGCCGTCCCGCATGTCACCTGTTCCTGTGCCGGTGCGTGAGCGTCCTTTACCTGGCTACAGCCGACCCGTGGAAACCTTTTCCACACGGCCCACCTCACGGCTATCACACTCAGCATCAGCACCACAATGCTGTTGAGGAACATCCTCTGCAGGCCCATGGACAGCATAGTGGTGCTGAAATGGCCAGCTACACCTCACCACCCCAGTGATACTATCAGTTGTAGTGCTGTGGCCGCATCATAGTTGGTGTTTACAAGTGATGGCTATTTTTCTTTATTTGTACCTAATGTGCATCATGTTGGTGCGATGTTTTGGTGGACCTTTTACATATGTTGTATGTACAGTTTTGTTGTGCCATTACACATAAAGTTTGGTTTGTTGAGCGAAAAAAGCGTGTGTGTTTTCTTAAATATATGTTGTGTTACAATCTTTCCCAAACATGTCCTTAGGTAACGTTGCAACATGGTGGACAGGGACCAAGATAGTTGCATGCCATAATTGAGGTATTAGTGTATCTTTTGTGGTTTTGCAAGAATCCAAATCGACTTCTATGCAGTCGTACAGTGATCTGATAATGGACGCACTAAGGACATTTGTGATTGTATTTGCGAACATTGGATTTGGCAATGTGCTTCACATACAATTACGTGTTTGGCAGCAATAAAAAACGGCGAAACCCCAAAAGATATGCGCTCGCAACCCACGTCAAGGGTCCACATTGGCCTCACTAATGATCAATTGTGCGCATATTCTCCATGATGCCACCCTTCACATAGAATCGTCCTGCCATGGCAGTTCTCCAGCAAAGCTGTCAAAATATTCTGCAAAAATGTCGCGCACTCGGATACCAGATGTTTGTGCCCTCCCTAGTGGAATTTGTGGCCGAATGGTTGATGTGGTAGCATTTCTTCGAATATATTCAGCATCAAAACTTGCGTCATGTATGCGTGTAAAGTTATGAAGAACTACAGACGCTTGTATGACCCGGGTCACATTCTGCGGCATCAGTTGCATTGTTGTGAGAAACACCCGCCATTTGTTTGCCATAATGCCAAAGGCACATTCAACACATCTTCGAGCTCTGCTTAGCCAGTAATTGAAGATGCGCCTACGGTCATCCAAGCCCCTTCTTGCAAATGGACGCATTACTTGGCTTGTGAGCCCAAAACCCTATCTGCAACGATGACATATGGGACTGGTGGTCCACGCGAGCCAGGGAGGATGCTCGGTACCGGAACAGAAAGTTGATTGCTCATAAGACGATGACCCATTCTGGATGAGCGAAATATGCGTGCATCAGCAGAGCTTCCATACGACCCAATGTCTACTATTGTAAAACAATAATTACTGTCAGCCAAGGCCAACAAGACGATGGAAAAATACTGTTTGTAGTTATAGTATCTTGAGCCAGAGTGGGGGGGCTTCTTCGCACGAATGTGCTTCCCGTCTAGGGCACCAATACAATGAGGAAATTGGGTGGCTGACAGAAAATCTTCGGAAATACTAAGCCACTGTTCCTCCGTGGGCTGAGGCATCACTGTGGGCATTAATCTCTGCCACAGCATGACACAAGTGCCTGTGACAATGCCTGAAATGGTGCTGACTCCCAGAAGGAATTCAAAATGTAAGGAATGGTAGCTATTTCCTGTAGCAAGAAATCTACATGGGTGAGAAAAAAAGCACACAAACAAAAATACACTTTATGTAGGACATGACACTCACACACGATCCGGGAAGCACTAATTGTAGAAAACACACATACCTCAAGGTTACAAGCAGTCGCTCCTCTGGGGAAATCCAGCGCCGCATGTTTGTGTCCTGGTAAGTGATTCCTGTACGAATCTGCTCAAGCAGAATATCAAACGTGCCCACAGACATGCGGCAAAACGACCAAATTTTGTCTGGGTGACTCCGGAGGTCATCATAGAGGGTATGAAAGTGCCCTTTGGAGGTGCGCTGTGCCACAAGAGGATGAACCAAAATCCTCCCCCTTCTCCGCGTTTGATCCTGGAGCATGGGACGGCACTCGCCAAATCGCCGAGAAACCAACCACACTAGCAGCACACGGGCCAAAGGAGCAAACGGTATAATTTGGCTGAGACGACAACAAGCCAATAAACACGGAAAACGACCAAAAGTATTTTGCAAGGTGCAAAACGGATGAGAACACGTGCTCACATCAAGCATGTGTTTGTGAATGGTGCCTTTTTGTAGGCTGGCCTCTCCATAACGCCACTCTCCGTTTTTTTACGCGCGTGAAAGACGCATGCCGTACGTGCGTTAAAAACGCAGCAACGCGCCATAAACCGATAACACATGCACATACAATGCGCGCAAAACGCCGCGTTTTTTGCGTGCGCAAAACGCACACGCTCGTGTGAATCCAGCCTAAGGGCAAGGCCACACGGTGCGTCGTTGACGCGGTTTTGTTGCGTTTGAAAACCGCATGCGGTCAACTGCATGAGTTATTTGTCACTGTAATGCTGCAGTTCTGTTGCGTTTTTAAAGGAAATAATTGATGGACATAGTTTTCACCCGTGTTGAAGTTTGTTAGGTGCTTCCTGTATATAGTACATTACAATGCATTGAAAAAACGCAAGCAGTTCAGCAACAACTTTGGCAGCGCGGTCATTAACCGCATGCGGTCGGACATTATGAAGATGCAGTTAACGGCACAAAAAACACATTGTAATATAATGGCAGCAGTCTGTCCATAACCAAAATTTTACCATTGACTTCTATTGAAAAATGACTTGCTGCAGTTTAAAAACGCAACATAAATAGACCGTGTGGCCTTACCCTAAAGCAAGGGTCTCAAGCACGTGGCCCACGGCCCGCATGTGCCCCCTGAGGCTGTCATCTGCGGCCCGTGGGACACAGAGCCGCTAGTATAGGCTCTGCTTCGGGACTCTGTGGAATTCCCTGACATCGCTGTCCATGAATGGACACACGATGTCTGGGGCTTCCCCAGAGCCTGAGTCCCGGGCAGAGCGCTAGTATGGGCTCTACTCGGGGACTCTATGGAATTCCCTGACATTGCTGTCCATATGTGGACAGTTTTATCAGGGTCTTCCACAGAGCGGAGTCCCGGGCAGAGCGCTAGCATAGGCTCTGCTCCGGGACTCTGTGGAATCCCCTGATAACGCTGTCCATGAATAGACACGCAATGTCTGGGGCTTCCCTAGAGCCTAAGTCCCGGGGAGAGCGCTAGTATATGCTATGCTCCAGGACTCTGTGGAATTCCCTGACATCGCTGTCCATATATAGACACGCGATGTCTGGGGCTTCCCCAGAGCTGGACAGTGATGTCAGGAGCACAGCTGGAGTCCCATTAGGAGCGCTCTGCTCTCAGCTCTGGGGTTGCCCCTGACATCTTGGTCCATATATGAACAGTGATGTCAGGAGCAGAGCTGGAATCCCAGGCAGGGTGCTAGAAGCGGCTCTGCTCCGGGACTCCAGCTCTGGGCAAGCCCCTGACATCACTGTCCATATATGGACACTGATGTAAGTGGCTTCCCCAGAGTTCCGCAGCAGAGCCTATACTAGTGCTCCACTCTGGGACACCGGCTCTAGGGTTGCCCCTGACATCACATTCTGGTCCCTGGCATCAGGGGCTCCTCCAGCAGAGGAATCCCTGGCCAAAGCGTTGGCAACGCTCTGACTGGGGATTCCACTCCTAGAGGGAGCCCAAATGGAGATATCTACTGGGGGTGTCTATGGCACTACCTACAAGGGCACTGTGGAATTATCTACAGAGGGCACTGGAATTATTTGCAGAGGGCACTGTGGCATCATCTACAGAGGGCACTGTGGCATCGTCTACAGAGGGCACTGTGGCATTATCTACAGAGGGCACTGTGGCAGTATCTATAGAGGGCTCTGTGGCACGATTTAAAAAGGGGATGCCTAATCTTGGCAACTGAGCTACCGGACTGCATTTAGCGACACTTAAACTGTAAAACTGGATTGCTCGCAGAGAAATCTCGCAAATATCCGATAAGTTTAAACCTAGCGATATTATTATATTAATGTAGTATTGTTATAGTGATGTAGTATTATTATTATTATAGTAATGCAGTATTATTATAGTATTGTTGTAGTCATGTAGTATTATTATAGTAGTTCAAATAACTAATTGATTAACAATAATTTTGTGATGTATCAAATTTGAAAGTAATGCGGCCCGTCAACTTCACATTTTTTCTATATGTGGCCCACTTACCCGGCCGAGTTTGAGACCCCTGCCCTATAGTTACCACAATCTCAGATGAAGTGATTGAGCGCCAGTTGAAGGCCCTGGGAGTAGATTAACAACCTGATCATGGAAAGCTTTCTGCTATGTGTGGACTTGTATTTTGGCTACCAATGGAACAGTTTGAACAGTGATTTATTTTTGAAGACTGAAGGAACAAACGTTTCTTTTGTTTGCTAAAGAACTCTACATTAACTTGTATAATAATAGTGTATATAGACAATAACACCTTAATTCTGTACAAATTTCCTATTGTGTCAAGAGGAGCTGACATCTAGGGGCTGCTGCACTGCACAATCTTGTAAAAAATGCTCCTGTTTTACATGTAATGGACATATTCATTTCTATTATCCGATCAACGATCAGTTCTTCACTTTCCAGCCCCGTGCATGGTAACAGAATCCGAACATGCATGCAAAGAATTTAATTAATTTAGGATTTTTTTATTAAAAAACGATATATTTTATTCATGTAATATTACATATTATTCAATCTTCATCTTTCTGACATATAACGAACTGCCTAAATAGCTGAGTATTTGGCTAGAATTCAATTTATCCGGCACCCAATAATCCAGAATTTCCCTGTAATGACACACCATAGACTGTGGGAGTTAGTGCTAGTCCAGCCTGATAGGGTTTCTATTTAATATTTCCTAAATGACCGGAATCCTGGATATTTTTTCAAAACTCTCTTTCATCTTTCCAAACTAACATTAGGTTTGAGAAGTTTGATCGTTTGGATACGTTGATGCTGGACTATCACTACATTGCTGTTTGCACTTGGTTACCTACTGGGGTTGTACTAATATTCAGACTGAGAGTCATCAGCCTACAAATGAAATGGATGTGATGCTTTTTGTTAAAAGGTTTTTATTTCATTTTGTCTTTGTGGATAAGGGTTAATTCCTGACAGTTTTACGTCTAACGTCTCCCATTCTGAGCATTAGGCCTCAGGCAGACGGCAGAGACGAAGGCATACGGAGTCCATGTGGCTCCGTGCTACAGCTCTTTTGGCACTCCGTGTGTTAACATGGTGCCTCTGTACAGCGGTGTATTACAGAGATATTGTACTTGAGAAGCAATGCTTCTAGGAGAGATTATACATAATACATTGTCCGAAGGAGCTTGACACCTGTGACAACTTTTGTATATGGAGGTTGTACTGCACGGTTGTGTGCATGAGCCCTTATCATAAATCCCTTACCCTTACTGTATATTTAGTATGATTTGCCTTTTTATTAGTAGCCTGCTCTTAAGTTTTGGGAAGTTGGAAACCATGATCTTATTGTATTTTCATGTGCTATCCACCTCCTGATTTTGTGCCTTTATAAATTAAAGCCTTTTCATAACCATCATCTTATCTCTGCCAAGTATTTATGATGAAAGTTTTATGATGGCTCAGAAAAATATACAGGGGAAAAAAAGGTTTCAGGCAAAGTTCTAGGAGCGTTGGAGAAAACCATGCATACATGGGGCCAGAATAAAACTATTAAGTCTTTCCTCTATTCGGCTTCAGCATTTCCTGAAATCTTAGTTCAAAGCAAGTTAATGATGTGCTACACTTATATTTTATTAATTTGTTGCCTTTTCTAGTGGACACTGGCTAGGAATATTTTGCCTTATGTCAAATTGCAAATAGTTTCATCCTGTAGTCTTACTGCCTTTCATCTGCACCGAATGTACGCTAGCTGGAAGTATGAAACAAATGGAAGGCAGTTTGACTGCAGGATTAGACTACACATGGCTTATTTGTAGTCTGTAACCATAGAGACACATAGGTCTGTATAGGAGCTGTAAACACAAAACAGTAAGACAATTCTAATAAAAACTATTTGCAAAGTTGCTTTATTTTGGATGCATTGGACTAATGAAAAAAAAAAAAGTTGAAATTAGGATGAAATTGCAGTGATCTCACTGGCAAATTTATATTTAGGTAATTTGCTAATATTTAAAAGTAGCTAAAAAATTAACAGCTACACTTGAAAAGGTTGTCCGGTCACAGGGTGTTTTTTCATACCTTACCACAGGATAGGTCATCGGATGTTATGCAGTGTTCAGTGCTGGTAGCAGATGGCGCTATACTGTGACTGGAGCAATTTGCTTCAGTAACCGACCACTGCATAACTTATGGCTTCCTCCAGGCATTGGAACAGCTGATCAGTGTGGGGTCAAGTTGTTGGATCCCCAGCGATCATATACTGATGACCTTTTCTGTGGCTAGGTCATCAGTATAAAAAACCGCCCCGTGCCGGACAACACCTTCAAAGAGGACCTGTCACCTCTCCTGACCTGAAAACTTGTATTCCTCATAAAATAACAATTATGGAGAATCTTTTAATAGAACTCTGCACTGTGCCGTTCCTCTGTTATGCTTCCTTCAAATTTATAACTACATTGACATGTAGTTCCCTGTGTCAAAGGGGCGTGTCCCTACAGTCTCACTCTGTCATCTGATTGGACATTGTCATTGATACTCCACCAGTTGGTAACACCCACTTGTCAATTTACTCATACAGTTCTAGGAGGGATAACAGAGAAACGGCACAAAATAGTTTTCTAAGAAAAGATGCACCAGAATTATTTCATGAATACAACTATTTACTAAAACAGACATGTCAGAAGAGGTGACAGGTCCTCTCTAAAATATTGAGAAAACCAAAGGAGTGAATGATCTATGATATGCAGAAAATCCACATCTGTAGGTAATAGTTGTACATTCACACGTAGAACTTAACTAAATTTGTCCCACCTTCCCCATAATTAGTGAGGCCCTATGCACACGAACGTAAAAATTCTCATTCGCAATTACAGACACATTTGGTTCTATTGGCCACGGACACCTTTCCGTATCGCTACAGAAAGGTGTCCGTACAGTAGAACTGTACCGCAAAACATAGGACATGTTTTATCTTTTGCTTTTTATGGGCCGTGCTCCCATACTTTGTATGGGAGCAAGGGCCGAAAAAGTTGGCGGCCGGCCGTGCCCGCAATCGCGGCCTGTGATTACGGGCATGGCCGTGTGCATGAGGCCTTGAACTGTAGACCAAAAATTGCCTTTTCCAAAAATCAGTTAGTGAAATTCCTGGTCTGGTATACCAGGACACAGGCCGTTACAGGAGGAGAGCCGGACAAGGCCTAAAGGGGCATCAACCTGTCAGCAGAAACTATTTGTTCCTTTGTGCAAGGAGGAGAGCTGACAGAGCCCAAACTGTCAGAAACAGACTCCATGTAGTTGGTATGAGGGCCCGATATTCTGTACTGGGACTTGTGCTCACAGCCCTGAACTGTGCAACTCGATTGGCATTCGCCAGAGGACACCAGATTTGGCAGATACGCCATTGGCGCCCTGTTCCCTTCACAGATGAGAGCAGGTTCACACTGAGCACGTGTGACTGATGGGAAAGAATCTGGAAATGACATGGAGAACGTGATGCCTGCAACATCATCCAGCACGACGAGTTTGGTGGTGGGTCAAGTGATGGATTGGGAAGGCATATCTTTGAAGGGTCGCACAAGCTTCCACGTGGTTGACAGCTGTTAGGTACTGCGATGAAATCCGCCGAGTCATGATCAGACTTTACGCTGGTGCAGTGGGCCCTAGGTTCCTCCTGGTGCAGGACAGAGCACTGCCTCATGTGGCCCGAGTATGTAGGCAGTTCATGAATGATGAAGGCATTGATGCCACTCACTGGCACTCACGTTCCCCAAACCTCAATCCAATTGAGAACCTCTGGTATAATATTAATCAGTGCATCCAGTGCCGCAAAGTAGCGCCACAGACTGTTCAGCAGCTCACTGACGCCCTTATGCAGCCATCTCATCAGGAGCATGGCCAGACATTGTCCGGAGTGCCTACAGACATGTGTTGGGCCATATGCACTACTGAGTCACATTATAAGTTGCCTTTAAGAAATTCAAGCAAATTGGGTCCATCTGTGAACTAAAATGTTTTATTTGATTTCCCGGGGTGATTTTGAATCCAGCTTTCAATTGGTTGATGATTTTGGTTTCATTGACCATTGATACATCATTTTGAATTACACAATTTATATCCGTAAAGATTTTCAACGTAATCTTTCATTCATCGAGACATGATTTGTGATTTAAAAAGAACAGAAGATTGGAGCAGCACTATGAATAAACGCCTAACTAGGCTGGTGCAAAGCTTCAAAAATAAAGGAGTGACCTCTCCTTATATACTACATATCCAAAAGAAGAGAACATGAAGCAGCACTCAAAAAAAGGAAATTTATTCATCCAACATAAGAGCGCTGGCGGTCTTATGTTGGATGAATAAATTTCATTTTTTTGAGTGCTGCTTCATGTTCTCTTCTTTTGGATATATGATTTGTGATTTAGGTATTCCCTTATTTTTTTTTAGCACTTGCCTTAATCCTGTCTTCCTCTTATCTAGCAGTTCTGAGGTGACTGCAGCCGCACCCATTTAGGCCCGCTTTAACCATAGAGCAAGCTGTGCACCTGCACCGGGCCCCCTGGTAGCGGCAACATTTTCAACTTTTTTCCTCTGGACGCAGACACAGTTGAAAAATTGTAAAGGTGTTTGGGGGAAGACGCCCAAAGATGGGGGAAAAGTGGGATTGTTGTGTGTCTTCCCCTGTGTATGTGCCCCATCAGCCCTTGCATTCTTCACCTTTATTGGTTGTCTGTCTTCCTTCTCCCCTTCTGTAGTTCTGTTCAGCAGCGTGCGGCTCGCTGCAGCGCCACTGAATGCTGTGTAGTTTTTCTGGTTGTCAGGGGGATGGATTCTCCCAGGAGGCCAGTTCAACCCGGTAGTGACCACCAATACGCCTTTTCACGGTGGTCATCGCCGCGTCCGTAACGACCCCGACTTTAAAGCTATTACATTATTTAACCCTCACGGTGAACGCCGTAAAAAAATAGAATAAAAAACAATAGAAAAATTGCTGTTTTCTTTGAATCCTGACTTAAAAAAAATTTGATAAAAAGTGATCAAAAAGTCGCATCTACTCCAAAATGGTACCAATAAAAACTACAAGTTGTCCCGCAAAAAAAAAAAGCCCTCCTACAACTGCATCGGCAGAACAATAAAAAAGTTATGGCTCTTCAAATATGGAGACACAAAAACAAATAATTTTTAAAAAAAAAAGTGTTTTTACTGTGTAAAAGTAGTAAAACATACAAAATCTATACAAATTTGGTATCGTTGCAATCGTAACAACCCGTTGAATAAAGTTATTGTGTTATTTATACCACACAGTTAACAGCGTCGATTTAGGATGCAAAAAAGAGTGGCGAAATTTCATTTTTTTTCTATTCCCCCCCCCATAAAAAGTTAATAAAAGTTAATTAATAAATAATATATACCCCAAAATAGTGCTATTAAAAAACAAAACTTGTCCCGCAAAAAACAAGACCTTATACAGCTATGACGACGCAAAAATAAAAAAGTTATAGCTCTTCGAATGTGACGATGGAAAAACTATAAAGATTGCTTGGTCATTAGGGGCCACAATGCAAGCAGGGGAAGGGGTTCATAGGGAGAAGGAGCACAATATCCGCTCTTTCTGAGTCTAGCCCTGTAGAATATCAGCGCCACGCCAGCTGAGTGGATTAGGAGGAAGGCGATATAAGAGCAGAGAACAGAGTCGCGTGGCAGTGCGGGAGACGGCGGGATAACTACATTACACTACAGCACAGCCCTGGTACAACCCTCAGTGCAGCCCGATCACTGGGAACAAAGACCATATTAACCCTCAGCGCTGCAGTCTGTTCAGGAGATGGCCCAATCATGAAACTTTTGCACTGTGCCCACCAAAGTGTTCAAATGGCTCCTGTGCCCAGTAGTGAACTTCCTCCCCTGTTCTTCATAGGAGGGTCTTTGCTACTGAGCATGTGCAACACAGATTTGGACCATTTAACTAAATCCATTGGAGCAGCAGTGTGAATATACTTACTCTAAGGGCGAGGAAAGAACAAAGGAGAGGTGATAAATGATATATTTTTATGCTTACAATTTCTTACATTTCTATGAAAGTAAATATGCAACAAGCTCTGCATTTAATAAATGAATACAATATTAATAATATTTAAGATTTTTATTTTGAAGCCAGATTTGGAGTCGGTACATTTATTCTGCCCCCACTTAATACGGACTCCAATTCCACATCTCTGATGGTATCAAGCACGCCGCCACTGGACCGTGGAGCAGTAGAAACGTGTTCTCTGGAGTGACGAATCCACTTCTCTATCTTGCAGTCTGATAGACGAATCTGGGATTGGCAAATTCCAGGAGAACGCTGCCTACCGGATTCATGGTGCTTATTGTAACGTTTGGTGGAGGAGGGATATTGTTCTGGGGCTGTTTTTCAGGGTTTTGACTAGGCCTTTTATTTCCAATGAAGGGTAATAACTTTACAGCATACAAAGACAATTTAGACAAATGTATGCTTCCAACTATGTGGCAACAGTTTGTTCCAGCGTGACTGTGCCCCAGTGCAGAAAGCAAGGTCTATAAAGACATGGTTGGGTGAGTTTGGTGTGGAAGAACTTGACAGAGCACAAATTCCCACAGACGCACTCCAAAATCTTGTAGAAAACCTTTCTGTTATAGTTGCAAAAGGGGACCAACTCCATATCAACTAACGCATGTGGTTTGGGAATGGGATGTCCAACAAGCTCATATAGGTGGGATATTCAGGTATGTACAGTATTGCACGGAGGAAACCCCAGATTAACATGCAGAAGGGTCTCATAGATTGTTACATCTGAAGGATCTTCGCTTGCTACTTTATGTTCTATGTTAACTGGTTCCCGACCGCTGGCTGTGTTTTTACGGCCAGCGGTCAGTGTCCTTAAAACCTGAGCCATAGACTTTTTACGGCACGGGTTTTAACTTGCTGCCCGAGCCATCGGGCAGCTGAATTTCGGGTCTCTGGCTGTCAGTGACTGCCGGGGACCCTGAGGAGAGGATAGAAGAAGCTTTCGCTGTTTCTGTCTTCTCTGATCACTTGTACACAGCGCTCAATGAACGCTGTGTATAGGAATAGAGGCAGCGGCCGCGCCGCTGTCTCTATTGCTCCCGGTGTTCATGTGACTGGTCACATGATCGCCGGGTGCCGTTAGTGACAGACTGCTGCTGAGTCTAACTAGACCCAGCACAGCCTTATTAGTGACAATCGTCACTATGAGAGGGCTGATTTCCCCTGTAACTGGGGCTGCTGTGCAGCTCCAGTTACATTGGAAAAGCATAGTGTAAAAGAAAGAAAAAATATATATAACGTTCCCCAAAGGTCTTTTTTGACTTTTGAGGGATAGACCATAGTAATAAAAACATAAAAGTAAAGTAAAGTGCAAAAAAAATTAATAATAAATACACATAAAATACCCACCCCAAAAAAACATTCCCCTCCCGCCAATCATTGTTGTAACGCTAGCCCGGACCAAATTACCCTAATATAGACATGTAATATATTAAAATTTACGGTAGACAATGACAAATAAAAGGTCTATTTTAGGGTAAAACTATGTTATTACCAAAAAAAATAGCTGAATCGTAAAAAAGCTTATTTTTTTACTATTATTTTCAAACTTTAACAATAAAAATTCTAAAATAGCAAAAAGGATGTGTATAAAAACGATTAAAAAAAAGAAACTTGCATTGTCTACGGAAAAAACATCGCAAAAATCACGTCGCTAGCCCAACAAATAAAAAAGTTATAGCCATTTTACTAACGCGTGCTAAAAAGGGCTAAACGGTGTCTGGTCCTGAAGGCTCAAAATAGCCCGGTCCTGAACTGGTTAAAATATTTATAAATATTACTATTAACTTTTTTCGTGTCTTCTACAAATACATGAATATAATATAGGAATTCCTGTGATGCTTAGGCTAAATTCACACCACGTTCATGGTGTTCACTCTGAATATAAACCAGGAAAATCTGACATATATATGACAACATGCCCATAGAGTCTAATGGGCAAATTAGTGCATTTGGTATATGAGGGAAAGTATTTAGAGGTGATTTCAGTGATATGGAATTATATAGACGGTATCGCTTTAAATCTCATGTAGCTGCTGAAGATGTCACAGAATCGTCTCGCTATGACATCATGGAGGACGGATATATAAGCAGCCGCCGACTGGACACTGATTTGAGGGTTTTTAGTTGGAGTTGGATTTGGAGTTGGATTGTAAGTATGATCTTTTATTGACTCATGATTATTTTTTATTACTTCCCATCTTCTTTCTATAGGTTTCCTCCATGTAATGTTTCTTTTCCACTTATTTTTAGGTGTTTATTGTGAGATTTTTTAAGCGACTGTTTAAAAAGTAGGAGGAGTTACGTGGATACGGACTGCCCATACTGGTGACATGGACTATCCACTATTTTTCCCCGGCTATGTAAGTCAGAATTTACCATCCAATACAGAATTAGGGGAGAATGGGGGTTGAATAGAATTGTGATCATTTAACCGGTTAAGGACTAGGCTGTTTTACAGCTAAATGACCAGAGCAAATTTCACAATTTTGCTATGCGCTTCTTTAGATGACTATAACTCAGCAGGTGAATAAAGTTCATCTTTGAATTTTACACTCTTTTTAAAGGACAGATAGGGCTTTGTTTTAGTGGCATTTGTCAGTATATATAATTATTTTTTTTTTCTCTAAAGTGGGCAAAATTGGAAAAAAATGCAAGAATTTAACAATTGCGTCGGTTTATGCTAGCATTTTTCACACACGGTATGGACCACGGACAAAATTAATCTCCTTTCACATTCTTCCACTTCTCCCGTGCATGGGGATACCAAATATGTGAGCCTTATTCACTGTGCGGGCATGTGCCAGGGCTTGGCATAAAAGGAGGCTTTTTGGCCTTTTCGGTCCAGGAATTTTGCATTTGATTTTATAGCCGTATACTGTTTTCTGGGGGGCCTAATGCTGCTGAAACATTAGAAACACCCCATAAATGACTTCATTCACACAAGTAGACCCCACAAGGTTTCCTTCAAGGGGTTTATCATATTTTTAGCAAGTCCAGTTTTCTTCTGAAAGTTTCTTGAATAACATGGAACAAAATAAAGTCAGGACTTTTTTAGCAAATGCGTCAGTTTAGGCTAGTATTTTTCACACACGGTATGGTCCACGGACAAAATTAATCTCCTTTCACATTCTTCCACTTCTCCCGTGCATGGGGATACCAAATATGTGTGCCTTATTCGCTGTGCGGGCATGTGCCAGGGCTTGGCATAAAAGGAGGCTTTTTGGCCTTTTCGGTCCAGGAATTTTGCATTTGATTTTATAGCCGCATACTGTTTTCTGGGGGGCCTAATGCTGCTGAAACATTAGAAACACCCCATAAATGACTTCATTCACACAAGTAGACCCCACAAGGTTTCCTTCAAGGGGTTTATCATATTTTTAGCAAGTCCAGTTTTCTTCTGAAAGTTTCTTGAATAAGATGGAACAAAATAAAATCAGCACTTTTTTAGCAAATGCGTCAGTTTAGGCTAGCATTTTTCACACACGGTATAGACCACGGTCAAAATTCATCTCCTTTCACATTCTTCCACTTCTCCCGTGCATGGGGATACCAAATATGTGAGCCTTATTCACTGTGCGGGCATGTGCCAGGGCTTGGCATAAAAGGAGGCTTTTTGGCCTTTTCGGTCCAGGAATTTTGCATTTGATTTTATAGCCGCATACTGTTTTCTGGGGGGTGTAATGCTGCTGAAACATTAGAATCACCCCATAAATGACTTCATTCACACAAGTAGACCCCACAAGGTTTCCTTCAAGGGGTTTATCATATTTTTAGCAAGTCCAGTTTTCTTCTGAAAGTTTCTTGAATAAGATGGAACAAAATAAAATCAGCACTTTTTTAACAATTGCGTCAGTTTAGGCTAGTATTTTTCACACACGGTATAGACCACGGTCAAAATTCATCTCCTTTCACATTCTTCCACTTCTCCCGTGCATGGGGATACCAAATATGTGTGCCTTATTCGCTGTGCGGGCATGTGCCAGGGCTTGGCATAAAAGGAGGCTTTTTGGTCCAGGAATTTTGCATTTGATTTTAGAGCCGCATACTGTTTTCTGGGGGGTGTAATGCTGCTGAAACATTAGAATCACCCCATAAATGACTTCATTCGCACAAGTAGACCCCACAAGGTTTCCTTCAAGGGGTTTATCATATTTTTAGACAGTCCAGTTTTCTTCTGAAAGTTTCTTGAATAAGATGGAACAAAATAAAATTAGCTTTTTTTTTTAACAAATGCGTCAGTTTATGCTAGCTTTTTCACACACAAAATGGACCACGGACAAAATTCATCGCATTTCACATTCTTCCTCTTCTCCCGTGCATGGGGATACCAAATATGTGTGCTTTATTCATGGGCATGTGCCAGGGCTTGGCATAAAAAGAGGCTTTTTGGCCTTTTCGGTCCAGGAATTCTGCACTTGATTTTATAGCCGCATACTGTTTTCTGGGGGGTGTAATGCTGCTGAAACATTAGAATCACCCCATAAATGACTTCGTTCACACAAGTAGACCCCACAAGGTTTCCTTCAAGGGGTTTATCATATTTTTAGCAAGTCCAGTTTTCTTCTGAAAGTTTCTTGAATAAGATGGAACAAAATAAAATCAGCACTTTTTTAGCAAATGCGTCAGTTTATACCAGCATTTTTCACACACGGTATAGACCACGGTCAAAATTCATCTCCTTTCACGTTCTTCCACTTCTCCCGTGCATGGGATACCAAATATGTGTGCCTTATTCACTGTGCGGGCATGTGCCAGGGCTTGGCATAAAAGGAGGCTTTTTGGCCTTTTCGGTCCAGGAATTCTGCATTTGATTTTATAGCCGCATACTGTTTTCTGGGGGGCCTAATGCTGCTGAAAGATTAGAATCACCCCATAAATGACTTCATTCACGCAAGCAGACCCCACAAGGTTTTCTTCAAGGGGTTTATCATATTTTTAGACAGTCCAGTTTTCTTCTGAAAGTTTCTTGAATAAGATGGAATAAAATAAAATTAGCAATTTTTTAGCAAATGCGTCAGTTTATACCAGCATTTTTCACACACGGTATAGACCACGGTCAAAATTAATCTCCGTTCACATTCTGCCACTTCTCCCGTGCACGGGGATACCAAATATGTGGCCTTATTTATCACATAGAGATGTAGGAGGGCGGACGATAGAAGAAGATTATTTCACATATCGCTTTTTTTCAAAGCTGGTTTTACAAAACTCAACAGAGTTTCTATAACACTTCCAAAATATCTGCTCGTCCACACTTACATTCTGCTCAGGGGTGTAGAGTTGCAGAAATAAATTATTCAGGGAATTTATTAGCGGTCTTATTTTGAACAACCGATCCCGGTTTGCATCGGTACTTGGGGGGGCCTGTGCGTTGTCATTGAAGTGGAGGAACCTCATTATTGTCTCATAACGAGACCTGGGCATTACTGCAGAATATACTGGGGTGGCTTGGGCGGGTCTTGTTGACCAGTAAGACCTAATGGAGGGCTTTTTGACAATACCCATATTTAGGGTGAGCCCCAAATTTTTTTTTAATTCCTGCAAATTGGTGGGCGTCCAATCTCTGGCATGGGTGGATGAAGGTTTCTGCCTTATATATTGCGTGGCATATAAATTTGTTTCGTGGACAATCTGATTTAGGATGTCGTCCGTTATAAATAAATGGAAGTAATCCATTTGGACAAAATTTGTATTGTCCACGGTTATGCCAGGAGTGGCAGTAAATCCGTGGATTCTAGGCCCAAAAGATGGGGCAGGTGCCCATACAAGAGCCTGGACTGGAGGGACCAGGCTGTCCCGTGCTACAGCGCTACTTGGCCCTGCGCTTTCATGTTCTGCAGTTTCGACTGCATCAGGGACAACGTCCCCTGAAGATGAACCTGAAGTGACGCTGTCATCGTCACTACCTAAAACAGGTTCCATCTCGAACGCCATCTCTGATGCGGTCTCCGACTCAGACCACAGCATGGTGTATGCCTCCTCGGCGCTAAACAACTTCCTCGCCATAACGTAACTAACACTAACACTAACTAAACAAATTTTATTTTTTTATTTTTTTTATAAAACACACAAACTAAGGCCCCATGCACACGACCGTGCCCGCAATTGCTGTCCGCGATCGCGGGCACGGCCGGCCGCTGACTGACAGCCGCATTTTCGGGCCGTGCTCCCATACAAAGTATGGGAGCACGGCCCGCAAAATGCGAAAGAACGGACATGTTCCATAATTCCCGGAACATTTCCACGGCACTGACACCCTTCCGTAGTGCTACTGAAAGGTGTCAGCGTTCAATGAAAGTGAATGGCTCAGTTTTTGCGGACCGCAGTTGCGGTCCGCAAAAACGGAGGTTTTTTGCTGTCGTGTGCATGGGGCCTAACTGCTATATATATCTACACTACCGCTAACAAAAAAATAAACCGCTATTGCTATATATATTATATATATGTGGATATATATATAATTATATACTCCCTACCTGCCTATTCTAATAGAATAAAAGAAAGAAAGGTAGATAGATAGAAAAAAAGATAGATGGATAGATTGTATAGATAGATAGAAATCTATCTATACAGAGAATGTTTTATAGTGTAACTGTTTGTTTTTTTTTCACTGTAATCTTCTGGCAGCAATTCTCCCGAGTCTCTTTTTCTCCTCAAACTGAAACAATATTTGAGGAGAAGAAAAGAGGCAGGAGATTTACTGCCAGAAAACTCAAAATAAAACAAATGTGGTCGCTGTGATTTTCACAGCGACCACATGTTCAGGGACCATCAGATTGGTCCCTGATACTCTGCCCAGTGCCCAGAGCTGTTGGTAACAGCGAGGGCACAGGGCTGTGTGCACGCGATCGCGGGCACAGGGCTGTGTGCACGCGATCGCGTGCACACTGTTTTATAAGCAGAAATGCATGTGATCGCTGTGATTGGTTGTCACAGCGACCACATGTTCAGGGACCATCAGATTGGTCCCTGATACTCTGCCCAGTGCCCAGAGCTGTTGGTAACAGCGAGGGCACAGGGCTGTGTGCACGCGATCGCGTGCACACTGTTTTCTAAGCAGAAATGCATGTGATCGCTGTGATTGGTTGTCACAGCGATCACATGTTCAGGGGCCAAAAGATTGACCCCTGACATTCTGCCCAGTGCCCATGGCTGTTAGCAACAGCCAGGGCATAGAGCTGTGTGCACGCGATCGCGCGTGCACAGTCTCTGAAGTGCGGCCGTATATATACTATACGCCGGACTTTAGAGACCCTGACCGCTGGCCGTATATTTACGGCCAGCGGTCGGGAACCTGTTAATAAACAGTCATTTAGTGCACAGAATATAATCCAGGTAATCCACAGCCTGTGCTGTACAGGACACAATATAGGGGAATATAGAAGAAGGTCTACACTCTGGGCTGTTTATGTAGAGACGGGTTTGTGTAGATTGTGGATTGTTCTGTAGCTATTTTATATCCTCCAGTGATCACATGATGTTACATTCATGACCCCCCCCCTCCCTATATGAGACCGGTGGTGATAGGGGTTAGAATGTGTACAGTGGGGATCTGCAAATACCTTACATTTTATGTCAGTTATTTTCCATGATGCACCATTTCCAACTGCCAATTTGAAATCCTCCCTGGAGTGGGCGGGGCTTAGTTGGACATGACTCCTGACAAGTGATGTGTGGTCAGTGTGCGGTCTATGGCCGGGCTCATGCACTGTGTGTGTTATCTGCTCTTCATTTTTTAGATAACGCCATACAGCCCTCCCTGTAGATAACGCCATACAGCACCCCCTGTAGATAACACCATGCAGCCCCCCCTGTAGATAACACCATGCACCCCCCTGTAGATAACGCCATACAGCCCCCCTGTAGATAACGTCATACGGCCACCAACTCCCCCCGAAAAAAACGGTCTAAAGTTTGTCCAACAAAAGAGATGTATCCCCTATCCACAGGATAGGGGATATATGTGTGATCGCTGGCAGCGATAAGGAGAACAGGGGACCGAAAGTCCCCCGAAGTTCTCCATGAGACACCTCGGACTTCTGGGGGCTGTGCAGTTCAATAAATATTAAAGGAGCGCTGGTCACGCATGTGCACAAGCGCGACCGGTGCACAATTAATTTCTATGGAGCTGCCGATAAACCCTGGAAGTCCGAGGTTTGTCATGGAGAACTTCTCCTTATCGCTGGGTGTCCCAGTGATCCCACATGTATCCCCTATCCTGTGGACAGGGGATGCATGTCTTTTGTAGAAACAACCCCTTCAGTGGCTTCACGCTGTAGCAGCCATAGCGGCTGCTATCGGAGCCTCCTGCCATGAGGGGGGGCCCGTGACGACGGGCGGCACGGACCCCCTCATTCTGCGGGCCCAGTAGCAGTCGCTACGGCTGCTACAGCGTTAGTTACGCCACTGACCTCATCCACCTCACACTGCAGTAACCTGCTCTACTACACAATTGTACAACTGCTTCAGGTTACATCATAGGTAACATTATAAAATAATAAGAACATTTATTTTTTTTACAGAATAGGCTATTTTTAGTATAATTAGCAAAAAAAAAAAAAATAGATCTTCCAATAAGAAACAGTCAAAAAAAAAAAAGAGATCTTCCAATAAGAAAAAGTATTTTAACCCCCACCACACCATCACATACAATCTAATAGATCAGATGGAGAATGAGGGACATTTGGAGTTCAGCAGATGACATGTTTCTTACATTTACAGGTTCCAGCGTCACTTTACATTAAGGAGCTGCAGACGCCGTGTTATATGAAGGTAAAGGGAATATTACATAACATTATACAAGTGACGCATTTCTACACTCCGCTTACTCCCTGTGTTTACTTTTGCAGGCAGCAGTGACTGATGTACTGGGTGAGTTCTGCCGTTCTATAATAACTTCTCTCCATAGTTTCCATGTCTGACATCTTCTACTGACACAGCATCATGTGTATTTACCTCATGACCCCCGTCCATTGCGTTATAATACTGTGGTTACATACAGATGTGTCCTTCCTTACCTGATCTCTAAGCTGGACATATCCCGAGATGTGTGGGATGTTAAAGGGAACCTGTCACCAGAATGTCCGTATTACTAGTACCAGGGTATTGTAGAGGAGACGAACCTGTTGCTAACTTTTATTTTCATTTTCTGCTTACTGCCTCTTTTGTAGAGGAATCAGGTTTATTAACTTTATGCTAATGAGAATTTAGGCACAGCGAGGGCGTCACCGTTGCTCCTAAATGCTCTTACGTCGCTCCCCAGTTCAACCCTCCTCCCTCTCTTCTTACATCGATTGACGGGGGCCAGGCAGCGTAATCGGCAGCTACAATGCACTGGTACTAGTTTAATTTAGACATTCTGGTGACAGGTTCCCTTTAAATAAACAAGTAAATAAGAAAAAAGTATATCACCAGTGGATTCCTCCGCCATAGACTACCTGTTAAAATAACTTTTACATTTAACATATATGTTTTTTTACTGAATGGCGCAAGATTGTATTGAATTGGTACAATGATAAATTGCACAAATTAACGCAATTCAAGAAAAGTAGAGGAAGGAAAGACCTGTAGTAAGGATGAAATAGATATGTCCTATTACACATTTTAATGCTGATCACACATGGCTAAGTGTCTCTATGGTAGAAAAAAAGGCTAAAAGTTCTCATAGCATTAGAGCCCTATGTTTGGCACATACACCAAATGTATCCATAGGCCTCCATTTACCCGGCTTATGCCAAAAGAGTGTCCTTTATATCGAGCTGGAATGCATTGGCATATTTTTTTCTTTTTTTGCTGTATAGATTAGCGTAGTAGACTATGTTATTCTATAGGATGGACAACATAATAATACTGTGTGGTGTATTTTACTTTACTGTGAGAGCCTATAGCGACACATATACCACTGTATGCCTATAGAGTGGCATGTGTTGCAGCCTTCCATCATAGGTATAAGTCGGGAGATCCTCCCGGCATATACCTCAGACATAGGGCTGTTACGTGATAAGAACAGAGCCTTAATGTTTAGATCTCATTTTTAAACTAATGTTTTTCTTTTTTCAGATGCAGAACTAAAAATCAGGTGAGTAAATCTTTATTGTAAATGTAAAATCTGTCTGAGGAGAAATTCATTGTGGTGTACTGTCACAAAGCCTTCCAACATATAGACGGCAAAAATGGCCAGGATACGTTGAGATCCCTAAACAGTATTGAAAAGTGCAACCAACTGGTTTACAATACAACTATATAATTGCTTGAGGATCTTAAGTAATAAATTGGATTCTTCTTGCTGGAATGACACAAGAATCCACTACATCCCAATCGCACTAATTGTATAAACGAGTCTTTATTGTGTGTTGTGTTCTCACTGTCATCTCTATTCTGTGACTAACAGGACTCATGATGAAGACGCCCTGATGTAAGTATATCATTGTAAGATATTGTATAAGGAATGAAGACAACGAAGGAGATTTATCAAAACGAATGCAAAGGAAAAGTGGAGCAGTTCCCCCTAGAAGCCAATCAGAATCCAGCGTTTATATTTTAGAGGCTTTTTGAAAACTCTTAGGGTATGTTCACACGGCCAAATTTCAGACGTATACGAGGCGTATTATGCCTCGTTTTACGTCTGAAAATAGGGCTGCAATACGTCGGCAAACATCTGCCCATTCATTTGAATGGGTTTGCCGACGTACTGTGCAGACGACCTGTAATATACGCGTCGTCGTTTGACAGCTGTCAAACGACGACTCGTAAATGTACTGCCTCGGCAAAGAAGTGCAGGGCACTTCTTTGCCACGTAATTTGAGCCGTTCTTCATTGAAATCAATGAAGCATGGCTCAAGGTTTACGAGCGTCTCAGACGGCTCGCAAATTACGAGGAGGAGCAATTACGTGTGAAACGAGGCAGCTGTTAACAGTCTGTCTTTTCACACGTAACTGCCTCTCAGCGTGTGAACATACCCTTAGGACTATTACACACGGCCATATCATGTCTCTGTTGTGTATGGAGCAGTGAAAGGTCTGCCATAGAGGTGCATGAGGCGTCTTCTGTACCGCCATATGGCTCTCATTTCATATGGAGTATATGGAGGATTAAATACACCCTTAGTAGTTGCTTTGGGCTTCACATTTCCCTCGCACTAGTTCTGATAAATCTCTCCCAATGGAGGAGTGACTGTTACCCCCTTATAATATGGAATATTTTTTATTTCCCTAATAGATGGATGAAGAAGGTGATGAAGGCCCCACAAGTCTTCAGGTATTTATCTCCCAATGCAGACGTCTTCTTGGCAGAGGATATAGGAATAGTTTGGGATATGTGATACATAAAGGTCAATTCTCCTCTTTAATCTATTGGAACCGAGGAGGAATAAATCATGGGGATTTAGTTCAGTTTTTTATGAGATATTACTATAGATGGCATTTTTTTATAGGTTTTAAATTGTGCCAATAATCTTAATCTATGATATGTTTTTTTTTATAGACCCTTCAAATTTAGGGAATATGAATGGCACCCCAAATTAGACACCATCATGTAAGTATGAAGAAGCAGCAGAGCTGAACTCCCACTGCTGCAGTCTATGGGTTGATATATGAGCCGACTGTGATCTGTTCTGTGTTTTTGCCTTATAAATCCCCCACCCAAGAATCTGTATAATTATGTATCCCCACTGGGTGCCACAATGACTATATATTTATATATGAGCTGTTTTATGTTTTATATGCAGGGAGGTTGCAGTAGAGAAGGACACAGAGAGGGTCGTGGTGATCCCCAGGTGAGGAATTAAAGCCTATAAGTTTTTGAATACACCAAATAGGTGGAGGAACTGTGACAGGACAGGACAGGGGGGGCTATAGTTGGGGTTTGCTCAGTTTTCTTGACTTATCTTAACACCACCATACCAAAAATGTAGATATTTCATATATTTTTTTAAAAAAAACACTTTTAGGGGGTCTCTATAATTTGGCTTTGACTGAGGTTTCTGAGAATATTGAAGAAGGGAGAAGTGTGGTCTAAGCAGGGTGTCCAGAGATGTTGGACTTCCTTTACACCTGTGGTAAACCAGGTTCCAGCACATTTACAGCAGTGGCATTATACTGCATTTTTACATTAGCTTTGCAATCTGTCCCTTATAGAAAGTAATGAGAATTGTCTGTGTCATTTAAACCTTTGTTACCAGAAAGTATAGAGAAGATTTCTTATATTCCATTCTATACGGCACACATGACATAAACGATGAACAATGAATCTATTCTGCAGTTCTGTTGGGGTTAAACAGTGAATATTACTTAACTGCAGGTGTGAACAGAGCTTGTAATAAATGCTGCAAGGATAGAACTAGAATCATAATGAACATTATATATGCTGGTGACCTGGCTATAACAATACCTTTTCTTTATTTCTTTTTCTATATAATGTGATCCACGTCTCTGGTTTAGTTAAACTAATTATTTATTTCTGGCCATTTCTCGTCAGTAGAAAATGCATCAAGAGAACCAGTCTCCTATCCAGGTAAATACAAGAGCGGATAATGGCTGTAATGTAAATCCCTGACTCCCTTCTCTCCAGTATAAAAACTATTCTCATCACTGCCGTGTCCCCAGAACACGTGTCCTGATGTCATGAAAGTCATGTCTGTTTTTCCTCTTTTTTTAGACTGAGATCTCTGTTCTGCTGCTGGGGCGCTGAACATCTGTAAAAGTGAGTACCCAAAATCTTCTTAGGACACAGCCGACTGTCCTGCTCCTCAGGCATAAAGTATGAATATAAAGTATTACTCTGCTGTTCGTGTGGGTTTAATAATATTTATCCAACTGATCAACCATTTTTATATATCATAAAATGGCGCACATGGACAAAAGGCCAGACCTGTATATTTTGTTAAAGGAATTGGGGGGCGCTGTGGTTCATAATATTTTTATATGGAGTGTAATGTGACTAACAAAAGTATCAGTCCAGCAAATGCGCACCCACTGTAAGACTTGGCACCAGCTGACGGACTCATCAAGAGGTGGCGATCTAGCCCTACAACCCCCCAAGTTCTAGGGGCCTGCTTAAAGCAGATAAAACCCCCTGATAAGTGTAAACCCACTATCAGGATCCTAGCTAGCAAACCCTGAGTATCGCTGATGGTGGTAAGGAATATGTTGCTTTCACCAGGCTGCTCCTGGCAGGTGGAGAGGACAGGTAGAAATGTTTAACTAGCAAATGCCAGTAGCAGAGCAGCAGTGTCAGAGCCAAAACAATAACCAATATCATAAACACAGTAAAGCCGAGTCAAAAAAACAAGAGGGTCAAAACAGCACTAAATCAGCAGACAGGAGAATAGTCAACAGTCCAATGTAATACACAATAACAGTAGAGAAAAATGCAAAAAAGGTAAATGGGAAAAATCAACCTGAGGATACAAACCAAAACACAGAGCACACTAGCAGAAGGAACAAGAAAGAGAAATCAATAAATGGCAAGAATATCAGGGAAACAGGATTAAATAGAAGACACAACTAAGGTCTCATGCACACAAACGTATTTTTTTCCTCCCGTAAATACTGGCTTAAACACGGGTCCTACGACCCGTATTGCACCAGTATTTACGGACCCGTGCCCGTAAATACGGGTCCAGTGTCACCAGTATTCCACCCGTATTTACGGGCACGTTTTCGCTGCAAAATTGCACTGCACTAATCAGCAGCCCCTTCTCTCTATCAGTGCAGGATAAAGAGAAGGGGCAGCCCTTTCCGTAATAAAAGTAAAATAAATTTATACTTACCCAGCCGTTGTCTTGGTGACGCGTCCCTCTTTCGACATCCAGCCCAACCTCCCTGGATGACGCGGCAGTCCATGTGACCGCTGCAGCCTGTGATTGGCTGCAGCGGTCACATGGGCTGAAACGTCATCCCGGGAGGCCGGCCTGGAGGAAGAAGCAGGGAGTTCTGGGTAAGTATGAACTTCTATTTTTTTTTACACGTTGATCTATATTGTGATCGGAAGTCACTGTCCAGGGTGCTGGAAGAGTTACTGCCGATCGTTTAACTCTTTCAGCACCCTGGACAGGGACTATCCACTGACGTCGCCTAGCAACGCTCCCGTAGTTACGGCCTGAAATAGGACATGTTCTATATTTTTCAACGGCACGGGCACCTTCCTGTAGAATATGGGGAGCTACCCGTGGCCAATAGAAGTCTATGGGCCCGTAATCACGGGACGTAATTACGGCCCGTGATTACGGGCGTTTTTACGTTCGTGTGCATGGGGCCTAATGGATAGGTTCTCATCTAATCAAGAGCCAGAAGAGCTGAGTGACAGACAGCTCCGAGACTTAACCCTTCTTCTACCCTCCTGCCAAGCTACAGAAGCAGCGAGTGTGACATGGAGCTTAGAAATGTGAAATATGATATTCTTACAATTATATACAGATCTCCTGTTTATATTCTTTTCACATGTTTTCTTCTTATATCGCCACTCTAGGTTATACAAGACCATCAAATTGAGGAGGAGCAGACTCCCTTACCATCTAGAGGAGTCTGAAGGAGGAGGCGGCGCCTGTACCATCAAGAGACAAATGAGGCGCCATTACCATCAGGAGGAGTCATTTGTCTCACATGGGGGAGGAGGAGGCCCCCTTTACCATCAAGAATCAGAGGAGGCACTCTTATTATCTGGAGGCGCTCTTAAGATATAAAAGCAGAGGAGTTGACCTTACTATCTGGAGTGGAAGTCATCCACCTTAACTGGGTGGGAAATGTCCCCCATTGTATCTTGCTGAGGGAGCAGCCTTGAGGCAGAAAAGGTTCCCGATACCATCTAGAGATAGAGAAAGCATCCTTACCATCTTGAGGAGTAGTCATCCATCTTATCTAGAGGAGGAGACACTCTTACTTTCTGGAAACAGATCAACCGACCTAATGATGTGGAGGTGGAGGAGTAACCTGTAACATGTGAAGAAAGGGGAATTATCTACATTATCTGGAGGAGACACCTGTTCTAGAAAGGGCAGGAGGAGTCCAATATCTCATCATCATCATCATCATCATCATCATCATCATCATCAGTAGGAAGACAATATGCCTAAACCACCAGGAGGAGTAGACACCCCTATAATTATATGGACAAGGAGCTTATACCATCAGGTACATATATCAGATTATCTACCACTTATATTGAAATTACATTTTATATTTTATTTCTGTAAGATTGTCCTTGTCCCTGGAGTCCATTGATGACTTATTTGTAGCCACAACTTCTACACTACTTTCTGTGACATGAAGCGTCATTTTTCCCTCCAATAACCTGACACACGAAGCGTCTTCTTTCTGTCGCTGATCTCTGTGATCAGTACAGGTGGAGGAAATTTTTCCAGCGAGTGGGAAAAGGCAGCGACAAGCCCTATATTGAGGCATTTTCCGCCTCAATATCATAACATTAAAATCAATGTGAGACAGAAAAATACGCTGCTATTGGCCGCAGCGTTTTTGAATGTGTTTTTTTATGCGTTTTATGGCAAAAAACCCTCATGGTTTTTTCCTTTGCTGGTAAAAAAAAAACGCAGCAAAAAACGCCTGTGGGGCATAAAAAAACGGAACTGATTTTTACAGGCAGATTTTTCTGCCTCTTAAAAACTGTGTGAACGGGGCCTAAAGCTCCTGTCATTTGTTCACTGCTGAATCTCCTATGGAAAATAAGTGTCTGTTCCTCTGGTTAACAATGTACTACTGCTGTTCTGTGGGGTACGGTCTCTCCGTTTTCTTGCTGTTCACCCAAGAGCGGGAAAAAGATGTTCTTTACCCTGTAGGAGACCATGATACTAGGTCACTGCTCTCTTCACTTGAAGATTGTTTTTTTTACTTCTGCTGTTCTTGCTGTGCTGTATTATGTGCTATACAATGGCCTTCTACCAAATGGATCAAGTTATAACCCATCATTTCACAGCACATTACAGGAGAAAATGATGTTATGGCACATGTTGTAATAGACTTTTACCACTGCATACAGTTAATAAATAAAATTCAACTTTGTAATTATTGTCTAATCTGTTCCCAGCAGATACATCAGGAGGAGCTGAAGGGACATCACAGAAGATGGACATATATTTGACAAACCCAATGATCGTATTCTCTGAAATATATTTATCACTTCCCATTTACTGCTGGTGGAGAAAATATACCCTCAACAATGAGACTTATTTTTACCATTAAATATGAGATGGATATTACAATGATAAACTGGTGAACGCGTCCGTCTACTGATTATATCACTTCACTTTTATTGCTGGTGGAGAAAAAGTTGTCATTATGTCAATAATAAAATCTGATTATTTGTAGTATATTAGATCTGCATGTTTTATATATCATAAAGCTGGAGAATAATGTGTTGTGTATAACCCTCCTGGACAGCAGGTGGCAGTATAAACATAAAAATGAGAAGTAAGATCTGCTACGTCTGTTTTTTGCTACTGGCAAGCCACTGACCAAGCTGCAGATACTAGACTGGCAGCTGCTGCCATCCTCACCCCAGCGGCTGACACAGGGTTGGACTGGCCACCATAAAATTATACTCTTCCTATGAGCCCACACTATGACACAATAATGGTCCCCAAAGTTTTAGCAGAAGACAAGCACATTTCAGTCAAATCCTTGCCGCTAGAGTTTATTTCTTACAGGGAGTGGACAGAATTAAAAAGACATGAGTTCGAGGGACCTTGCCTTCAAATTATGGAGCATCCCCCTTATCATAGAGAATCCCACTTATGCCTCTCGTGTCTTCAAGAATCCACCAGTAATTTTGAGGCATGAAATGCAAAATGCACCATATACTACAATGACACAAATATATATATATATATATATATATATATATATATATATATATATATATATATATATAGAAGAAAAGGAACGGCGACAGCAAACTGCGAACACTAACACTAATGTAACCTAAACTACTAAATATAAATAAATATGCACTAAAGCTAAATCTACTTATAATCGGGAGGTTCTTAGTGCACATTTTGATCAAAAAGTGTTTGCCCACCTGCCACGACAAGGCGACCTCTGTAAGGTGGGGACCTACTCCGCACATACACCCAGAACTGGGACTAAGCCTACATATATACCTGGGGATGGTAGGATCCAGCATTGAACTGATTAAAATCACCCAGGGCAGAATGGGAGGAGTGCAAGAACAACAAGTGGAGGCAGTCACTAACCCCACATATATGGATCACATAAACACAACAAAAATTTGAACAGCATAGTATATGCACGTATGCATATGCGTGTATATACTGTATGTGGATGAATTTGGATTCTGTGTGTTTATTTAGATGTATATAATGTATACTTGTATAAATATATGAGTGTTTATATATATATATATATATATATATATATATATATATGGATGTATATGTCCGTATAGGGGCGATTCTAGCTTTTCTGCCACCTGAGATGAAAAAGTTAAATGGCACCCCCGTCTAATTAGAAATTGTAGGGTATGAGGGCCTTGCCAGCATGCAAAATGGATGGGCATGTTTGTTGAGGCTCCACAATGGACCTGCTGTGTTAAAGATCATAAATCCTGCAAAATCCACCAAACCCTCCCATCACTGCATCCACCCCCTGTCTCCCTGTCACCAGCACCTTACTAGTCTGGAAACACTTCAAATCCAGCAATTTCTCTGGTTTACCTGCTGTCACACTCTGGCGCCACATAGACCACCTGGCCTCCTCCCTATTCTGGGATCTGTGCCTCTATGAGAGGCTCAGCAGTTGGCTTTGCCTTTTGTGCCCTATAGCGCGTCGTTTTTGCGATTTTAGCCCCCTGTGGGGAATCCTTGCTGGAAACAAGGCTAAAGGTGCCAGAAACCCACCCACCATTGTCAGATCAGAAAGTTTATGAACTTGTGGAAAAGGTGGCAGCCTATGAGAGTGCCATGTTTAAAGTCACTGAGTGCTTCAGTACGACCCTTACAACTAGCAATGCTTGTCTATAGAGATTGCATGGCTGTGTGCTTGATTTTATGTAGCTGTTTGCAATGGGTGTGACTGAAATTGCAGAAAAGAATAAGGGTACCATTATACGCAGAAGCCATAGTGTGATATCAATTTGCAGTAAAACAATGTGCGGCTTTGCCACGCGGTTCTCAGATGTGTGGCAAAACCACACATGGTTTTACAGCGAATTGCTGAATTTTTATGCACAGCCTTTACAGGTGAAGCACACAATTTCTTTTAAAGTGTGATTTTGGCAAAACCGTGTAAAAAAAAAAAACCCTCATAAATTAAATTTAACTATGGAAATTCAAGTTTCCCTTCTTTCTTGTGGTAATATTGCATACACCAACTACGTTACAAGAAAAATCACACAGAGTTTCCATACAAGTTTATTTTAGTGCAGTATAAATAATAAATAAATTATATTGACAGCTACAGACCACACAGAGAAATACACAAAATAAACAAAACATTAAATACAATGAGAATTGACAGATCAGTTATTTAAACCATAATAAAGTAAAGGGACTCTATTGGATTTTGTTAAAGGGGTTTTTCCATCTTGGACCTAAACAGGAAGTGGCTGGGAGGCAGCGGGAGCCGAGTAAGCTAGAACGGGGATTAGGGGCCCCGTTCTAGAGATAGGTGCGGTTCCCAGAGGTGGGACCCACATCTATCAGACTTTTATGGCAAAGACCCTTTTCTCACATACGAGGACAATAGTAATATAACTGTCCTATTATAGTTGGGGGGAGGGGGGGTGTATTGTAACATTTTGCATCATGTTCATGAGCATCGTCAATGCCTCTGAGGCTTACCATTAATTAGGGGAAGATAAGGGTATTTCTGTTGCTTATATGGTAATAGGTCTGCAGCAAAATCTTCAGGAGTTAGGCTCTGTTCACATAGTGTTAGAGCCCCAGGTTCGGCATATGCGCCCGCAAAAAAAGCATTTTATAGCGGATTTGCTGTGGTTCCTACTGGAAATATTTGAATAAATGGACAGCTTAGCGTCTGTCTAATTGGTGCTGACATTGTCAAACTGTGTAGCGACACACTCGACTGACAAGGCATATAGTAACCCACAGTTATCAATTTGTTCATACATTTCCAGGAAGAATAACAGAGGAATAGCACAACACAAAGTTCTAATGATAGATGCTCCAGAATTGTTACTATATGGGGAATACAAGTATGTTATAAAACAGACATATCAGTGAAGGCGACAGATCCCCTTGGAAGGAAAACTCTGCTTTGAATAACACTTTACAATGTTTCATTGTTAAAATCAACATAAGAAGTTAAGTAACTTTGCTTTACTTTTGTAGCATTAATTTTGAGTTACATTATGTTTTCTACTCTACTTATGTCTCAAAACATAAATAAATAGTGGACCCCAAGCACAACTTTCCAGAGAGCAGTGTATTGTGCGAGCTTAGATCAGTAACCCAGTTACAGACATCAAGTCTGACAGCAGGGTGGCGCTAAACCGTTGTCTGTTTCCAAGGACAACCAGCAGGACAAGTCATATATAATATTACTAGCTTTTATACCCGGCGTTTCTCGGGGGGTTGACTTACGGTATGGATAGAGTAAAAGCTCACTATTTAAATACCTCTCAGTATGAATTTAATTGCTAGAGAGTGTAAACAATGTTATTGGAAGCATAAAAGAAATGAAATGAAGCAATATGTTCATTACACATTTATATAGTGTTGATTTAGGACTGCATGTTTCTTTCGAAAATATATAATAGAATATAGTGTGCATTTCCCAGCATTGACCACACGATGGCGATGCTGCTCAGCGTATCACTAGGCTGCCTGCATTACATTCAATTTAGTGAGATTTCTCAGCATTAACCACACGATGGCGCTGCTGCTTAGCGTATAATAATCGGTCTTCAAACAAACTTTGGAAATTATAATAGATTATGAGGACTACAATTAAGATAAAAGAAAACCATGTGGACTAATGTGGCTGTGTCTCAGTTATATAAGCTGGTAGTTAGGTGCTATTGTCTGGTTGCCTATATATTATTAATGTTATATCTAAAGTGCGGTGTGATGCTTGTGTTCCCTGGTTTCATCTGCACTCATGTTGATCTTTAGAAAATGTGGTAAAAGTATTCTGGTGCAGATTGGTCTTTACTCTCTCCTCTCTCTCTGTCTGCGATTACAGAACCAAACTCGAACAACTTCCTTTTCCAGGTTGAGACTTTCGGCCATCCTCATGATTTCTTGTGACGAGGGTTTACTCTGTTCTCCAAAATGTGATTCCAAAGCTTCTTTTGCAGCTATGCTGTAAGTAGTATAAGAAAAAACAAAACATGGAGACACTAAAACACTGCAGACAAGTGTAAAATATGATACTTTCAGCGTCAAACTTCAGGCATTCCTTCAGCAGTGGTGGCACTTATGTGGGTACTGTGCTAACATAATTGCACAAGGGTTTTCAAGTGTTTTCTAATCATCCATTAGCCTTCTAACACAGTTAGCAAACACAATGTACCATTAGAACACTGGAGTGATGGTTGCTGGAAATGGGCCTCTATACACCTATGTAGATATTGCATTAAAAGCCAGACATTTGCAGCTAGAATAGTCATTTAGCATATTAACAATGTATAGAGTGTATTTCTGATTAATTTAATGTTATCTTCATAGAAAAAAACTGTGCTTTTTTTGCAAAAATAAGGAAATTTCTAAGTGACCGTAAACTTTTGAACGGTAGTGTATATATATATATATATATATATATATATATATATATGGACATGCTTGCTCAGCAGAGCCAAACGTGTATGTCACTGGATGAATTAGGACTGATAGCTGTCAGCAGAATGATTGTTCAGCCAACAGCTATCATGCCCAACTTTAGGGACCACATTTTTAAACCCCTGTCTTGGCCACTAAGAGACCACTGCTTTTTAAACCCCTGTTTTGGCCGCTAATAGACTACTGCTTGGCTGCTAGTGGAGTATTTGGCTTTTATACAGTTACATAGTTGATAAAGTTATAAAAAGACACAGGTCTATCAAGTGCAGAGGAGGGTAAGATTAATATCCCTGTCTGATTAAGCTGATTGGCGGGGTTGTTAGAAGAATTTTCCATACTTAGCAATAATGATTCAAGTTTTCATCCCAATAAGAGTTTTATTCTCATCGATGAGGAGGCAAGTATCAAAATCAGCAGTTGTCTGCCTTCATTACATAAGCATAGGTTTATATACACATATACCAACTGAAAACCGTTTGTGGCTTTCCTGTCATATGAGATTAGGCCACGGTTGGACTTCCTCTGGAGATTGCAATCTTTATTAAGAAGTCCAACCGCCTCACACACTTAAAGAGAGCGTTATCTACAGGGGGGAGGCTGTATAGCGTTATCTGCAGGGGGAGGGCTGTATGACGTTATCTACAGGGGAGGGCTGTATAGCGTTATCTACAGGGAGAGGGCTGTATGTCGTTATCTACAGGGGAGGGCTGTATGACGTTATCTACAAGGGGGCTGTATGATGTTATCTACAGGGGGCTGTATGGTGCTATCTATAGGGGGCGCTGTGTGGCGGAATCTATAGGGAGGCACTATCTACAAGGGGGGGTTGAGTGATACCCAGGGGAGGGGGGGCCCCAGTCAAATGTTTGCTATGGGGCCCAGTCTTTCCTAGTTACGCACCTGGCTGAACATAAGACCCGGACACATCCAAGTGCATGCTTGTGCCATGACTCCCATTGTAAAAAAACTTATGCTGCGTGGAATAAATTTTTTTGTGGGATCCCATAGTACTGAAAACTGTAGTTGACTAAGTTTCTCAATACAGTTATAAGAAAGGCTTCCCGACAGTGGCGTAGCTATAGGGGTCGCAGCGGTTGCAATTTCGACGGGGCCCGGAAGCCAGGGGGGCCCGCAACCACCTGCACCACATCAATAAAAAGCTACTATAGTAACTCGGGCTGCGGGCCCTTGTTACTATAGTAACTGACAGTACTTACCTTCCTGGTTACAGAGGGCAGCGGAGATCCGGCAGTGTGTAAGACTAAATTTAAAATAAAACTTTTCTAACATTCCCTCCTGTTATAAATGTATCAAGAAATGTTTTGTACGATTATCCAGGACAGGTTCTCTTCTTTTGAATCTCTTGGCACATTGTCTTTGTCACTGAGGTCTCATTTAACCTTTGGATCAATCCTCTTATGCAGAGTATTGCATCCACAAACAGTCAATATACTGGCAACAACGGCAATGGTCATGAGTACAGATGTTACCAGGCCAGTCCATTTTCCAAATTACCCCTCAATCCATGAGGTGAAGATGTCATTTATTCTGGAGATTTCCGCATGCTCTTCGGACAGGGAATTGAGTCCTTCCAATGCCTTGGTAATACTGCCATCAGGAGCTGTATTATTGGGAATAAAAGTACAACAGAAGATACAAACATTTTGCAGACACCCCCCTTTTCTGCTAGTAACATATCCAGGGCCATGCTATTTTGCCTTGTCATTAAAGATGTAGGTCCCCACTAATCTGCATTGCCCTTTATTGCATCTCTGGTAAAATTAAGAACTCTCTGTTGATTGTGATAAATGTAATTAATCCAGTCGACATTCTTATTTATCGTAGACCACCAGCATAATGCAATCTGATTTTGGGCCTTAAACTCATTTGGCACCCCACAGGGCACTCCTACTTCATCTATGTATATTCTATGGTCAAAGGAACTTCCATGGATAGACCGCTTATAGTGATTCAGATAGTCTCCAGGGCGTTTTCTCATTCTCTGAAACTCAGGGACCGAAAACAAGTGGAATGGCATCAGAAGCTGAACCAGAGTACAGCCTCCCTGCCACTTGGCCTTTCTGTCTCCTTGTAGCCACCAGAGATAAGTCCTTGCCCTTGTCTGGTTGGTAAACCAATTAGAGGAGTAATTACCATTATCGGTCACAAAATTCTTCAATGAGGTTCCCTACTTTCTTACCTTGTCCATTCCTCAGAAAGCAGGTACTAAGGGAGGGATTTCATCTCTCCCCACAGGTGGGTACAATAAAGAGAATGTCTTACATCATTTATCACCTGGATTATATGATGCATTATATAAAGATAACATGCATTGCAGACCTTGTGGGTTCTTCTTATCTAATAGCCTGAAAGGTATAGTAGCCAGATGTGGCCTAGCTTTTGCGCAAGCGACACAGTTGGTTCTATTATTTTGGATTGCAGTGTATCTCATCCAGGTTAACCATTGATGTTTATCACTGTAACCTGTTTCTAATGTCAATTTATCTTCATAAGTAAAGTTGGCCAGATAGACTATAAAGGGTAGGTCTATCTTCAGAACTAAAAAACTTTCAGTTGCAAGAAATGCCCTATAGCGTCAGTACCTGAAACATCAGTTCCTATAGCATATAGTCCCTTATCCTTTATATTAGGGTATTTACATAGATAGTACAAATGTACTTATCTGAATATGCTACTTTGTAAGCTATGTTTCTATCCGTGCATTGATCTATAACACAGCGCAGAAATCTATTTCATATGTTGCAGTCTCACCTTCAGTGAAATTAAAAATATTTAACTCTCCAAGCAAAGTCTTTAGGAAATCACACTCTGACCCTGTTTCCCAGGGATCCCATACCTTTGGTTGACACACCTTGGACCCCCATAGGATACCTAGAATAACTAATAACATTTTGCCCTGTCTCCTCCCAGGCTCTGGATGTTTTCTTCGCTGAAGTTTGAGACCAGTCACTTCTAACAAATGACCACCCTTTGTAATCAGTCTTTTATAGCCTAGAAAGATAGTGGCAATTCCCTTACTACCTTACTGTGTGATAAGTGTATCCAAGAGGTACGTTCGGCTATCTTTACGGTTGTAGGTGTGGTAAGCAGAACCTGATATAATCTTTTTCAACAACAATAATATCCAATTCCCTGTCTTCACAGGTTCAGGTTCAGGTACAGGTACACCTGGAATACAATTAGAGATAGAAACTCCTAGAGAATGGATGTAACTGTGGTATTACAAATAGTCTAACCATTTGGTGAATACATCAATAATCACTAAACAATATTTCTTCCCTTTGGGTTTCGCATAAGAACTAAGGTAAAAAATAACAAATTTTAATAACATACGAAATCAGCATTAATATACTTGTCTTAAAAGAACAATGTCTTTCTTATTCACTACATAAGAACAAGACGGGGTCTCCAGACAAGATGGCTGCTGCACAAAATGAATTAATTTAAACATTATTTTAATCACTTTCATTTTTACCACCTTTTGTTTATTTGAGGACATTTTGTACCCAAGTCAGGTACTTCAAATAGGGCTTTATGGACTTTATTTTCTTAGCTTGTTCTATGGTCATGCTTGTCCTGCATAATGCTAAAAATGTCTATACAGTGGCAATAGGTTGGGCAGCATTCAAAACATCAAACACATAATCTGTAACAGTGTCCACCGTCTGCCACTTTCTCTATATTATGAGCATTCTTTACTGCTAAACCTACTAATATTGTCAATAATCCAAACTTATCCTCCACGTTACATATTGGTCATAATTGTCGCACTGTCTAATTCGACTTTTACCCCTGCAGATATAACAGGTTGTGGGCAGCATCTTTCTCAAACCTAAAGACACCCAGGTCACATAACCTCCGGGCTCTCACTGCTGCCATGTACTTCTTACTTATGGGTGACAACAACCAGTGACCTTCACCTCATAACTCCACATAAAATACCTCAAGTTGTTATTCACAGTACCACGGCATGTTTACATACATTATAATTATAAACCTCAGACAATCTAAACAATAGGGTCTCAACTAATAAAATAATACTATCACCAATCTCATGCTATCACCCCTCATGTTTGGGTCCCATCAGTTCATTGACAAGTCCTGTACATCAAACAAACAAACAAACAAACAAACAAACAAACAAACAAACAAACAAACAAACAAACACCTTTATATAAGAAAAACTTCTCTGTCCCTCTGGACAGGGCACATAGATAATATGTAGTTACTGGGTACATTTTATGTCACACTTGGTGTTACATTTTTCAGCAAGATTTGTACCTTGATCTGAGCTGATTATCTGTAACATCTTCTACTCACAGAAATATTCACAGATACCATACGTTTTATCTGACAAGTGTCTCAAACCAAATTTTTTCAAATTAACACCCTTATACATATACCTAATATCTTAGGAAGCAAAAACAACTTCAATGAAATACATACAAATGTGTTAGAATGGATATTGTGGATTTGGGAACTGTCCTCTCTTTGGTCTTACATTCCCCTGTAGATTGTAGATGTTAAACAAGTTAAACGAATTTTTTTTAGAGTAGTTAGTAAAGCCATATGCCGTGAACACTTTATATATGATCTCAACCATCCCCCCTGTTGAGACATGGCTTGTCCCATGGCTCAATATAACTGCACATCTGAATAAGTTGCTGGGTAGGATGTATTTGTTCTTACAAGATCCATCTACAAACAGTATGAGATCACTATCTAGTAGTGGAATATCTTTATGATCTGATCTTGGTAACACTCTTTCTGCTATGGGGGATAGGCAATCAAGTGGTGCACCATCCTCCGCAGTAGACATCAAGGTCGAAAAATTTAAAGTGGTACATCTTTATATCATAAATAACACTAATGTGACGGAAGCTCTTATAGCTTCTGCGGCGGCTACAAGTGATTGAACACAGGGAGGTAAGGCTCCAGCTACTGGGTCAAGTTTTGATGAGTAGTAAGCTAGTGGTCTATCCTTTTCCCCACACTCCTGTGTTAGCATTGAAGTCATGTATCTATTTTTACAATCTACAGTTTGAATAAAAAAATGTTTTTTTTTTATATAATCACTTAGTCCAAGCACTGAAGAGCCTACAAGATCCTGTTTTATCTGAAAAAAATGCCTCTTCATAAATCAAAGACATCAATGATCCCGTAATAGTAGCCTAATTGGCTATCCAACTCCTGCAGAAGTTAGTCATACCCAAAAAGGACATAATTTGCCTTTTTGTCAGAGGTTTCAGTGCTTGGAGTATTGCTGACTTTCTTCCTTCATCTAGATGTTTACCTTCTTGGGTAATATGGTGTATGGAATGCCTGTGTGATGCCGAGGCTAGTAAGTATATGCCCTAATACTTCTCCTATGAAGTGGGTTCCTCTGTCACTCTCAATTACTCTCAATTACTTCAGGAACTCCATATCGGCATACTACTTCACTGAGTATTTTTCTAGCAGTGTTTTTAGCTATGTTTTTGGTTACTGGCCATGCCTCAGGCCAATTTGAAAACAAGTCAGTACATATGAGGACATATTCATATACACCTACCTTGGGTAGCTGTATGTAGTCCACCTGCAGACGCTGGAAGGGGTAATCAGGGCGAGGCATGTGCTTATTGGGTGTTTTATCATTTTACCGGGATTGTGTCTGACGCATGTCTGGCAACCCACTACATGTCGAGCAGCGGTTTTCTGAAATCCAGGTGCAAACCAGTGATGTATTGGTTTGCCTGCTGCAGTCAGAAAGCCTCTTGCTCACCATATTGTGTCATAATTGTGTGCAACTCCAAAGGCGTACCTTGAGTCTGTATAGACGTTCACCCTTTTACCTGTGCCCCACTTACATGCTTCCGCGAGTGCCATGAGTTCTGCCTCCTGGGCAGAGCTGCTGGAGGGCAGTGACTTTTGCAGCACTGTCTTACCTTCCTGGACTACTGCAGACCCGGTGGTGAAATGTCCTGTCTGCTCATTCCAGTATCTGGATCCGTCTACAAAATACTGAACATCATAGTTAGTCAAAGGTTCATCAGTGACACCTGGTAACTCTTGGGCTTCAAATTGCATTAAACTGTGACAATCAGACTCATGTTCCATATCAAACAAGTCATTGTTATTTGCAAGTTCGTACATTAAGGAAACTGTATTTATAACTTTAAAACCTGCTTTTACACAGCTAACTTTAATTAATTTCTTAAAAAAAACTGTCTATTTACACAATCTTGTACTTTAGTTCAATGTTCTAGGACTTTTTACACACTAATTTTACATATAATAATAATTTGAAATTCAATTAATTCAGTTCTTAATCTGGATTGAGAAAAAACATCTCACATCAAACTGTACACAATTTCATTTCCTCCTCAGACTAGTCTGCAACACACACACACACACACACACAAACACACACACACACACACACACACACACACACACACACACACACACAAACACACACTGTATACATGGACACACACCCTGCATACACGGACACACACCCTGTATACATGAACACACACCCTGTATACATGTCTACATCATACTTCTCGTCATCATCCACCTTACTCATTGCAATGTACCTATCTGTATTACTCTTTATCACTAGTACAGTCACTGTTATCGAATGCTATTATTTTATGCACATACTATACATATCAACATTTATTGACACACTCTTCTATAGTTCTGCTTTTCCGATTATTTCATGGTCTTTCAACCAGCCAGCATTTTGTTCTATGAAAGTTTTTCATCTTGAACTATATAAACAAACTTCTTTTAACCTTCCTGATCATTTCAACATTCTGTTAGAACTTTCTACCTTGTTCCCCTTTGTGAGATTCTTCCAACCGTCGTTTTACACAATCAAAACCACACTTCTCTTTTTCCTTCACTAAATTATAACATTCAATTACCCTCAAATTCCTTTTAAATCCAAATTTGCCACACCCTTATCATCATCATCATCATCATCATCAACATCATTTTACATTCACCACATCTAATTTGTGCATATACTTAACATCCCCTTCTAAAGGAATATTTTAATACTTTTTAACACAAACAACCACATCCTGAAACTGTTCCTGATACGTTACACATGTTACGAGCAGTGTCCTTTTGAAAGGAAATGTAATTTAGCAATTTCAGTATATGTCTCTCTCTCTATTTAATGGACACCTAAATGGGGCGTCTTTTAGGGATATATATAGTTTGCCTCCTTCTAGGTCCGTTAATAATGTGACAATAGTTTTTTTTCTAGAATAGGAGTCTTACATATATTTCATTTAAACACTTTTAATATGGAAAGATTTGATTAACTTTGTATCCTTTATCAATTATTTTGACTATTCTCCAACCTTCAGTAGAAATAGCCAACATTAATCCAAACCTACACTCAGGACAAGAGATTTAAAACAATTTGGCGGGCTTTTATCCTTTTCTAATATATTTAAATATCTTAATCATCACAAATATAGTAAATAATAAAAACCCACCAAACTTAATGAGAAGCCTTCGGGACAATAGATGTTAATCCACTTTTTTGCTATGTGACAATTTGACTTACTAATATTCATTTATCCCTTTATTCTATTATTTGATCTTGGTTCTATGATCTGACTCTAATTTGATCTCATTCAAAGAGTCTTGAATTTTGATGGTCAGTTGGTTATATTGAATAACAGTGTTCGCTGCACCTTATAAATAAGGCCGCTTACCAAAACGTTATTCTCCTTGGACTGTAGTACTCGCTGCGCTAGAGACGCCTAGAGCCACTTACCTAAACATAGTCCCAAGACAGTAATGTCGCTCACCCAAGGTGACCACGACACGAAAATGTGAAAGACTGTCTCAACTCTCACTTTTACCACATTTAGACAAGACACATAATTAACGATTAACAAACAGACAAATTCGATATGAATAACAAAACCTACTATCATATTCTATATTTCTGTATACCTCGTATATCTTGACTGCAAGGTATTTTCACCAAAGTTTCACAGTACACACACAAAACACAACAATATTTACAAGTATTATGCTGATCAGTCATATACTTAATGTTCCTGGGTGTTTTAACAGTATTTTTCCTACTGATTTGTCCTTGTAACAATTTTACAAAGGACCATTCCTAATTGGACTCCCTTATACACACAGGGTTTTATTTATTTAACCATCATGCATTCAATCTTCATAGTCAAGGAGTCTCATATATGTTTCATCTATAACAACCTTTTCTTTCAACTGCACCAAAGAAATACATGATTACCTTAAAACTTCTGGTGTCAGGGGCGTCCAGAGACAATAAGAGGCTGGTCAGACCAGCAGCAGATGTCCTGGATGTGTCTTTACACCACAGTTTGAAAGTCTTTATCTTTCTTTCACTTTGGATTTAGTTTATCTCAATCATTCAATACTTTTAGTCACAATCTTAAACTTTATAAAACATATAATCCTAATACTCTATAACAAATAATCCTAATACTCTATAATCCTTAATCTATAGGAGATCCTCCAAATCTCCAAGTACTTTATCTTTTACGTGCTGCACGGAGTTATTTATTACCTGTAGCCTTCTCACATAGGCTATGGACTACTAACCTCGAGAACCGCTATTCCCAGGTTTTTATATTAAGACCAGTGCTTAATATAACTAAGACCCAGTCTTAGTACCTAATATCCAACATAGGTTTCTTTCGTTTTATTTATTTTTTGTTTTTTTTATCACATAAACTTATAACATCTAAATATGAAAAATAATAAAAACATATATACAAAAAAAACCATATATATACAAAATTATATTACCGTTATTCAGATGAAAACTCGAATCCTCAATTCTCCTTACTATGTTCTTTTAAAAACCATCACTCCACCTCGTCCCTCCGTCTGACTGGCCTCTTTTTAACGGTAATTTAACCGTAGGTCTTTGAATTAACCCCTTCCCGCACCTTGACGTTAATGCACGTCAATGTGTGCAGTAAGTTCGTAAGTTGACTGAAAAATAAAAAACTTATGGCTCTCAGAATAGGGTGACACAAAAAATAAATTATTTTCTAAATCAGTTATTTTATTGCGCAAACGCTGCAAAACATAAAAAAACGATATACATATGGTATCGCCGTAATCGTATCGACCCGCAGAATAAAGTATAATGGTCATTTATAGCCCACGGTGAAAGCCGTAAAAAATAAATAAAAAAAATTGTCAGAATTGATGGTTTTTGGTCACCTGGCTAGCCGAAAAATGGAATAAAAAGTGATAAAAAAAATGGCATGTACCCCAAAATGGTACCAATGAAATCTACAGATTGTCCCGCAAAGAATAAGCCCTCACACAGCTCCGGTGGTGAAAAAAGAAAAAAAGTTCTGGCTCCCAGAATATGGCGATGCAAAATGTGCAGTGTTCCAAAAGCGGATAAGATCAGGCGCCATTTATAAGTGCCACAAAGGCCACATATCTGCGAATCAGACGAAGGCATTAGCGCCGAAACGCGCGTTTGGGAGGATCCCGGCTGTATTCATCTCGTTTGTTCATTATGGGTATGTGAGATTTCACTCTTCCAGTGCAAATTTACCTAGTTTCACTTTTTTTCTCTACATGTTTGTTCTTCTTGCATGCATAACGATATGTGTAATGTTGAGGTCAGTGGACCATGATTGTAATATCAGCATTACCAACCGTTTTGGGTTGTGACTCTTGCTTGTAATGTTATGTAGTCTATATTACCTTGCATATATATATGCCTGGCCTATTTATCCAAGCAGATCATAGTACCATATTACTATATAAAAAACATTCAGTGAGATTCGTTCTATTATTTCCATTTGGGGAATCCACATGTATCTCATGTACCGTTTGTACGTATTTAGGTAAACTTTCAGTCGAGTATCCGTGTTTTTACTGTTGGCTTATGGATTCTTTTATCATTATATGGTGTATTATATGTTAATAAAGTATTTTTGTATTTTCATTACTCTTTTGTCTCTCAGCATTTATTTTCTTTTTTGGTCTCATCTACTCAATTGTGATGCTGTTTGGGTATAACACCCTGGAATCAACCCGTAGAGCTATATATATATATATATATATATATATATATATATATATATTACTTTTGATATGCTGTTCATTGGGGTATGTAGATTCATGTTGCTTTTTCGGATTGGTGAATACATTAGTATTGCAGTGTATTCTACCAGTGATCTAACTGATTGCTGGTTCAAGTCTCCTAGGGGGACTAATAAAATGTGTAAAAACAAAAGTAAATAGTTATTATTAGTGGAAAAAATTAAATAAATATTTAAAGTCCAAAAAGAAACCCTTTTCACATTTTTTCTCTAAAGTAATGTCAAAAATTGTAAAAAAAAGACACAAAATTGGTATCGCTGCATCCGTAAAAGTCTAAGCTATTACAATATACCATTATTGAACTCGCAAGGTGAACGCCGTGAAAAATAAAGAATTTTAAACGGCAATATCACAGTTTTTTGGTCACCTTCGCTCTAACAAAAAAATGTAATAAAAAGTGCTCAAAAAGTCTTATGTACCAAAAAATGGTACCAATAAAAACTACAGATCGTCCCGCAAAAAATAAGCACTCACACCACTCTATTGACGGAAAAATAAAAAAGTTGTGGCTCTCGGAAAGTGGGGAGGAAAAACTAAAAAGAAAAAGCAAAACATGGATCAGATCGGAAAGGGTTAATTACTTTCTAATGAAAAAACATTTATGACAACATGTGGAGTTTAGCCGTACTCGGGAGAAATTGCTTTACAAATGTTGGGGTGCATTTTCTCCTTTATCCTTTGTGAAATTGAAAAAATTCAACATTTTAGTGGAAATAATGTTGATATTAATTTTCACGGCCTAATTCTAATAAATTCTGCAAAAGATGTGTGGGGCCTAAATGCTCACTATACCCCTAAATAGATTCCTTAAGTGGTGTCGTTTCTCAAATGGGGTTACTTATGGGGGGCTTCCACTGTTTCGGTCTCTCGGGGGCATTGCAAATTCGACATGACGCCCAAAAACTATTCCAGCTAAATTTGAGCTCCAAAAGCCAAATAGCGCTCCTTTCCTTCTAAGCCCCGGTGTGGGTCCAAACAACAGTTTATTACCACATAAGGGGAATTTACGTAATCAGGAGAAATTGCTTTACAAATGCTGGGGTGCTTTTTCTCCTTTATTCCTTTTAAAAATTGAAAATGTCTAAGTTCTTACAGAAAAAAAGTATATTTTTACCTTTACAGACTAATTCCAATGAATTCAGAAAAACAACTGTGGGGTCAAAATGCTAACTTTACCCCTAGAAAAATTCCTTGAGGGGTGTAGTTTCCAAAATGGGGTCACTATTGGGGGGTTTCCACGGTTTTCATCCCTCCAGTGCATTGCAAACGTGACACGGCCCTGAAGACTATTCCAGCAAAATCAGAAATCCAAAATCCAAATGGTGCTCCTTCTCTTCTGAGGCCTGCTGTGGGTCCAAGCAGCAGTTTCTTACCACATATGGGGTATTGCTATAATCGGAAGAAATTGCTTTACATATGTTGTTTTTTTTTTCTACTTTATTCCTTGCAAAAATTAAAAATTTCTAAGTTTTTTCACAAAAAAAGTAGATTTTCATCTTCACATACTAATTCAAATAAATTTAGCAAAAAAACTGTGGGTTCAAAATCCTAACTATACCCATAGATAAATTCCTTGAGGGGTATAGTTTCCGAAATGGGGTCACTTTTTGGGGGTCTTTAGTGTTTTGGTACCACAAGACCTCTTCAAACCTGACATGGTGCCTAAAATATATTCTAAAAAAAGGAGGCCCTAAAATCCACTAGGGGCTCCTTTGCTTCTGAGGCCTGTGTTTCAGTCCATTAACGCACTAGGACCACATGTGGGATATTTCTAAAAACGGCAGAATCTGGGCAATAAATATTGAGATGCATTTCTTGGGTAAAACCTTCTGTGGTACAGAAAAAATGTATTACAAATACATTTTTGAAAAAAATAATGAAATTTGTAAATTTCACCTCTACTTTGCTTTAATTCCTGTGAAACACCTAAAGGGTTAAAACACTTTCTGAATGCTGTTTTGAATACTTTGAGGGGTGCAGTTTTCAAAATGGGGTGATTTATGGGGACTTTCTAATATATAGGGCCCTCAAAGCCACTTCAGAACTGAACTGGTCCCTGAAAAAATAGGCTTTTGAAATTTTCTTGAAAATATGAGAAATTGCTGCTAAAGTTCTAAGCCTTGTAACGTCCTAGAAAAATAAAAGAATGTTCAAAAAACTATGCAAACATAAAGTAGACCTATGGGAAATATAAACTAGTAAGTATTTTGTGTGGTATTACTATCTGTTTTACAAGTAGATACATTTCAATTTAGAAAAATGCTAATTTTTGCTAATTTTCTCTAAATCTTGGTGTTTTTTTTACAAATAAATATTGAATTTATAGACCAAATTTTTTCCCTAACATAAAGTACAATATGTCACAAGAAAACAATCTCAGAATCACTTAGATAGGCAAAAGCATTCCGGAGTTATTACCACATAAAGTGACACATGTCAGATTTGAAAAATCGGCTTCGGCCTGAAGGCCAAAACAGGCTCAGTCCTGAAGGGGTTAAGTGAGTATTTTGATGACTCACCCCGTGCACGGTGTACAGTCCTTGGGTGGACGAGGGTCTGGATATATTGGTTTCCGGCTTCGAAGGACCAAGATGTTAGAAGAATTTTCCATACTTAGCAATAATGATTCAAGTTTTCATCCCAATAAGAGTTTTATTCTCATCGATGAGGAGACAAGTGTCAAAATCAGCAGTTGTCTGCCTTCATTACATAAGCATAGGTTTATATACACATATACCAACTGAAAACCGTTTGTGGCTTTCCTGTCATATGAGATTAGGCCACGGTTGGACTTCCTCTGGAGATTGCAATCTTTATTAAGAAGTCCAACCGCCTCACACACTTAAAGAGAGACTGTCATTTAACTCTTTGTCAACTAAAGTATTTTCTGAGAACCCTGCATGTACATTTAATATCTATTACAAGAAGTAAGAATAAATTTAAAATAGAACTTTTCTAACAGGGGTCCGACTGCCGAGAGCCGGCCAATCAGCTGTTTTGAAGGGGCCACAGCACTCGTACGAGAGCTGCTTCCCCTTCATTCCGGTCACTTGATTCCAGTCACTTGCTCACACTGTGAATCCGTGTTGGCGATTCACAGTGTGAGCGAGTAAGGGAAATGAAGGGGAAGCAGCTGTCGTACGAGTGCTGCGGCCCCTTCAAAACAGCTGATTGGCGTGCTCCCGGGAGACGGACCCCGACCCATCAGCTATACGATGTGGCAGGCTTGGAGGGCCCATAAGATAGGATCACAGATTGTGTGAAGCTGTCTGCTGGGCCCTGTATCTAAGCCAATCACATGGTAGGATTAGATACATGGCCCATGTGTGATCCTGTCTGATGGGCCCTGTATTTAAGCCTACCACACGGTAGGTTTAGATACATGGTCCCAGCAAACAGTAATACTCATGTGTTACTAATAGTTTTTGGTGTGTTTTCTTACAGGTTCGGTCGTTGGACTACGTCAGATTCCAGGACTACTTCGATGACGCCTTTTTTTAATATCAATAAAATGGTTAATGAGGGTAGTGTGGGTTTGTTTTTATTTCAATAAAATATTTTTTCTATGTCTTTGTGTTTTTTTTAAACTATATTACTACCGCCTTAGTAATGGCCGCCGGCTGATTGACAGCGTCCATTGCTAAGGCGAGGCTTAGTCAGGGGCGTAGCTAGGGGGGCAGGCGGGGCATGTGCCCCGGGCGCAACTTAGAGGGGGGCGCCAGCGCCACCCCCTCCTGCACTATAATTGTACCTGCGTCTATAGGGCACAGGTACAATTAGAACCAATGAATGGCCGGGTATGTTCGGTGCCCGGCCATCAATGGCGGATTAACATGGTACATTGTCGTTTTGTCGCGATTTTCCCGCGAATCGCGGCAAAAAGAGTGACGAAACTGCAATGTGTATGTCCTGCAAAAGGACCTTTAGACATAAGGTCACATGAACTCATCTCTGAAGTTTTTACTATTGCTTAGAGACCTGCTGGTCACATGACCGCAGGAGCTGGAGCAGCAGAAGCAGCAGCAGCAGCAGCAGCAAGAAGCCACAGAAAAGACTGACTAAGTATAAGGGGATTGATTTGTTTAATGGGTCTGTATTTAGGGGGACTTTATTTAGGGGGTCTGGTGTGGGGGTCTGTATTTAGGGGGTCTGATCTGGGGTCTGTATTAGTTTACAGGGTATATTTAGGGGGCCTGTTCTAGGGGGTCTGTATTAGGTTAGGGGGTCTGTATTTAGGGGTCTGGGTCTCTATTAGAATAGGGGGTCTGTATTTAGGGGTCTATTAGTTTGGGGTCTGGTGTCTGTATTTAAGGGGTCTGTATTTGGTGGTGTGGTCTGGGGTCTGTATTAGTTTATGGGGTCTGTATTTAGGGGTTTGTATTAGTTTTGGGGTCTTTATTTAGGGGTCTGTATTCGTTTAGGGGGTCTGGTCTGAGGTCTGTATTAAGGGAGTCAGGTCTGGGGTCATTATTTGTATAGGGGGTCAGGTCTGGTGTCTGTATTTAGGGGTCCGGTCTGAGGTCTGTATTTATTCAGGGTGCTTGTGATGGGGTCTGTATTTGTTTAGGGGGTCTGGTCTGGGGACTTCAATAGTTTAGAAGGTCTGGGGTCTGTATGTATTCTATGGTCCAGTCTGTGGCCCAAATTTATTAGTCTGAGTAAAAGGGGTTGTCCGGGCACATAGATAGGTCATCAGTATAAAAAACGGTCTATGCCCGGACAACCCCTTTAATGTATGGTCCTGGGCCTTGGTTTCTAAATTTGTGTGTTTCTATAGGGGCTGGAAATGACTGCAGAAGTGATGGGCAAAGATGTCTCATCAGGAGAAGTCGCCATAACGGTCTGCGTCAGATGGAGAAGAAAAGAAAACGGCTCCCATCAGAGAAGACGTCACTGGATCTATAGGGGATATCCTCTCCTGACACGTCTGTTGCAGGTAATCCTTGTATTCTACATATTTCTGTGTACCCAGAGCTAATAGACAAATGCGTGTTACCATTCCCATTGTCAGGAGGATGTGTCATAGTGTGATACTGTCAGCGATGGTTGTAGACTGTCAGTATGTAGGGACACAGCCCTTTGACAAGGGGAATCGTAATAACCATTTGTCAATGCTCACACAAAAAGTTGGTGTTCACTATAGACACGGCAGAGCGGCGGTGAAGAAGGGGGGCCAAGTTAGTGGAACAGCACAGGGCCTATGGTCTACTTAATACGCCACTGCCGGCCATTCAGTGCCTTTCTACGAGTGAGGCGGCGCGATACTTTGCGCCGCTTGCGTCGTTTAAAGGCGCTGATTGACAGGGAAGCGTTCAACCCCAGGAGACATGCGCAGAAGAGAGCAGGTCTCCTTTGCTGCTGGACGGCGTGGGAATGGGATTAAGTTGAGTTTGAATAGTTTGTTATTTTATCGTAATAAAAAAGTGGGTGGCATTATCTACGGGGGTGGCTTTATCTACAGGGGGGCCTTTACTTACGGGGGGCTTTATCTACCAGGGGGTGGAGGCTTTATCTACCAGGGGGGGCTTTTTCTATGGTGGGGCTCTATCTACAGGGGGGCTATATACTGGGATGGGCTATATGTGGAGCACTATATACAGGGGTGGGCTATATCTACAGGGGAGCTATATACAGGGGTGGGCTATCTGTGGAGCACTATATACAGGGGTGGGCTATATCTACAGCGGGGCTATATACAGGGTTGGGCTATACGTGGAGCACTATATACAAGTGTGGGCTATATCTACAGGGGGCTATATACAGGGGTGGGCTATCTGTAGAGCACTATAGGGGGAGCTAAATTTGGGACACTATACAGGGGTGGGCTATATGGGAGCACTATCTACAGGGGGCTCTATCTTCAGGGGGCACGGTGTGTGTGTGTGAGACACAGTGTATAGTACGCTATTATATTTAGGGGCATAGTATGTGGTATAATGAGAGCTTTATCTTTGTTTATAGGTGTAGAAATTTAGGAAAAGTGAGAAGCTGAAGACAACTGAGCGGCAAACTGCAGAAATGAGCTGTGACCAGGAGAAGTCATCATAGAGGTCTGGACCGGATGGAGAAAAAGAACTAGAATCGGAGACGTCACCGGTGAGTCACTTAATGTAAATGTTTATTCTGCCTCTAATCTGTAATGTGGTCACTGTATGATCTGCAGCGAAATGATGGGTGGTATGATTATGATATGATTTATTTTTTGTGAAACAGAAACTCGCAGCATATCCTTACCATTGTTCGGGGCATGCTGGGAGCTGGAAACAATTTAGTGTGAACCTATACAGCAGGGGTTGCACTAAATTGAGCTGTATTTGTTCTAGTGCTGTATATATGTAGTGAGCTTGGTTCTGGGGCTGTATTTATGTACTGAGCACTATTCTGGTGTTGTGAATAGAACTATATTGCTTGTAAAATGTACAAATGTTTTTATGCTCGAGTTACATAAAAAGAAATGTGGAAAAGAAATGACACGTCGATTGGTAGAGAAAACAAAAACATGGCGATGGGGAAGGAGATGTCGGGAAAGTGGATGGGGGGGGGGGGGGGGGCGCCAAACTGAATCTTTGCCCCGGGTGCTGGAGAACCTAGCTACGCCTCTGGCTTAGTGTTAGCCGGTGCAAAGGCTAACACTAACCCCCTTTATTATGCCGGTACCCACCGCCACCAGGGGTGCTGGGAAGAGCCGGGTACCATCCAGTACTTGACCATCTGTAGTGATGGTCGGGCAATGGGGCGGCCGCAGGCTGATATTATCAGGCTGGGAAAGGCCAGAAACAGTGGCCCTTCCCACCCTGGTAATGCTAACCTGCTGCTTTATTGTATCTGGCTGGTTATGAAAAATGGGGCGGTCCCACGTCATTGAAAAAAAATAACATAATAAATAATTGGAAAGAACGATGTGGGGTCCCCCCCAATTTTCATAACCAGCCAGATACAACAGAGCAGCAGCAGCTATTACTAAGGCGGTAATAATAAAGTTTAAAAAAATACAAGCACATAGAAAAAATATTTTACTGAAAAAAAACACAACCCCCATTAACCATTGTATTGAGAATAAAAAAACACTGTCATTGAAGTAGTCCTCAAATCCGAAGTAGTCCAACAACCGAACTTGTAAAAAAACACAAACACACGAAAATAATTAGTAACACATAAAGAAGCAAAACAATTATTATTCTTACCTTTCCTGGGTCCAGCGCTTGAGCCGCAATGTCAGCGAGCTGGTCCCTATATCTAATCCTATCATGTGTGATACTGTCTGCTCAACCACTGTATCTAATCCAATCATGTGTGATACTCTACTGCTGAGCCACTGTATCTAATCCTATAATGTAAGATACTGTCTGCTAAACTACTGTATCTAATCCCATCATGTGTGATATTGTCTGCGGAGCTGTGTATCTAATCCAATCATGTGTGATACTCTACTGCTGAGCCACTGTATCTAATCCTATAATGTAAGATACTGTCTGCTAAACTACTGTATCTAATCCCATCATGTGTGATACTGTCTGCTGAGCTGTGTATCTAATCCCATCATGTGTGATACTGTCTGCTGGGCCCTATCTCTAATCCTATCATGTGTAATACTGACTGCTGAGCCACTGTATCTAATCCTATAATGTGTGATACTGTCTGCTGAGCTGTGTATCTAATCCCTTTCTGTGTGAAACGGTCTGCTGGGCCTTATATCTAATCCCATCATGTGTGATACTGTCTGCTGAGCCACTGTATCTAATTCTATCATGTGTGATACTGTCTGCTGAGCCAATGTATCTAATCCTATCCATAGTTTATAGGGTCGTAGTGCTATAGATATGCTATGCTGTCTCCTATACACACACACACACACACACACACACACATTTTTTTGGGTGGACACATATGTATTGGGGCTATTTCCCCTGACATTTTAAGTCCTTAGTGATGCCCCTGGCTGCTAGTGCTGTATGGTTGGGCCTCTTAGGAGATCCAGCGATGCAGCTGAATGCTGCGGACCGTCGGCCATGAGAAGTTTGCGGGGGGGGGGGGGGGGGAATAAGAACTTTTACATCGGGGCCCATGAGCCTTTAGCTACGCCCCTGCTTCCCGAAATATACCAGCAAAACATGTGCCAAAGGGACACTCTTTTGGCATACATTTGGCTACTGAAGTCTGTGGGTACGATGACGCATATGTCAGAAAGTGCATGTGCAAATGCACTTGTGGTGTGAACAGAGTCTTATTCAAGTGGGAAGCAATCACTTTTAGCGCCATATACATGACACCAGTGGCATAACTACCACGGTAGCAGCCATGAGGGAGCCCGTGCCGCTAGTCAACACGCCCCCCCCATATTTCCGGTGGCGCCGCTAGCAGCCGTTATGGCTGCTACAGCTGTAACAACACTACTACGGGGCCCACGCAACCGAGCCTCTAACATGTATGGGCCGGGTGACATGGGGCATCATCGGGGCCCCCTCCGGGGGCATCGCTAGCACCAGATGGGGCCCCGGTGCTAGCGACAGCCACCCCCTCTTGCAGTATTTGTACCTGCGTCTATAGCATGCAGGTACAAATACATGCATTAGCGCTGAATGACCGGGCATGTTCCTTACAATGACGCTGATTGGCGGGGCAAAATGACTTGCTCCGCCAATCAGCGCCTTTCAATGACGCTAGCGGCACGATGACGTCATCGCGCCGCATACGTGCTTTAAAGGCGCTGATTGACGGGGCAAGTCATTCTGCCCTGGCAATCAGCGCCTTTGAACGACGCGTCGTTCAGATCCATCAGACCTGCTCAGAAGAGAGCAGATCTGCATTGCCACTGGACGGTGCGGGAACAGGATCATCTGAGTATGTAAAGTTTTTGGTTTTTTTTCTAATAAAACTGTGAGTGGCATTATCTACAGGGGGGTCTATATGTGTGGATGTGGGCCACTGTATACAGGGGGGTCTATATGTGGGGATGTGGGGCACTACCTACAGGGGGATCTATATGTGGGGCACTATATACAGGGGGGTCTATATGTGGGGATGTAGGGCACTCTATACACCGGGGTATATATGTGGGGATGTGGGCCACTATATACAGGGGGGTCTATATGTGGGGCACTATCTACAGGGGGAGTCTATATGTGGGGATGTGGGGCACTATATACAGGGGGGTCTATATGTGGGGCACTATATACATGGGTGGGCTATATGTAGAGCACTATCTATAGGGGAGCTATTTGTAGGGCACTATCTATAGGGGTGGGCTATATGTGGGGCACTATATACAGGGGTGGGTTACCTGTGGGGCACTATCTACAGAGGGCTGTGTGTGGGGCACTATCTACAGGGGATTCTATGTAGGGCACTATCTACATAGGCTCTATGGGGGTCACTATCTACATGGGGCTATGGGGGCACTATCTACAAGGGGCACGGTGTGTGTGGAACACAGTGTATGGTACTATTATAATCAGGGACACAGTGTATGGCGCTATTATAATTAGAGGTGCAGTGTATGGTACTATTATAATCAGGGACACAGTCAGTGCCAGATTAAGGGTGTCTTGCATATGGAGCAGTTAATTTATATGGGGGGCCCCTACTAACTTGGGGACCTTCACCAACTCCAGACAAAAATAATAACGTTACTTTACATTTTAAGCTGTATGGTTGACAATATATACTGTAGCATAAATCACATAACTCTTATCTTACACCAGAATTTTGCACAATAAAAACACCATTAACTACCTGACTCCTACCTGCTGCACTTTGCTTCTTCCTTCAGCACAATATCACTGTTACCAGGCAGGGACATATTTACAGCCCTGGTTGGGTTCACACCTGTGTAGGGTGATTCCGTTGTTCTGCTCCATCAGAGAAGCAGAACAAGGAAATATCGGAAGCAACGGTTCCATTGCACCACGGACACCACCGGCAGCCGACGGACCTAGTTGACTTTAATGGTTTCCATCCGCTTTTTGTAGGGGTGTCCATGGTTTTACTGGAAACAATAGCGCAGCATGCTGTGCTATTGTTTTCAGTAATGTCAGGCGGATCTGCTACGGAGGCTCCTAACAGCCACCAATGCATATGTGAACAGAGCCTAATGCTATCAAAAGTATTATGACTGAATACATCCACATGTACTCAATTTGCTCCACTTTTTACTACAATATTATATAGAAATAATAATGCCATACAATACCAACATAATAACAAACATAATAATAACTTTCAATGTGCAAATAATACCTATACAATGCCGAAAAATAGTGTAATACAGCATCTATACTGTCTAAAAGCAAGTGATTCTGAACTAATACCTACAGTACTCAAAGAATACGCCCATACAAAGTCCAAATAATATAACCATGCCATGTGTAAATAATACCTCCTGTAGCGTCAATGGCCACGGGCCGTCGGGTTTACTCACCTCCCGACGCCCGCAGCCATGGTCCCCATCTCCTTCCTAGGAGATGCCAGCGCGCACTTCCGCTCCGTTCTGCTGTGTCCCGCACACTCATGCCCGTCCTTAAAGGGCCAGCGCGCGCACATCAGGAAATCATCATCATCAACGGCCCATGATTTCCTGTCCTATAAGAAGGCCCCAGCCCTTTTGAACCTTGCCTGAGCGTAGTTAGTTTATCCCAGTCTGTCTTGCAAATGGTCCCTTAGTGTTTCCCGTTCCAGTTGTTACCCATGCCCTGTTACCTGTTCCTGTATCCCGCACTGTTCTTGTTCCTGTGCCTACCAGTGTTGGAATCGTGTCTACTGCACCTGCTGCCGTTTGCCACGTCCAGTGTCTTCTGCCAGGTCCAGTGTCTTCTGCCACATCGGATACTGACCGCAACGTCTGGCGCTACCTGCGGCACCGGCCTCCATCCGTGCTGAAGCCACAGCCACCGTCTGGACTAGTTCAGGTACCCAAGCATTACTATCTACTATTGACTTTCATATAGACTGTGACCTGGTCAGCTGACTCTCTGCTACGGTGGAGCGGCCTAGTGGGTCCACATACCCTGTGACCATGACAGTACGCTCAGGCCATGGAACCCGCTGGCCAGCCCAAGCCCGCAGTCCAGAAGATACAGACGGAGATGCATGACCTACACACACGTCAGGGTCAACTCCTTGAGGCTGTGAACTCTATCCTGGTCCATTTGGATCTACTCACTGTTCCACCTGCGGTTCTTTCTCCTGAAGCTGTTGCTGTGCCACTGCCCATTGCTCCTCCTGTTTGTTCCAGATCCACAGTTCCTCTGCCTCTTCCTCCTCGCTACGACAGTGATCCCAGAGCTTGTAGAGGATTTATTAACCAATGCACGGTTCATTTTAGGCTACGGGCTCATCTCTGCCCCTCCGAGGAGGCCACAGTAGCATTTATAATCTCCCTTCTTGCTGGCAAGGCCCTCGCATGGGCCAACCCAATCTTGGAGCAACAAGGAACTGTATCCTTGGACCTAGCCTTGTTCCTGCAGTCCTTTCGTGCCATGTTCCAGGTGCCGCAGCTACTCTGTTGACCCTCAAGCAAGAGGGTTCCACAGTAGGGGAGTATCATATCTCCTTCTGTACCCTGGCAGCCGAGCTGGCATGGAACAATGAGGCACTGGTGGTGACCTTCTGGCAGGGACAGTCCTCTCACATCAAGGACGAACTGGCAGCCGGCGACCTTCCTTCTACCTTGGATGCCCTCATCCTGTTAGCCACCCGGGTTGATATGAGAATCCGGGAGCGCACTCAAGAGGTTCGACAGGAGAGCCGGGTCCACAGAACAGCACCCTCGGTCCAGAGACCACTATTGCCTTCCCCTAGTGCGCTACCTGAAGAACCCATGCAGGTAGACAGAGTCCGGTTATCTGAACAGGAGAAGCAGCGCAGACGCTCCTCTGGACTATGTATGTATTGTGGCCTTAAAGGTCATTTTGTGCGCCAATGCCCACAGAAATCGGGAAACTCCAGTACCTAGGGTTGGTTGGAGAGGCAACACTAGGTGGAACGTCTTCAAACCTCTCCCAAATTATCGATTCCTGTGGCCATTGTCTCTGGAGAGACGTCACATCCTTTCTCCGCCTATCTTGACTTTGGAGCGGCTGCTAATTTCATCCTGCAGGATCGGATCGTTTACGTCTACCCACAGTCCGTCTGGAGAGACCCATGGCTGTTGCCTCTGTGAATGGTCTACCATTGCCCGATCCGATTATGCTCATCACGGAGCCGTTGACACTACGGGTTGGAGCTCTTCACTCAGAGCAGATCACCTTCCTGGTACTACCTAAGGCTATCAATCCTATCCTGCTGGGTCTGCCATGGCTCTGCCTACACGCCCCGGTTCTTGACTGGAGTTCCGGAGAAGTTATTCAATAGGGTTCCAGATGCCATAGCCATTGCCTGTCACAAGTCCGTCCTGTTATGCCACCTCTGCCTCAATCACTCTCCGGTCATCTCAGTATGCCAGTTTTGCGGATGTCTTCTGCAAACGAGAGGCTGAGACGTTGCATCCACATCGGAATTATGACTGTCCCATTGAACTGGTTGCTAATGCTTCTCTTCCCCGTGGACGGGTATATCCTCTCTCCTTGCCAGAGACTTTATCTATGTCAGCCTATATCAAGGATAATTTGGAGAGGGGTTTTATTCGAAAATCTTCCTCCCCGGCTGGGGCTGGCTTCTTCTTCGTTAAGAAGAGAGATGGATCTCTTCGACCCTGCATTGACTACCGTGGTGTCAACCAGATCACGGTCAAGAACAAATACCCGTTGCCACTTATATCCGAGCTGTTTGATCGCATACGAGGAGCCAAAATGTTTTCTAAGCTAGATCTGCGGTGGGCTTATAACCTAATTCGGATTCGCCGGGATGACGAATGGAAGACGGCATTTAACACCCGTAGACTGTGACCTGGTCAGCTGTCTCTATGGCGGAGCGGCCTAGTGGGTCCATATACCCTGTGACCGTGACACCTCCATACAAAGTCCAAATAATATTACCATGCCATTTGTAAATAATACCTCCATACAAAGTCCAAATAATATCACCATGCCATGTGTAAATAATACCCCCACACAGTGCTCCATACAGAACATAAAATACATTAAGCACTTCTTTTATGTACACGCACAGGACAACACGTTACTAGATAAAAGACAGATAGGAAATACGAGGCACTCACCGCTGTGGCAATAAAAAATATTTATTGAGTTTGATCTCGGTCAGTAATGATGTGGAGGATGCCAACGACCGTTTCACGCTACAAGCGCTTTGTCAAGGCTCATACGTAATTTCCTCATTGCTCCTTTTATAACACGCTCCATAAGAGCTTACATAATACATTAACAAAAGAAAATGAAGGAAAAAACATAAAGGAAGCAAAAGGATACACAAAAGTAGATAGCAATATACTAAAATATAACAGTGTACAATCAGTACAATATTTATTCAAAAAATTGAAACAACAATTACATTAAAAAGGAACTGAGATCGTTGCGGTCATTAAGACTGCTCAAGTTACACATACGTGCTGTTTTCCACCGATGAGCACCCCACCATCAACATTTGACAGTTGTATTCCCATGTGTTCTGAGCCACACAGCGTTTATATTTAGAGACTGTGTCTTTCCCTGCATTGGAGCAGTGCCAGCACCTTTCTCCTCTTACTACAACAACATGTTACTATACTCTATTCTTTAGGTCCCATCCTCCAGCACTGCCATCTCCTGTTGTAGTCCTGCACCTGACTTTTTTTAATTATTGCTTTCAAAAACGTACAAATATAAAGTATAAATATAAACCCAACTCCACCCCACTGACCTGTGACCCACCACAGCCACAAAGAGAGAAGTGTTTTTCCATAAACCCACATATGCAAAGGTTTCTCTTCCAACACTCTCAATCTATAAATATTTTCCTCATATAGTAGTCTTCATTTATAGCAGATGGACCCCTGACTCCCCCTGACATCTTATTACGACTGTGTTCCACACTATTGTATTGTTGCTCAGCCTAAGTGCTGTATATGCAGGACAGCCTTTCCCAAAACTTGTAATTTGTGGTGGTTTTCCTGATTTATTATTAGGGCATGTTTAGACTTATCGGATTTGCTACGGAATTCCTTTGTGGCCAGGTAGTGGCAAATTTCTGAAGATGCCCTTATGGGGTCTGATCAGTTCTGTGGTGATCTGTGTAGAACCGTGTAACATAATATGGACCCTAAACTGCACTCACAGACAGAATTCATACCTATTACATTCAGTGACTAACAGGTGACGTTTTGTTCTGAGGCGTTTTCTTTACTCTTCTTCTTCATCTGGTCCAGGCCGCTGTGACGTTCTCTCCTGATGACTGCAGAGTTTGCTGCTGAGACATCTTTGACTAAGCACTTCTGCAAAATTAAATCAGACCCCAAAACTGGACCACTAATTGAATCCCAGACTAGACTTAGAGGACCTGTCACCGGGTCCTAACATCCAACTCACATATATTACCTTTAGCCCGCTCCCTCCCTGTTTCCAACGCTGTTTTTCTTTTTGTTCTGCTCCCCCGTTCCTGAGTAATGATGCTCCGTACTTTAGGCGCCCAATATGGTAATTCTCTGTAGTTAGCCAACAAGGCGTCAACTACAGTGAAACTTCCTGGGTGGAGACATCTTCACAGCCTCTGACGCTGTCCAATCAGCGAGAAGTAGCTTATGACCAGCCTTGTCCAGTGACACCGCGCATGGAGAAGCCTTCTAATCAAACGTATTTGTTCTAAGCTGCCTCGCGCTGGAAACAGGGAGGAAGTGGGCGAAAGGTAATACATGTAAATGGGATGTTGGCATCTGGTGACAGGTCCTCCTTAAAAAAAGAATTCTGTTCCCTAAATAAATTCAGACCCGCAAAAGGACACCTAAATATCAGATCCTCAGATTAGACCCCCCTATTTACCACTCACACATCTCACACACAGACGGTACATACACTTCATAGGTCTAGATACACACACTACTTACAACACATCACTAAACAAGTATCCCACAGCTTACCATGTACCTCCAGTGCCCCTAGACTGCCGCTCATGACCCCGTCTCCAGACTTCTCCCCATGTACCCCCCTCCTCACACACTGCTCCCCAAATACTTCCCTCCTCACACATTGCTCCCCATATACCCCCCTCCTCACACAGTGCTCTCCATATACCCCCCTCCTCACACACTGCTCTCCATATACCCCCTCCTCACACACACTGCTCCCAATGTAAACCCCCCTCCTCACACACTGCTCCCCATATACCCCTCTATTCACACACACTGCTCCCCATATACCCCCCTCCTCACACACTGCTCCCCATATACCCCCCCTCACACTCTTCTCCCGTGTAAACCTCTCCTCACACACACTGCTCCCCATATACCCCACTCCTCAAACACTGCTCCCAATATACCCCCCTCCTCACACACTGCTCCCCATATACACCCCTCCACACACACACTGCTCCCCATGTACACCCCCTCCTCAAACACTGCTCCCCATAGACCCCCCTCCTCACAAACTGCTCCCCATATACCCCCTCCTCACACACTGCTCCCATGTAAAACTCTCCTCAGACACACTGCTCCCATGTACACCCCCTCCTCACACACTGCTCCCCATGTACCCCCCTCCTCACACACACACTGCTCCCATGTAAATCTCTCCTCACACACACTGCTCCCATGTACCCCCCTCCTCACACACACTGCTCCGCATGTACCCCGCTCCTCACACACTGCTCCCCATGTACACCCCCCTCCTCACACACTGCTTCCATGTAAACCTCTCCTCACACACACTGCTCCCATGTACCCCCCTCCTTACAAACCCCGCTCCCCATATACCCCCCTCCTCACACACACTGTTTCCCATATACCCCCTCCTCACACACACTGCTCCCATGTACCCCCCTCCTCACACAAAGTGCTCCCCATAAACCCCCCTCCTCACACCCCGCTCCCCATATACCCCCCTCCTCACACACCCTGCTGCCCATATACCCCCTCCTCACACACACTGCTCCCATGTACCCCCTCCTCACACACACTCCTCCCATGTACCCCCCTCCTCACACACACTGCTCCCCATATACCCCCATCCTCACACATTGATCCCCATATACCCCCTACTCACACACACTGCTCCCCATATACCCCCCTCCTCACACACACTGCTCCCATGTACCCCCTCCTCACACACACTGCTTCCCATATACCCCCTCCTCACACACACTGCTCCCATGTACACCTCTCCTCACACACTGCTCGGCATATACCCCCCTCCTCACACACACTGCTCCCATGTACACCTCTCCTCACACACTGCTCCGCATATACCCCCCTCCTCACACACACTGCTCCCATGTACCCCCTCCTCACACACACTGCTCCCATGTATCCCCTCCTCACACACTGCTCCCATGTACACCCCTTCTCACACACACTGCTCCCCATATACCCCCTTCCTCACACACACTGCTCCCATGTACACCTCTCCTCACACAAACTGCTCCCCATATACCCCCCCTCCTCACACACACTGCTCCCATGTACACCTCTCCTCACACACACTGTTCCCATGTACCCCCTCCTCACACACTGCTCCCCATATACCCCTTCCTCACACACACTGCTCCCCATATACACCCTCCTCATACACACTGCTCCCATGTATGCCCCTCCTCACACACACTGCTCCCATGTACCCCCTCCTCACACACACTGCTCCCCATATACCCCCAT